>NW_027397071.1:46405095-46796128 GCF_003265705.2 Callorhinus ursinus | reverse complement strand
ACACACACACACACACACACACACACACACACACACACACACACCCCATCCAGATAACACAAATACCCAAAACTTAAATGTCAAATTGTTCTTATTTTCTCATTTTAACTATTTTGAGTATCTTTTTCCCTGCCTTCTTAAACAGAGTAGTATATCAACTAAAACAGAATTTAAGGTGTCACCATAAATATGCACTACTGTATTGTGTTCTTATATGATATTGCCCTTAATGTCATTTAATTGCTCCATTTTTGAGTACTTATGACTTTTATAGTTTTCCTATTTGTATCTTTTGTTGTTAGCTGACCTTTTATACCGGATCTCTGCCTCTACATAGAATTCCATCTTCTAGTATGCCGCTCCTAATCCATTAAGTATGAAAAGCAGATCAGTATGCTTAAAAGTTCTAATGCAAGATAAGTCATTTTTAAGGGAGGAACTGAAGGACTCTCCTGGGAATAAAATACTCAGAAACACGCTTTGCTTTTTTCTAGGCTCTAGGATGTACTCTAGACTGTGCTGCCCTATACAGTAGCCACTAGCCATTTGCAGTTATTTCAATCTAATCATAACTAAACTACTAATTCAGTTCCTTGGTTGTGCCAGTCACTTATCAAGTGCTCAACAGCCACATGTGACTGGTGGCTACCGTTAATGAACAGTAGAGATACATAAGATTTCTATCAACACAGAAAATTCTATTGGGTAGTACTGTTTTAGACAGCTGAGGCTGCTGGACAAATGGAATGTTATCCCTGGTACCTATTTCCCAAAGCAGCAAATGGGCTGAGGAAAAAAAAACTAATCTCTAACTGCTCCCTTTTGTCTAACTACTTCAAAAAGATAAAAAATTTTAATAGTAGTAGCTTCCATTAAAATACAATCATCATACAAAGTCATCAAGGCAAATAAATGGAGAACAAGATATAAAGGTATATTTAAGGAAAATTTGTTGGAAACAATCTACACTGACCCCATTTCTTCAAAGATCTTCAAAATAAACCTTCTCTGAAAATAATGAAAGCTACTGGAATGGCCATTCATTCTATGGTTCTTTCTGGAGCAGGCAAAGTCCCCTGCCAAGACAATACAAACTTGACACTAATAGTACTATTGAGTAGTTGAGCATTTGTATTTACGGTATCAACTAAAAAAAATGACCTAAAGTAATTTCAGAATTATTGCACATATAGAGCAGACTAAAAACCAAGCAGGTAAGGCCATGTGATTTAGGAAACATGGGTAGGGAAATAAGATAAAGTCAAGGTCAGTTACAAGATTTAATTATGAGATAAAAAATATACCACTGTTCAGGAAAAACTGTGGTGGCATCTGTGAAATCTCATATGGGTCCTTACACAGGATACATCATGATAAAAAGGACAGCTCCTTCAATAACGATGCTAATACATACAGCTGAGTTCTACATAGCTGCTTATTTTTTTAAAAAAAGATTTATTTATTTATTTGAGAGAGCACAAATGCTTGCATCTGTGAGCAGGGGGAGAGGCGGAGAGAGAGGGAGAGAACCCCAAGCAGACACCCCAAGTGCAGAGCCCACATGGGGCTCAATCTGAAGAGCGTGAGATCATGACCCAAGCTGAAACCAAGAGTCTGATGCTCAACCGATTGAACCACATAGCTGCTTACAATAAGGCAAACTTATGCCATAACGTAGCTAAAGCAATGTGGCTCAAATTCTCTGCTTTCTGATGGTCTGGCTTGATCTAAAAATAAAATTTAGTGTGTATATATTCAAAGTATATAGTAGTCTGACAAAAAATATCTGTAAAGCCTTTGTATGCATGCTGTAAGTTAAGAGAAAAGGGCTGGGTATGGAAAGTTCATGTGTATGAGATCTAGGCCAAGGAACTCAGCATTGCTCCTAAAAGAGAGCAATCCTAATGCTTCCTAAAGTTTTCCATTATTTGTGGGACAGATACACAAAGTCCATTCTTGTTCTGCAGCCCCTTCCAACACTCACTTCTCCTCAAATCTGCTCAAGGGTTTCCAGATATTTCTTCTTATCCAGGTCCCTCACCAACTCTTCTAGAACACAGCCATGAACATTTATGACACTTTTCTGTAATGAACCCACCCCTAATTACAACCCTTTCCCAAAGTCAATAGTCACCCAATCCCTTCCAGAAAAGCTAACAATAAAATCTAACTGTTAATTAATAACTGAAAAAGTTTCTTATGTGAGTAGCAAAGTATAGGCATTTTACTCTCAGAGATCCCTAGGTCTTTCCCAGCTCTCCTAAGTATTCTTCTTTCCTAACAAATTGACATTACTACTCCCAACATCAGTAAACATCTCTTAAAGATTTAGATTGCTACCTACTTTTGAATCTAACTTCTGTTTTACATATGCACCATTTGCTGCTGTCAGGACATCATTTATCAAAATGAAAACATATCCTTCGAGATCAAATGCCAAGTCAGAGCTGTAAAACACAAGCAACACTTTAATAGCTTAAACAACATGCATGTAATTTTAAATACGTCTGAAGTACAATAAATGGAAGAACATATTCTTATCTATGTAAGTGAACATTAGACATTTTATCAACTATTTGATACTTGATATAAACAATCAAGTATTTGATTCCTGGTTATAATTTGCAATTTCACACTCAATAGGGAAGCCTTCAGATATGAGAAGTACTAACGCTTAAACACAATCATTAGCAATAATTAATCATGTCAGTTAACAGCACTGCTCTGAATTCAAAGTCAGACAACAAGAACAAGTAACCAAATTCACCATTATAATACATCTGAAGCAAGAAGAAGGCATCAGAGCTCAATTTCAGAGAGAAGGAAACCAAAAAGATGAAGTTGTTAACATGTCATTTTCCAAGGATTCATTCACACAAAACGCAGGTGGTACAGGTGCTTGGGTCACTGGGTGGAATTTCTGAAGTATAATTTGTAGTTTGTTCTGAAATCAAGCTACAACAGTGTCTAAGCACACAATAGGAACTCAAATACCTTAATGACTGCTTAAAAAGCCTATGAGCTATAACCAGCAGGATTAGGGAAACTGAAGTTTTCTAGTATTTAGTTGAGCACCAGGCACAAGATCAGAACTTAGTAAACTGAACAGAATGATGAAAATCTAAGAAAGCATGCCCTCAATATACTTTAGCACCCTAGCTAAAATAGTGGCCCAACATCCTGGGATTGTGCAAAGATACTATGTACTTATAGCTAAACTAGTACATAGAATAAGACTTCTGAGGAACTTTATATGCCCCTACAATTTTAGGCAGAACTAGCCCAATATATAACCCCTCTTCCAAGCAGCCTGACAACCTTCTAACTTCAGACTCCCTTCTTCCCAATCTCTTTCCCAAGTGACAGGTTCTGATTAGATAAGGCTGATCAGATAGCAATCCTCCTCAGAAACATTTTGCAGGCCAGGGTTGGCCCTGAGGAACTCCTGTTGTTTGGTTCAATTCTGGATCCCACCAGCTTTATGGAAATGCTTCAAAGAGGTTAGAGGCTCATATAGAATTTTTCTTCAAGAAGGCTATATTACTTAAAGGAAAAAACAGTCAGCTATATAACCAAATTCTAGTAACCAATTTTTCTATCCTTTTTCTCATTTTTTTTTAAAGAGTGAAATTTCACTTGGAAATTTAGGGTGGAATTTGACTTAGAATATTTCCCCCTGCCTATACTACAGGAATGATGAAGGTAAATGAGCCAATCCAAGAAGCACACTGAACTCCCAGACAGAAAATCTATGTCAGGTAGAATCTGTGGCGTTAGCAAACCCATACATGTATGCCCTCGTCCAAGAAAAATGTAGAAGGCTTCTAGCCATCACTTTAATTTTCTGAGTCTTTGGGCATACGCTTTCTCCCTCCATTTTAAAACTGAAACTTAAAAACAATGGGAGAAGCTTCAGTAATTTAAAAGAACATCTAAGTCATGGCACTTGTGATATATCTTAAGTGAGGCCAAATAAAGAAATTCTAGTATTATTATTCTACCACAAGGCAAATAATTCATTATCATTTGCCTTTTCTGAGACACTATTTTCTTTAGCATTATGTAAAGTAAAAGAATACCACATGATTTATAAAAGCACACAGGCTCTGGAGTCAGGCACAAATTCAAATTCCAGTGCTGCCATTTATTAGCTGCGTAACCTTGACCAAGTTTCTGAACTTAGGTTTTAGTTTCCTCAACTAAAAATAGGAAAATTATACCCACATCTTTCAGAGGTGTTGTAAAGAATGCATAAATACATATAAAATCCCAAACATATTGTGTGGCGTATGGTATGTGCTCAATAAGTAGAAGAATCAGATTTTGCCAGCCTTGACCTTAATATGGCCAGAAAGATTTAACTTCCCAAAGAGTCTTTTGGATGTTTTTCAAAGACATGATTCTTACTTAACCTATACAAAATTCTTTTTTATTGGTAATTGATTATTATCAATAACTGTTGATAATTTCTAATGTGGTCTTAATATGTTCTTACCTGGCAGCTACAAAGGCTCCAATAATCATTGCAAATACGGTCATCTTAATACCCCAAGAAAAAGTCTTCCTACAAAATAAAATAATTAAAAAGTGCATACATGTGCCTTTAGTTATTCACAGATTCATTCTGCAACATAGGCAAAAAAAATGTTTTCCTTAAAAAAGCTATAAACAGTATTTTTTTTTTAAAGATTTTGTTTATTTATTTGACAGAGAGAGACAGCGAGAGAGGGAACACAAGCAGGGGGAGTGGGAGAGGGAGAAGCAGGCTCCCTGCCGAGCAGGGAGCCTAATGCAGGGCTCGATCCCAGGACCCTGGGACCATGACCTGAGCCAAAGGCAGATGCTTAATGAGTGAGCCACCCAGGCGCCCCTAAACAGTCATATTATAAATGTTTCCAAGGAACTGGGTATTTCAAAGAATCCCTTTGATGAAGCAAAAACGTATACAAAAAGAGTATATTCATTTCTTTCATATTCGTATATTTGCTATCATTATTGAGCTTCAATTTTTGCAAATCAGAATTTCTTTAAGTGGAAAAAGGTCACACACATTTGTAGTAAAAGTAGCCAAGACAGGAACACTATTTAAAACCTATACTGATGTTTCTGACCCAGCGTCATTCAGTGGCAACAGTAGGTATAGGAATCCTTGAAAGTATATCTCATGTTCAGACAGATTCCAACTCCATTTCATAATCTCTCCAACTATTGATCCCATAAACTATCAACTCCTATAGCAAAGGAAGAAAGTGCTTAAACTTCTCAAAAGATAAAGTAGAAACAAGACAAGTAATTTTACTCTCTCACATATTCTGGGCCCCTTTTAAAGAGGACCAAAGTCTGTTAAAGACTAGATATATTAGAAATTTAGCTCACTTGAGTAAAACTCCTTCAGCAAACATTGTAAACAGGATGGAGAACCTTCTCAGAACTGTAAACATTGGCAGGCTGCAGAAAATTTAAAAAAGGGAAAAATATAATTAGGTAAAATACAGTTTAGCAATTTATTTTTAACTAAGACTCTCCAAATAAGTACCTTAAAATAATGCTAATCTCTTCCTTCCATTATGCTGATTAATTCCATTCCATATTGGTTAATCTGTGATTAAACCTTTATTTCTCTCTAGAAGTAATTCTTATTTGAAAGCCTGAAAGAATTGCTTTTATAAAACTACTAGAAGTGAGAACCATCAAGCTCCCTATTAAAAATGGTAGAGATCACATATCTATTATCAAAGGCTAGTTAACAGCCACTTTTTAATTTTACGCTACCTATTATACAAACACCCTGAACAGTAACCATGTTAGTTTTTAAAAGACCTCTTTCTTCCTTCTTTAGTAGACTGAACTTATTTTCCACCCACCCTCCACAAAACAACATCTCCAACCCTCCAAACAGCATCTATGATAATCTCACCCCATGAAATATTCCCTGATTGTCCTTTTGTGGAAGTACTTTTGCCTTCCTTTAAATTACCAGAGCACTTTGCCTGCACTAGTCAAACACACAGCCTCTTGCAATATAGTTATTTCTGAATATATCCCATCTCACTCCAAAGTGCCTTATATTTAGCTGGCAACCAAAGATAGGGTGTGAATGAATGGATGGATAGATGGATGACAATGGATGAAAAAGAGCAAATTCTATACAAGCAGCACTTTGCAGCAGGTCTACATTTCTTTCCAAGTGGGTAATGAGATGGAAAAGGATACCCCACCCATGATAAATTTGACTTCCATGAACCCTGCCCCAGAGATACCATCATGGTCATTCTTTCACATTTCCTGGGTCTGAAGAAAAAGGAAATGAAAAACACTTTGTCTCTGATTCTCAGAGATCTCCCCATTTTGTTTTACAATCATCTAATATGCCAGGGGGTTAGTTTCAGTGTAAGTAGTGAAACCATGGATTTCTGTTAAATGCCTTCTCCACGTGTATAATTTTAATATCACATACACCTAATACATAACTACACTCCTCAAGTGGAGAAGCCAAGAATTAAGAGGTTAGAGGATAATAAAACAGTATTGTTGCAGAGCAGAGTACTGCTTCTTTCTAAAAGTGAATATGCTGCCTCTATGGTCATTGGTATAATACTAATCATATTTGTTCAGAGTTCTATCTGATGTTACTTTACCTCATGTTAAAAGAAAAACTACAAAAGTTCTCATAACCACTCTCTGATTTTGCTTACAGAATTTGCCTAAAATATAGTATTTATAAATTGTGTAAAAGAATTGAAATCCCAAGACCTCTTCACTACTATAGGTCTGGAAAAATAATGAAAATCTCCTATAACAGCATTTTATAACATTTTAAGACTTCTATTATCAAAGTGAAGGGGGGAAACCCAAAACAAACAAAAACTCTTTCTTTTCAAACTTAAAAGAATTTAAACTAAAACCTCTGATGTAATCTTATTTAGTAACAGAAGCTTTCTGGTTCTTTCATTTTTTTCCAGAATCAATAACAATGTGTTAAATATTTGACATTCAAGTACAGTTTTAAGAATACATCATATTAACCTCACTAGTAAAATAAAGTTATCCATACTTCAGTTTCTTTGTGCTGAACAGTCCCGTGATTTGGTTCCCAAAATATAGTAGAGGTAGTGGAAACGTCTAGAAAATTTAAAAAGGGATAACAAAGCTCAATAATAAAGATAGCTAAAACAAGGTCCTTTCAAACAGAAACAGTTTTGTTTACATGATCAAATTCTTTCCACTTAAAACATAAGATTAGAACTCATACACAATTTTGGCCCCCATGAAGAACCCAAAAAACATTATTCCTGGATAAGAGCACTACTATGGCAAACAGAGGGAAGAATGGAGAAGAAAAAAGAAACAGAAATATGAATATGATCAAACCATATGAAAGAGAAACATCATTTGCTTTAAAATATGATAATATATTAGCCCATGGCTCTACTGTCAGCAGAAAAAGGCATTTCATCTTCATGTGGAGTCAAGCAGAGGCAGACAGAATAGTAAGAAAATAAACCCAAAGAATAATGAATGTAGGATACACCAGCTAGATTAGATGGACGTAGAAAATGCAAAACAGCTGTACTCCCAGCAAGTGTTCATTAATTAAAAAACACAAGATTTCTGGGGGCCTTTTTCCCTTAATTTTAAAGAGTTGGTAGGACTTTTTAAAACACATATTACTACATTTATTCTTTACCTTCATTATACCTACTCTGGGCGATTTCAAGATTGCCATTTTTAAATATGCAGAGGACTGATAAAAATATATAGTGATTTGTTTTCAGAAAATAAGATGTTTTTTGTTTTGTTTTGTTTTACCTTTCGAGGTACATTTCTGTCAAAGTCAGGAAACTTGACTACTCTGAGCGCCTTTCCCACCCAGAGAACTGCCACTGTGGCCACCATCTGTAAACAGAGAACACAGATTCACTGTTCTACATATAAAGACACACACAGAAGTTCTAACGACATAAACCACGTAATGCTGAAGATTCCAACTAACCTGGCCAAGTCCAACACATAGTGAGGAGGGAAATCTACAAAAAAGGTAGAGAGAGAGAGAGAGGAAAAAAAAATACATGGTCAGAAAAACCCAAACGCAGCTCTGTGAATTCAATTTGCACATCTACAACCTTAAAATATATTTTGAAACAAACACCAACATATGCCCCTTATCCAAATGAAAATGTGAGAAAAAAATCCCTGCTGGTTGTCAGGCAACACCGCTGATTTTGTAGCCTCGGGCGGCCACTTGTCTCATCTTGTCGGAGTCCACAATTTCAGTCAGCTGCCTGCAATGGGTGAAGACGTGGGTCTCAACGGTTTCACATCTTTAAAACAAACATGCTTCTGCTTCTGCCTCAGGGTCCCAGTGACAGCAGCAGAATCGTCTTAAATGAGCTTAAGGATGCGCCCATCCCCAGAGACCGCCAGCGAACTCGAGGACCCTGAAGCCCCGGACCCCGGCCCAGGCTGCAGGGAAGGGAGGGCATCCCTCGCTCTGCTCCCAGCCTGGCATGCACAAGAGCCAAAAGTCACGAAGCAACTCCGCTCCATCGCTCTGAAGAGCAAGGTTTCCAGGGCGCTGCTCGGCGGGCGCTTTCCCACCGCGGTCGAGACGTGCGCGGGGCGGTCCAGAGCTTCGCGCCCGGAGCTGGACCCGCACCCCGGGCCCGCGCGCCAAGCCGGCCCCGCCGCCCGGGCCGCTCATTCACGGCCCGCCCTCCCCAGCTCCCGCCCAACTTTGTTCAGCTTCAACTTTAGCAGCATTAGTCCAAGGAGCCGGCGCCCCGTCGCCGCCGCCGCCGCCGGGCGCTCCTCCCCACGGCCTCGGCCGCGGCCGCCGCCCCGGCCCTACCTGTAATTGGTGAGCACGCTCTTGTTGACCACCACGATGAGGAAGGAGCTCACGCCGTAAAAGCCGGCGGCCAGCAGCTTCAGGAACACCGTCAGCGTTTCGGCCGACGCCATCCCCAGCTCCTCCTCATGTCTGTGTGTGGAGGATTTCGCGGGGGCTTCTCCTTTAACCCGGGCATGCTGACGTCTATGAACTTCCGCCATGGCTGCGGCGGCGGCGGCGGCGGGCGGGCCTGGCGGTGGGGCTGAGCGGTGCGGGGGGCCTGCTCCCAGGGGACTCGCGGGGCCCTGGCCGGTAGACTGTGCCGGCTGCGCCCTCGCCGCCTCAGCTCCCTGAACCGTGGCCGCCCGTCCCCGCCCAGGGGCAGGAAGGCCGGGTTTTACACCCTTGGGGACTTTGCTCGGGCATTAGGCAACGCAGGGTCAGAGGGTAGGGGCCGCGCCGGGACTGGCCTAGGCATGGGCTGGAGAGGGCCTGGAGAAGGGGCAGCGGTGACTCTGAGTTCGGGCGCAGAGAACAGGACAAGGGGGAAACCACTCGGGAACACCGGAGCGCCAAGCGCCAAAGCACAGCCACAGAACGCCGCCACCGTCTCGCGCCTGCGCGCGAGTCTGCGCGGGGTCTCTGCGGCAGCGTATCTAAAGCCGGGGAAGCTGGCGGCCCGGGGCCCCGGAGCCGTATTCTCCAGATAACAACCGCAACAAAAGTACAGACCATCCTCCCCTCGGTAACAGGTGGCTGGCTAAGTAGTTCTCTGTGGTGGGAGCGTCTAGACTCCCTTTGAATGCTCTTTTGGTCTCTCTTTAAGAAGGTCAAAGTACTTAAAAAGTATCATACGGGGATAAAAGGAAACACTCAACAAACATTTCATTCTGCATTCCCTCAGGCTTCTTACATTTTCTGAACCCAGAAAACACCAAACAATACCTTCTTTGCAGATCAAGGGAAAACTTGCTTAAGAAAAATGTAGACACATCTAAAAAAAGTAGTAGGATAATCAAGCAACTTGGGGATTGGTGACAGAGCAAGTTCCGATTCTAGGATCCCAGAAATGCCCCCTCACTAACCGCGTGCTCTTGGATCAATTAGTTGACCTCTCTGGGCCAGCATCTCTTTATCTCTATGGATGTAAAACTAGCACACAGCTAGTTTTCAGTAAGTGGCAGCCATTATCACATAACAGAAACAAATCATTATTATCATCTTGAGGAAAGAAATGACGTACCTAATTTTAATGTCAAAAAAGAAAAAAGAATTGAATTTGAATTATTTATCGTTTTTATTTCTTTTATCCCATATTTTGTAATTGTGGTAAAGTGTACATAACATAAAATTTGCCATTTCAACCTTTTTTTATTATGGTAAAATATGCTTAGTATAAAGTTTATCATTTTACCACTGAGTGTACAGTTCAGCGGCATTGAGTACATTCATGGTTGTGCAACTCACCACTACCCATCTCCAGAACTTTTGCATTATCTCTAACTGAAATTATGTAACCACTAAACAGTCATTCCCATTCCTACTCGCCCCAAAATCTAGTAACCCTATTCTTTCTGTCTCTATGAATTTGATTATTCTGGGTACCTCATGTAAGTGGAATCATACGGTATTTGTCCTTTTGTGTCTGACATTTCACTTAGCGTAATGCTTTTAAGGTTCATCCGCTTTTAGGATATGTCAGAATTTCCTTCCTTCTTAAGGCTAGATAATACTCCATTCTGTGTATATCTTTTGATCCTTACCTTTTGAGTTTTTCCGCGAACACCTTTGTTCTTTGAATATTCCTTAGGAAACACTGGTACACGGAATGAAGTTCTTAACATGGCCCACAAGAACTTAGGGGATGTTCCTTCTGCCCACATCTCCAGAGGTGCTCCTCACATTTCCTTCCATAAGCTGCAACTAAATTAAACTATGCCCAGTCCCATGAAGAACAATGTGGGTTCCTGCCTCTGTGTCTTTACTCCCATTTTTCCCTCCTTCTGGGATGCTTTTTCTCTCCCTCCTCTCCCCTGTTTCCTGAAGAACTCTTACTTTTCTTTTGTTATTTAGGCAAAGCATTACCTCCTCTTTGGGTACCTTCTTTCACACTGCCCCTCCATGCCTTCCACAGAATTGATATCTCTCCTTTGTGCCCCTCCCACCCCATCCTTGTACATCCCCATTACAGAAGTTCTGGGATTACATGTTTATATGTCAGTCTGTTCCAGTAGACAGTGAGCTCCCTAAGGACAAGGACAGTCAGGGACACCTAGCACAGTTTAAATGTTTTGCTGAATGAATAACTTTTTAACAATGAGGAAAATGGGCAGATGTCTTCCTTAATTGCTAGCAGCAGAAGAAAAATAACTAGAAAGTTATATTTTGGGAAACAGCCATCAAAAAATTACTATAAAAATAATATCCCTCATAACAAAAGCAAACAAGCAAAATAAACTTGTATCATATAAAAAGTATCTTCCCCTCTTCCTCTTCTACCAACTCTTTAAAGAAAGCAACTGCTAACAGTTTAGAGGTTGTATTTAGTGCCATGTTCCATACACATATGAATACATATGTATGTACATATCCATATACATACACATGTATACTTACACACATGGATTTTTATGCATTTTTTAACATGCATGGAATAGAACCAGGTAAGAACACTGAGCCTCAAGCCCGACACTGCCTCTGACACTAATTTTGTGACCTTGGACAAGTTACTTGACAATACTGTGCCTCAGTTTCCTTATCCATAGGATGAGGATTTCAGTAACACCCACTTCATAGGGTTGTGGTGAGAATTGAATGAGTTAATAAAGGTAAAATACTTAGAACATAGTACATACCTCACAAGTGTTTATAATAATAATAATTACAATTATCATTATTATTTTTATGCAAACTGTTTTCACTTAATATTCCTCTAAAGATCTTTCTGTGGCAGTAAAGAAATTCTACCTCATTTTAACAGCTGCCGAAAATTCCATTAGCTAGATGCATCATTATTCATGTAACCTTTCCCATGGACATTTAGGTTGTTGCCAGTTTTTTGGTTTATAAACAATGAAGCTTTGATTATCCTTGTCCATTCAACTTTGTAGAGGTATAAGTTTCTAGAGGTGGAATTGTTTAATTAAAGGCTTTTTAAAAAATTAATAGCATTAACAAATTTATCTCCAAAGAGATTGTACCAATTTTGTATTCCCACTAACACTGTATAAAAATGAAACCCTCTTTTATAAAGTCAGATGGCAGCAATGGAGACCACTGAAAGGGGCCACGTGGTTCAAGCACCTCGCAGTAGAGGGATGAAATGCCAGGTACACATTTCTGCAATAAATCAATTGCAATTACACAAAATTAAATGACAATTAATCTCCTAAAAGTATTAATCCAAGAAGCTACTGTTGTTTTTCTCAGCATAATTATGTTATTTATTAATAAATATTTGTTAAGAACTACCGTACACAGGCCAAGAACTATATTAGATTTTCTCAATACCAGGAATGCTTTATGCCCTCAGTAAAATGCTGTGAAGTCTAATGGAGTCAAGCATTTGTATCAGGTACCCATAGAGATAGATGCTCATGCTCTAGTTGTTTTTTTTTTTCTTTTTATAGGTATTTAGACTTTTTGGTACTTTTAGGTATTTCAGGTGCTCAGACCTGTTTCCTAACCTCAGTAATATTAATCACAGAACTATATCTGGGAGACTCACATGTCATTTAAAAAAATGTATAAAAGTAGAAACATCTAAAATTGTGCAAGATTGGAAAAACGATTTAAATGTTCTCATTGGTATACAAGTCTACTCTATTTGGAAATGTCAACATTGCAGCTTGACACATTTTATATTTTGCTAGGTGGAATTACTGGCAGAAAAAATCTTTTTTGTAATTAAATCATGTCTTTTTATCAAAACCTTGCTTTAGCCATCATGTTTCTCCACAAGGGAAAATTAATTCTGTATACTATTTATTAAATTATTTCATGCTATTTCTTTTCCCTGAACTTCTCCCTTTCCCTTAGCTCACTTGCTCTTCTTTTTTAAATATTTTATTTATTTATTTATTTATTTATTTATTTATTAGAGAGCGAGCGAGAGAGAAACAGCATGAGAGGGGAGAGGGTCAGAGGGGGGAGCAGGCTCCCCGCTGAGCTGGGAGCCTGATGCGGGGTTCCATGCAGAGTTTGATCCCAGGACTCCGAGATCATGACCTGAGCCGAAGGCAGTCGCTTAACCAACTGAGCCACCCAGGCGCCCTCACTTGCTCTTCTTATAGTGGAATTTATGTAGGCTTTTTTGGTGTCTACCTCCATTTATCAATTTCTTATTTCACTGCCTGCCTAGATCATCCTAGGGACCTGCCATGTTGCACCACTGATTATTTTACAGCCATGGAGCAAAGGTCATGTGTGTTTCCTATTTGAATGATACGCTGAAAATTCCGAGAACCAAAAAGCATGGAAGGAGCATGGAGCTTCTCTGCAATGCCTTATACTTCTCTATGTTGGGCTGGAAGGAATGAACTTATTGATTACTGATGGTGAGCCTGGCCATGTGCTATTGTAATTTATTATTTTATTTCATCATTACCACTCTAGGAAGTAGGTATGGTAAAACAACTTACAAACAGGAAAACAAAGGCCAAGAGGGAGTCTTAGGCATGCCCTGAGTCCTACAGTTCTAAGTGACTGTACGCAGATTTGGCCCCAGTATATTGAGCATTTAGTCTGTGCTCCTAAACTACACAGTCCTGTCTCATTTGGGGTAGGTGAACAAACTTGCTTTTATAAGAAGTCTGGCAATACCATTTCCTCCTTCAATTACCAAGTTTAGTGTTTATCAACTGTATGAAGAAGAATAACTAGGATAAAGAAATGAAAAATTATTGAAGTCATAGTCAATCATGACCCATTCACAAATACCAGTCATCAAATTAGGCATTGAAAATACAAAGACATTTCAAACTCCATGTGTTTACAACTGAACTCCATACAAATCCATCATAAATCGGCTGCTTTGAGATCCTCCTATCTCAGCAAACTTGGCCTTACTATCCACCGATTGACCATGGTTCTAACCCTCTCTATACCCACCCCCCATCACTCTTCAACCCATCCCAAACTACTTTTATTATCTCCCCACATGAGTGTTAATTGGCTTCGGTAAAAATACTACATGTAGAACATTAACTACAACTGAAATCACCTCCTGATTAAGCTTATGATTATCCTCAGATATTTGTCAAGATCTTCCTTCTGCATTGGACAAACAGGCCACTTAAGTGAGAATGTGATAGGTATCACCACTCATGCATCTTTCCAAGTCTTGGTGATGGACACTAATCTCTGCAAGTTCCCTGAAGATATGTCATTCATTTTGGTTACTCTCCTGGTAGGATAGAAAGGTTCCAGAAGCTTCCTTCTTTCTACTGTTATGGTTCTTATTCCATGGGTCAAAGAGCCAATGTAAGGATTTTGCCAGTTGCCAAGTATATCTATTATGTCTAAACGTGTATCTCTTCTAATTATGCATTCAAGAACTGGATAAATAACCACACAGTGGGTCTGCAGACCTACTGGGTCCACTGTGTTTCAAATTTGGGCCAAGACTCCAATTAATATCTGACTCATCTAAGCCCCCAGTTCCACTGGTAGATTACAGTGATATAGATACCCAGGAATTAATATCAATTCGCCAATGTTTGATAATCCCCAAAAGGTCTAGGTATTTCTTTTTCCCCAGCACACAGTCACTCTAGTAAATGACTACAGGTCCCTTTGAGGAATACTTCAAGGAAAATATACAGTATTTCAATAGTGAAATTTCCCATAATTATACTTGGCTTACAGCCATGAAAGAATTTCTCAAGGACGTACATGCCTTACAAACAATGTGATTTTTCAGTGTGTTGGTGATGAGAGTGTCCTCTGGATCCTCAAGATTTAGTTGAGTGATGGATGTGTAAATTACACATGATAAAGGCACTCTAATATCCCTATCTCCCTATACTTTCCTTCATCTACATTATGATATCTCAGTCTCATTGAGGTCACTATAGAGCCCGAGTCTCTGTCAACTGATAAATGAAATTGTTAGACTATTCCCACCTGCCTGGCTAACACATTGAATCCAGAACCTCCGGTAAGTGTACTCATATCAATACATTTGGCCTAATCCAGTGTTATATTCCATCTTCCTTAAAATCCATTCCTATACATATTCCATAGGTTTATAGTGATATAAATTAGGAAAATCTTGCAAAGTTGGGGGATTTATAAGCTGCTTCCTCCTGGGTCAGACTTTCTACTTGTTCCCCTGGAGCATGCTGACATCTGACCCCAGTTATGGGGATAGAGGATAGTTTTCAAGCCAGGAAAGGCTAATATCCTCAGACTGCTGCCACTGACAGAAGAAGTTCAAAGTGACTTGAGATTTCAAAATTCTCAACTTGAACTAAGTCCAACCAGATGTATCCCCAATTTTGAGTTTTGGGGTCCCCTCTCCTTCCCTATCATTTTCCTAATTTCTACATGAGAGCCCTGGCAAGACTATAGATTCAACTGATATAAAAACTGTGAACTGGACAATTAAATGTTCGTTCATTTTTAGCAATGGAAGCCCCATTGCTATAAGAACTACGAGATTCTTTTAGGGCTGCCATGGAATGTCTCTGCCTTTCTGATGAGACCGGAGCAGAGAGTGTAAGGACCCGAGGTTGGTACTTTCTTTCTGTAAGTGCTTCGGTGTACTCAGAAGAATCTATTTCCCACCAGTAGTCATAGTCATTGCCATTGTTGTAACAGTCAAATGTAGCAGGCACATGCTCCAAGGCACTTGTTTCAGTAGGCACTTTATCACAATCAACTACAGGTGATGACTTAATTAATCGTGATACTTCTGCATACATGGGTTACCAGCATTTATTTCCTATTAACAAGGAGCTCAGCACTACAGTCAAGCCCAAGCACAAAACCAAGCTAATGCCCGGATCCCATCTTTTAGGGTCTGTTTCCTGGGACTATTCCTAGCAACAATTTCTGTACCAATCTAGTTAGGAGACAAAAAGCACATTGGTTTATTTGCTTAGAGAGAATTTAATATAAAGAAATACTAACTTGGTAAATGAAAGGTTTAAAAAAATTCTCTAAGAAATCATGGAGGTAGCAACTGCAGGAAAGGCAGAAGAAATAAAGGGGAGAGACTAGAATTATTAAACCTAGAAACGTAGAGGGTCCCCCCAATAGCTAAAACTCAGACATCTGAGGAAGAGATGCTACTCAACTGATACTGGAATCTTTGAGTTCAGAGGAGGCTCCCCATAGCCTGGGATCCAGGCTTTGAAGAGGGAGAACAATCTTGTAGGTGCTGTTGGCTCCAAGGAGCATGATTAGACTGACTTTGAAAATGCAGGGAAAACTGCAAACTGCATTCAGCTACTTCTCTGGGGAGGGCCTGCTGCTTCTGGGGTGAAGAATCATTGCTGGAGAAATGCTAAAAGGAAGCAGACAGTAAAGGGCATTTCTTTCTTTCTCCTCCAACTTTGCAGTCTCCCTAGCACCACCGATGGCCAAGCCTCACATACAGCCAGCTGGCGAAGCAGGAATGTGGTTTGCAAAATACAAGCATCAGCTTCACAAAGCAGAATAGAAACACATAGTCCAAATTTAGTCCAAGGTTTGGAGCTGAGAGACAATAACTTCATAATTGGCACTCCAGTGTTCATAAAAGGAACAACCATCCACCAAGTTGCTCACCTTAGAAACCTAGTAACTAGTCATTCTTAGGGCTTCTCTCTTCTCATTTGTCGTCCACAAGCCCCTGAATGTCTCTGAAGTTTGAACCCACTGCCATCATCGTCATCCCTCACCAAGATTCGATAACTAGCATCTGTGCTCCTTCAGTTCATTCTCTACTGAGGAGCCCCACAGCAAGCCACAGTGGTTTTGTAAAACTGCAGATTTAATTGTTAGGATTAAACATACCCACTGCCTTATTTCACAACATTCTCCTTTTGGTTCTCCCTGCTCTATACTCATACTTGACTCTCTTTAATGTGTTCCTCAAACACATTTTCTCATTTCTGGATCTTTAAACCTGCTCACTACTTGACTTATAGATTAATCTTCTGTCCCCACAAACCCCACCTCCCTCTGCTGGCTAACTTCTTCAAGTCTCAAATAAAATAGATGATCTTCAGTGAGGTCTTCCCTACCCATAGACTCATTAATACCCATTCCTGCATGCTCCTGAAGAGGCATAATAACTTCAGTTACTAATTGAAATATTCTTTTCCTACTTTTTGCCTATTGCCTTCCTCTTACCACTTATGCGTAGACCATAATGCACAGGTGGTTGCTATTGAAATATACTCAAGAGTATAGACTGCAAATTCTTGAATTCTGTGGTTAAAATTCAATGGTGCGTAAAAATTTTAGAAAAAATCTTTTTCCCCTTCTTACTCCTTGTAAGCCAGATAAACACCTTCCAAAACATCTCCCCTCAGAGACTGAAGAAAACTATTCTTCCAATTGTTTAGGCCCAAAACCTTACAGCCATCTTTGACTCCTCTCTTTTTTCACAGCCCACATCTAACTTTCAGCAAATCCCATCAACTCTATCTTTAAAATATATCTATATTCTGACATTTGTTACTTCTACTGTCATCCTAGTCCAAGTCACTATATGGCCTTGCTAAAATATTATAAATTTTTCTGCAATGGTTTTTCTGCTTCTATCTTCAATTTACCTTTCCCTATTAATCCTTTCTCACTGAAACACCCAAAGTGACCTAAAAAAATAAACCAAATGTCACACCTCTTCTCAACACTGTTCAATCACTTCTCATCTTACTCTAAATAAAATCCAAAACCTTACAATGGCCTACAAGGTCTTACATGACCTGGTCTCTTGTTACCTTTGTGATTTCATCCTCTGCCCCTCTCTGTTCTACCTCATTCCACTCAGCCACGGTGGCCTCCCTGCTGTTCTTAGAACACTCAAAGAACACTGTACCTCAGGACCTTTGCACTTATTATACTCTGCCTGGAATACTGTTCCTCCAGATAGCCTCATGGTTCATGCTATAGCTTAATTCAGGTCTTAACTCAAATGTCATCTTAATAAAGTGGTCTTCTCAACTGGAGAAAGAAATGAAAGGAAAGCTAAATAAATGAAGAGCTATACTGTGTTCATAGATTGGAAAATTCAATATTGTTAAGATGTTAATTCTGTCCAAATTTATCTACAGGCTTTTTTTTTTTTTTTTTAGATTTTATTTGTTTGACAGAGAGAGAGAAAGAGAGAGAGAGTACAAGCCGGAGGAAAGGAAAGGAGAGGGAGAAGCAGGCTACCTGCTGAGCAGGGAGCCCAACATGGGGCTTGATCCCAAAACCCTGGGATCATGACCTGAGCCGAAGGCAGATGCTTAACCAACTTTCACTTAATATAATATTCCATTGTAGGTATATATATCTTTTAATCCATTCATCCACTGAAGGACATTTGTATTGATTCCATGTATTAGCTATTGTGATGATGCTACAATGAACATGGAAGTGCAAATATCTCTTTGAAATTCTGTTTTAAATTCTTTGATAATAAATACCAGCATTGTTGCAACTAGAGAGCATTATATTAAGTGAAATAAGTCAGTCAGAGAGAGACAAATACCATATGATTTCACTCACATATGGAATCTAAGAAACAAAACATGTGGTCATAGGGAAAACCAGAGAGACACAAACCAAGAAAGAGACTCTTAACTATAGAGAGCAAACTGATGGTTACCAGAGGGTGGATGGGTGAAAGAGATGATGGGGATTAAGGAGACTTGTGATGAGCAGTGGATGTTGTATGGAAGTGCTGAATCACTATACTCTACACCTGAAACTAACATAACACTGTATGTTAACTAACTGGAATTTAAACAGAAACTTAAAAAAATAAAAAAAATCAAATCAATCAAATTTCATATCTAAGGAAGTAAAAAAAAAATTTCAAGTTTTTTAAATATTTAATAAATATCCTGAAGTACAATTGCTGGATCATATGGTAGTTCTATTTTTAATTTTTTGAGGAAACGCCACACTATTTTCTATAGTGGCTGCACCATTTTGCATTTGCTTCAACAGTGGATAGGATTCTAATTTCTCCTCGTCCTCACCAATACTTGTTATCTTCTTTTTGTTTTGTTTTATATAATGATCTTCCCAACAGGTGAGGTGATGATTTCTTGTTGTAAGTCTGACCTGCCTTTCCCTGATGTTGAGCATCTTTTCATATGCTTGTCAGCCATTTGTATGTCTTCTTTGGAGAAATGTCTACTAAATTCTTTGCCCATTTTTAAATCAGATTATTTGTTTTGCTCTGTTTTGCTATTATTGAGTGGTAGGAGTTCCTTATATATTTTGGATATTAACCTCATACCAGATACATGTTTGCAAATATTTTCTCCCATCCCATAGGTTGCCTTTTCACTCTGTTTCCTTTGCTGTGCAGAAGCTTTTTAGTTTGATATAGTCCCACTTGTCTATTTTTGTTTTTGTTGCCTGTGCTTTTGGTGTCATATGCAATAAATCATTACCAAGACCAATGTTATGAAGTTTATTCTTATGTTTTCTTCTGAGAATCTGGACTTCTAGGCTTTAATCCATTTTGAGTTGATTTTTTCATATGGTAAAATAGCAAAGTCAAATTTCACTCTTTTGCAAATGGATATTCATTTCTCCTAGCACCATTTGTTGAAGAGACTCTTTTCCCATTGTGTAGTCTTGGCACCCCTGCTGAAGATCATTGGACCATATACATGATTTTATTTCTGGGCTCTCTATTTTGTTGCAGTGGTCTATATGTTTTTATGCCAGTATCATACTATTTTGGTTACTGTAGCTTTGAAATATGTTTTGAAGTCAGAAGTGTAAAGCCTCCAGTTTTGTTCTTCTTTCTCAAGATTACTTTGGCTATTCAGGCTTTTTTGTGGTTCCATATGAATTTTTGGATTGTTTTTCCTATTTATTAAAAAAAGAGCCATGGAATTTTGATAAAGATTGCATTGAATCTGTAGATTGCTTTGGGTGTTATGGACATTTTAACAATATGAACTCTTCCAATCCATGCACATGGGATGTCTTCCCATTAAATTGTGTCTTCTTTCATTTCTTTCAGTGATGTTTTGTATTTTTCAGCGTACATGTCTTTCCTCTCCATTGCAAATACCTTATCTTTCTTCATAGTTTAACCCCTCCTTGACTATGTTATATTAGTTTTTGTCTTTCTCTTCCCAGTAAAATATTAGCCCCATGAGCACGCATGGATCCAAGTTTTATAAAACCTGAAGCTTTTGTGAGTCCTTTTGAAGAAAAAAAAATGCAAAATTAAGAATGTAAATGGGGTACAAAATGAATAGCTACTTAATATAATAAAAGAAACCTTTTTAGGGCTCCTGGGTGGCTCAGCTGGTTAAGTGACTGCCTTCGGCTCAAGTCATGATCCTGGAGTCCCGGGATCGAGTCCCACATCGGGCTTCCTGCTCAGCAGGGAGTCTGCTTCTCCCTCTGACCCTCCCCCCTCTCATGTTCTCTATCTCATTCTCTCTCTCAAATAAATAAATAGAATCTTTTTAAAAAAAGAAATCTTTTTAAAGCTGACAAATAGAAAATTCCTGTTTTTATTAATTAATTGCCTGTCACATTTCTGTGCTTTTTTTCTATATTTTTGGCTGCATATTTATTTGACTGCTCCTGTATGTAACAATAATTTTGTAATTATTGAGATAATAGAAAAATAATTCAGTCTTTCTTCTAGCATGGTTTGACAGTAATTTTATTTGTCTGACGATTGGAGAAAGGTTTCTTAGATAGCTTCTGACCTTGTATGTTTCAGATCTTGTTTCTCCTCATCTAGTCACGAACGTTTGGTGCTGGCCATTGTAGGACACATTTTATTTCATGGTATGTCCTCTGGACCTGTAACTTTGTGTCCTATGGTAGATAAAATATCACAGTAGGTAATAGAAGTATTCTAAGAAGCCATTCCTATGTTAAAACGGCTAAGTAACTCTATCCAGAAGTGACTGCATACCATCTATATACATCCTACTAAAACCCAGGACATATATTCCTAACTCAGTTTCTCTGTACAAGGATTCTCAAAATATTTTCTGCCATTCAAATGCCATCTGATATGAAGGGAAATATGATGGTGGAAAACTGAGATGGAAAGAGACAACGTTCTTAACCAGTTATAGCTAAAATATCTTCTGCAAATTTTATAAAATTGATAAAATATATAAAGCAGAATAACATATTTCTACGGCCCCTTGGGGCCTTAGAAAAAGTTCATACAAGTGAGAAGCATGAAGCTTAAGTTTCATCAACTTCATAGTCCCTGTCTGTATGAGTGGAGGACTTTGTTTTTGTTCACAGCTGTATTCTTGATACCTAGAATAGTGCCTTACACAAAGGCGTATTGTAAGCACTCAATAAGTATATGTTAAAAGAGAGGAAAGAAGGAAGGAAGGAAGGAGAGAAGGAAGGAAAGAAAGAAGGAAAAGAGGAGAAGAGGAGTAGTTCTTTGCATAATTTCATTACAGAAGTATAATGTGGTTTCCTCATACTTGGCAGAAAATAACTCATTAAAGTTATTTCCAAGGAAGGAAAATGCAATTGGGCCAAATGAGGTAATCTAGGATCCTAAACTCCACATATTAAGATGATATGTCAATATAAGGAGGTAATCTGGACTCAGAAGTAGGGAGAACTATGAGATGGCCCAGGAGAGAAAGGTTCTGGATAGAAACTTGGGTAGAGTCAAAAGAAGAAACTGAAGTTCCATGGAGGGTTTACATACATATGTCCATCGAAGCAGACATCTCTAGAAAATGTTGGGGTACTGCAGGCTTCTTCTATTGACTCTGGAAAAGCCAATGTTGTTGATAAGTCACATAGCTGTGTGTCCACATTGCCTCCTCAATTCTTCTTAGGGTTAATATTCAATAGCCACTGACCACTCTGTAGTTAGAATATAGTTATATTTCTATAAATGTTGGTAAACAGTAACTTCCCCAGTTTCTCTGAGACTTGACCATGGTCACCCCAGTCTCTCCTCTGGGATCCCCCAGACCTCCCCACAAACCAGCAACCAAAGGAATAAGTCTAGGAGTGACATCCTGCTTCAGCCATGAGTTTCATTGGCCATTGCCTACACTGTGCTCACTGTAAAATCTTTTGCATGTAATCCCAGTTCCACTAAGCAATCCACATAGCTGCATGGGAGAAATCGTGATCTGGGAGGAGGCATAGTCTCACCTCTGGGTATCCTGTGGGTTAGTCTAAGAAAAGAGTACTACAACCTTATTGCTTAGATTGATTGATTTCCCTGGAGTTGAGCTTTTCCAGGGTGGAGCATTGGACAGGTAGTCAGCTTCCCATCAAACCACACAAAGGGCATAAGTCAGGTCTATTCTGGTCACTGTAAGATTTCCAGCAACTAGTACAGTGATGGCACATAGTAAGTATTCAATAAACATTTTTTTATTAGAACATGAACGTAAAAAAGGAAGTAGAATCTTGAAAGGTCTAGATCTGTTAAGATGATCTAAAATCTTGGGGGAAAAAAATCATTGAAAGTTTTCCCTGGTATTCAAGGGGGGAATCTGAGGCTTGACAGATTGAAGATCCTACCCAAATAACGATGAATTATTAACAGAACTGGTTGTAGAACCCTTGCCTCTTATATCTCCATCCAATGCTCTTTTCATTACACTGAGCTGTCTCTCTTAACTCCAAGGAATCAGGTAATCGTACTTTGAATTTCTTGTAGCACAGAAAAATTCAGAGATATTCAGTACTGTCACCCACATGGGAATTGGAAGATTTAAGTAAACTCCAGGATTACATGAGGAAGAAATCTCATATTACAGCTGCAGCTGATTTTGCTTTCCTCCTATTCTTGGAACTGGTGGGCAGGGTGAAGTCATGAGTTTGAGCAGAGTGGGAGAGTTTGGAACAGCCACCATGAATGTGTGAAAGGAAGTCAACAGGAGTTAAAAAGATTGCTGAGAGCTGAGAGAATGAGGTTGACATTAAATAGGATGACTGTGTGTGGACCTACTCAGTACGGTGGATGAATTTTCTCAGCAATGTTGTCAGCAATAAAGAATTATCCTTCCCAAAATGTCAATAGTGCTGAGTCTGAGAAACCCTGCCCTAGAAACATTTTAAGTGTATAATGGCCACATGTGGCTAGCAGTTACTATATTGAACAGCACAAATATAGAACATCTCCACCATTGCAGAACATTGTACTGGACAGCTCTGGTCCAGAAGATTTTCAAGGTCCTTTTTACCTCTGAGGTCCTAAGCAATCAGTGAAAGAAAAGAGGAAAAGAGCAAGATAGTAAGAATGCTGGGAGGAAAAAAAAAAAAAGGCAAAAGAATGAATGGATCTGTCTTTAGAGGCATCAATTACCAGTTACTGCGACTAAACATGTATAATTCATATATGGAACAGAGAGCCCATATTTTGATTCTGGTTCACAAAAAAAAAAGTGTACTGTTTGGATCAAATTAACTGTTGACTAAAATTAACTAAGTATGTTGACAAACTAAATGCCACCTGGGAATCTATACTGTGGCTACTTGTCTGACTAGTTCTTTGTCTCTTTCTTGTTTTCCTCCCACTGCTATAGCTATAAATGCAGTGCCCTACCTCTTTTCTGGGCAGAGAACATATGAAGTGAAAGTTGTCTTTAGAGTGAAAGAGGCGGTAAATAGGATTTACATTTAATAATATCCCCTCAGCTTTAATAATGATTGGTTTTGATTCTCTCTTTGGGGACCGAAATAAAACACCTTCCTGCTCATACCACACCTGTGTCTAATCCTGGGCACCTGACTCCTGGAGGAAAATGAGATGTCTTTAAATATCTCAATGGCTTCCAGGCTGAAGGAGAAATGTTTTTTTAAAGTATCCAATATTAGAAAAAAAGAAAAGTGATTATTGGATATTTTTTTGGTGGAATGCTGGGAATTGTCAGATGGATTCTTAATGTATTAATTAATTCTTATAAGGGTATGCACCTTTGATTGGTTTTCTAATAGAAAAATTATCTTCTAGAAAACCACTTGTGATGCAAATGACTCTTGTCTATAGCACAGATAAATTTTATCTGTTGAGATATAATTGATTTCCCTCTGGTAGAATAGATAAAAGTAAAGCTTTAAATTTATTGCCCTGTAAGATATTAACCAGTTTTGCATTTATTAGCATATTCACTTTAACATTCATTTGGCTAACTTGACTATATAAATCTGTCTTCATATTTTCCTTAGTATTGGTTTTAACATCTCACTCTTTACTCATTAATAGATGGGTTGAATAAAATCCTTGACATATGTTCATTTTATATTTCTGTGAGAGCCATGTATACTTAAAAGAAATCTAACTTAGTCAAGTAATGCTCCTGGATCAAACGGGTTCAGTGGAAGCCACAGATTTTTACCTTACCATAATGAAGAACTTACCAAGACTGTGTGCTCATTATCTTCCAACTGATTCTCATGTTTACTCACAACCCAGCTCTGTGCCCTGGGAGGTTGATTTTTATGAATTATATCAATAGACTCTCCTCCCCCAAGGCTGCGACTAGATGAAGCAAGAGAGGCACCTAAGGCAGGGCATTTAAGGAGGCACTCCCTCCCAGGGCTGATGGCTGCGGTTGCATGGCTCTGACAGGAAGTGTCTCCCTGTACGGTGTGCACTAGACACCCCGCTTGCCTCACTCTGGGCCCTCACTGGTCTCCATCACTGTACTGGACAGCTCTGGTCCAGAAGATTTTCAAGGTCTTTTCTACCTCTGAGGTCCTAAGCAAATCAGTGAAAGAAAAGAGGAAAAGAGCAAGACAGTAAGAATGCCTGGAGGAAAAAAATAAAAAAAGGCAAAAGAATGAATGGAACTGTCTTTAGTGGCATCAATTACCAGTTACTGCCACTAAACATGTATAATTCATATATGGAACAGAGAGCCCATATTTTGATGGGCTCATGCTGCAGTTGCATGGCTCTGACAGGAAGTGTCTCTTTTTATGTTGTGCACTAGACACCCCACCCACACCCTTAACTCCAGACTTTTGATTGATTTTAGACAATGGGAGGTGCTAAAGGCACCAGAGGGCAAAAGGAAAGTGAGGTCCCAGGGTACTCATTTTTACTCTGGCTTCCTCCTTGGGATGTAACCATAGGCTTGCATCCCACGTTCCTCTCCCTGTCTGCATTCCTCTAATCCCTCCTTCCCTTCAGCCTGTAGACCTAGGGTGGTTACTAGCTCTGAGGCCCTATGCCATCCTTGTAGTTTCCTTACAGAGCTGATGCCTTGGTAAGTAGGCCCTTATTAAGTTCTCAAATTATCCACTTTGGTTGTGGATAATTTTGACCATCTGATTCCTGTCAGGTCCCTGGGTGATACACAATTAGCAAGTCCTGAAAATGGCATGGACTGTTTTGAGAAGAATGGCTTCTCTGCCTGCTAGAGATGTTCAAGCCAAGCTGGAGGGTCAGTGTACACCAAAGCCATGAAGGAGTTCTCTGCTCTGGAGGAAGGCATAATTATGGGACTATGATTTTCTAAATATGGAGACTGCACAGTCTCACACGCACAAAAAACTGTACTGTGTGTGTGTGTGTGTGTGTGTGTGTGTGTGTGTGTGTGTGTGTGGTGTTTGTAGGAGCGATGGGAATAGGGAAAGAAAAGAAGAAGTAAAATGGGACTTTATCGCCTTGCTAACAAATATGTAGTCAAGGGAGATTTGTTGGTGGTACTAGGAAGGAACACCTTGGTTAGTAACAGAGAGTAGTGGAGTTAAAAGAGAGATTTTGCTGGATCATCTGTGTCAAAATTAGCAGAATTTTAGGTCTCTTCTTTTGAAATGTGAGTACCTGGTTGTGGACTCCTGGTAAGAGTATGCGCATCTTATAGTACTCAGGTATAGATTTATTTTTTTTACAGGTATAGATTTAAATTGGGTATACTGTCTCTTACTCCATGTAGCAGGAAGAAAAGTTTCCAGATGTGCAGCTTACAGTATGGCCAAGATGGTGAAATGTCATCTCAGATTTAAAGCACAATGCATATTCTCCAGAAAGGCATTCCTTGGGGGCAGCTAACCCATGTTAAATTTCTAGTCACCATGCTGAAACAAGTAGGAGCCTCGGTTCAGCCCAGGCTGGTGTCTTAGGAGCTGGGGTCAGCATGGAAATAGATGAGGACCAGGGTATTAGACTCTGAGTTCCAGGAAAGTGTGGCTCAGGGAGCAAGGGAAGATTGAAGACGTGCAAACAGTTTAAATCCCCCCGGCAGTTCTCTCCTTGCCCCCCATCTACATCCACACTCAAAGTTATGTGATGGAATCAATGTCTTTGAAAACAGATCTTTTGGGAAAGTACATTGGAAAATGTATGTGGGAATTTGAGGAGGGCTAACAGATAATGTCCATCTTCCTCACTGGAGTTTGAAAGCAACAGAGAGATAAATGCAGCAGGTAGGTTGATGGCAGTGATAACATAGTCATAACCTAGTTTGAGCTGTTTGGAGAACATGGCTTGGGTTTGAACGCTAAGTGAACTGGTTTAGGACTATTTTCTGCCCCCCCGTCTTCAACTGTGAGATTGCCCACCCAGTGGAACATTTGAGTCTGCACAGCAGGTGCACTGCATTTATTGCTGCTTCCTTTGAATTGGGGCAAGAAGGGAAGAAAATAATCAATTCCTTAGTGCTTAGAGTCTTTTAATAGATTAGTCCTACCAGTCAAGAAACTTGGGCTAATCACTACCACCCTTAATGAGGCATCTCACTCCTCCTCAATGGGGAAAAGTGAATAATGAATGGAGCAGAAGACCATGGATATTGCCATGAGGAAGTCCCACTCTCCACAGGGAAACATAAGGAGCAGGGAAATAAGTATTTTTCCCTAACTTGACCTATTGAACTTAGTCATTAAGGTTAGGGTCAATCAGGGATGTGGAGAGGAGATTTGTAGCTATCAGGGAAGCTCTATTCCTTACCTTTTGTGAGATTGCACCTTTTTGAATTCTCCTAGGAATGTTGGTCAATAATGTGAATTTTGCATCCAGAAGACTCTAAACTATACATTAATCCTTACATTAACTAAATTAGCTCCAGGACCATGATGCATCAAAATAAAAATTTCATTTACTATTTTATTTCCATTCTCACATTATGGCCAGGCCATTGCCCAGTATGATTCATCAGAGGCTCTGTTATGAGATTAACATACTCCAACAATAAAATGCTAACAACATAGAGATACTGGATTTTAAATATAAACCCCCTCCTACTATAAAATTCCTCATGAAAATTCAAAAATTAAGGTCAAAATGACAGTATGTTAGAAGGTGGAAGAGGGTCAGTACTGAATCCTTCAGACTAAGAAGTTACTTTAATACCAAAAAACAAAGCAAGCCACTCCATATTATTTATACAGAGTTTTATTCAGGGTAATTTACTGACAGGGACAATCAGGCTGGTGGACAGACGATCCAGGTGTTACTACACAGCTATTATCTGCTCCATAGTCTCTGCTCATTCTCTGTACCTTCACCCCCAGCTTTTATGGAGTGAAGGACATGGTGGTGAGGACACAGGGTAGTTATCTAAAGTGGTGCCATCTGGGGGTACAGGGGTGGCTCAGTCGGCTAAGGGTCTGTCTTCAGCTCAAGTCATGATCTCACGGTTCTGGGATAGAGCCTTGCTTCTGGCTCCCTGCTCAGCAGGGAGTCTGCTTCTCCCTCTCCCTCTGCCCCTCCCCCCACCATGCTCACACTCTCTCTCTCAAATGAATAAATAAATTTAAAAAAATCTTTAAAAAAATAAAATAAACTGGTGCCCTCTGTGCACCCGAGGGGAGAACAAGATGGAGGGCCAAAGATAGAGTCAGCATTCCTACATTGTGTTAGTCTGTTCTTGTTGTGGAAATAACTCCATTATTTTAGTGATTTACAACATCAAAATATTATTTTTTGATCATGTTACCTGAAGGCCATGGGTTCGCTGAGGCTCTTCTGGGCTTTGCTTAGCTGACCAGGGCTCCAAATATCTTCTCATACTAGCACCCAGGCTCAAAGCGTGACTACTACCTGAGACACGCTCTTCTGATGGTGGAAGATGGGAGCAAAGCTAAATCACTTGAGTCATGTGTGCTCATATTTTATTGGTTAAAGTAAGTATCATGACCAAGCCCAAGTCAGTGGAGCAAGGAAATACACTCCAGCTATGCAGAAGCGTGTCAAAGGCAAGGAGGAAGTAATTGTGAACAAATCTGAAATACTGTAAACAGTAGTAGTTCAAATTTTTGCCCTTATGATTTGAAGTCTCCAACCTCCACTTTTTTTTTTAATATTTATTCGAGAGAGAGAGAGAGAGAGTGGGGGGAGGGACAGAGGGAGAGAATCTTCAAGCAGACTCCTGGCTGAGTGTGGAGACCCTAGGCAGGGTTCGATTTCACAACCCATGAGATCATGACCTGAGCAGAAACCAAAAGTCAGATGCTCAACTGACTGAGCCACCCAGCTACCTCTCCAACCTCCACTTCTAACCCATCTTTCTTATCTTCTCTTCTGCCATGTCTCTCTGACTTCTGCATTCTTCTGCTTTAAGGGGTCATATGATTACATTGAGTCCACCAGTAATTCAGAATATTCTCCATATTTTAAGGTCAGATGGTTAGCAACCTTAAATCCGTCTATAAAGTCCTTTCACAGCAGTATCTAAATTAGTGTTTGACTGAATAACAAGGGGTGTGAATCTTGGGGAGATATTTTTGGAATTCTGCCTACCACACTGGCTTCAATAATAAAGTAAGAAAAATGACTTGTGAATTCATCTAGTCTTAGTTCCTGTCATCTAGGAAATTAGCCTATTCCAAATATCCATTCCTAGTGGTCAATTCTGATTATGTCCTTTTTGATTGGAGATCACCCATTTTTTCTAGATTTTTCAAATTTATTGGAATAAGTCTTCATGTAATATTTCTTCTGATGCTTTTCCTTTCTTCTATATCTATGGTTGTTTCTTTTCTCATTCATAATCTTATATTCCTTTTTTGCTCCTTTCCTTTAAATCAGGCTTGAGGAGGACTTATGCATTTTAGTGTATTTTAAAAACAAATACACGAAATAACTATTGCTTTTATTTATCCTTTTATACAATTTTTATTTCTACTTAAGTATTTTTAGTGTTTCTCTGTATTAATTTCTTATTCATAATTTCTTGTGGTTTATTTTATACTTTTTATATTTTCCTGAGATGAGAACCTTGGGATCCTTTTCACTATATCTTTTTCAGGAAAAAAGAGAAGGAGAAGGAGGATGAGAAGGAGGAGGAAAAGGAGGGGAGAAAAATGAAAACTTGACATTTTTTTTTGAACTAGCTTTTGCTGTTGTGCAAAATGTTTTGGAATGAAATGGTTTCTTTTTCATTCTCTACCTTACAATTTGAGTTTTGATTTCTTCTTCATCCCTTCTTTATTTTCAAATAGTAAATAAATTTGGATTTCACTTTCTGTTTATTCTTAACTTTATTGAATTATTTTTTTACAAGTCTCTACATTTATTTTTAAAAAAGAATATTGGGTGTTTCTGTGTAGCCCACAATATAATCAATTTTCTATGAACAAACCCCCAAATCTATTTTCCTCTGTTTCAAAGAAAGAGGTCTATATCCATTACATCAACTTTATTAATTGCATTATATAATTACTCTGCATCCATACTTTTTGTTTTGTTTTGTTTTATCTGTTTAACTCTGGGAGAGATGAACTGAGGCCTTCCACTATAGTTTTATTTTTATTACATTCTCCTGGGGTTTCCAGTAATTTTTACTTTATATATTAGCCACTTTCTTCTTTGGCATGTACATAGTGCACCAAAGATGCTGTTTTCATATATTGTGCTTTTATTATTACATAAGGTATAAGGTCTTATTTATTATTTTTAACCCTAAATTTTAGTTTATCTGATATTAATAACGCCACTCCCACTTATTTTTATTTCATTGGTCTGATATCTCTTTACCCACTCCTTTATTTTCAAGATTTCTTTATTGCTTTAACTATATTTCTTATAAACGGTATATAGTTAAGTGCTATTTTTTAAATTCAGTCTGAAAGTCTTGTCTTTTAATGGGAAAATTCAACCTATAAAAACATAATGATACTTGATTTCAATATTTTTATGATTTATTTTATATTTGTTTTTTCATTTTCCTTCCTTGTTTTTTCATATTAATCAAATTTCCCCTTTTCTTTGGGAGTCTTATGATATATTCTATTCAATTAATCATTAATTCTATCAAGATTATGATCGAAGGTAATAACAAATCCCACCAGTATCTTAAAGAAAATAGTATAGTGAGTGTGCAAGTGTGGTATATAGTGTGCTGTGCTTGAATCTCCTTAAGTGTCTTATTATTTTTTTTATCAAATCACTCCTTGTCCCCTCTAGCAGCTCTGTGCGTTGTATATTTTATAGCTGGTTACTGAAAGAGTTGGATTTGGCAGGGTTTTAGCAAACAGGAAACAACTTTATTTTTTCTAATTATTTTTCTCACTGCTAATCCTATAGAATTACTGTGTTTACTTCTTCCTCCCCATCCCTGAATGAGATCTCTGGCAATTTTTGTAATTTTGTCCTTTTCTCTCTCACAGTGCTGCCTGGCTGGCCATTGGCAGCTGCAGGACCCCTTTAGATGGGTTGCTATTTTCTTAGTTGGCTCAGGGAGGCGCAGGTGTTTGCAGTATCTAGTGACTACAGTACCGTGAAGGTTAAGTCTTGCCCACTGTGGAGTGGTGCTAGAGAAGCAAGCAGACCACAGTCTCCTGGTGAGGCTTCCGAGGGAAAAATCACGGGGCTCTGACTTCCCAGTTTTCTCACAGGCTTAGTGGTTCCTTCCTGGCCTCTTGGGGCCAATGAGACCAGAAACACATATGAACAAAGATAATCTTCCCCTCAGGTAATCCACAGCTCCCAACAGCCAGCTGGTCTTGGGACACAGCACAACCTCCATCACTGCCTTGTGACTCGGCGTCCGGTCTCCAGGGCCATAGTCAGATCCCAGCATCAGAAAAGAAACCGTGTCTATGCTTGCACCCTACTGCCTGACGATCTCAGCAGCTGTTTAGCTTAGAAGATGACAGATGGAAGCTGAGAGTAGAGGAGAAAGGTGCTGAGCGTAGGTCACTACCTTCCCAGAACCCACTGCTCCCAGCTGTCCAGCTGTTTTAAAGGAGAATTCTCAGCCAAATGGAATTTTTAAGTTGATTTAGTGCCTTCCTAAAAGATAAAGCTCATAAGTTCCAGCAGAAACTTCCAAAAACAACGAATACAAAAATCCTTAGTTCTAATTTGCATCTAGTTTGGGCTAAAGTTCGAATCCTGTAGTTAGGTCCAGCATTTAATTTAGAAAAGACTGGACTAAGAGACTTTGGGAGGGCATCTTTTAAGATGTTATGTTAAGAGCAGAGGAAAGGGTGGAAATAGGAAGGTAATTTTTAATGAATGTTTACTACACTTAAGTACTCGGGGACTCCACATTATTTTTTTAACACTGAAAATAATAATACTGTAATAAGGTATTGTTGGGGTTGAGGCTCAGTTTACATTCTTTCCCCATGTCTACTCATGTATGTCCATATCCAAGGTCCACATGTCATTATCTTACACTGAGTATCGGGGAAAAACTACCATCATTGCTTATGATATTATTAGGTACGTTTTCTATTTCTTGTTCTTTTTATTGTTGGTGATTAAAAAGTTTGCGTTTTATCTTCTGAGCCAGCAGGGTAGTTAGGGAAACTGTTTTGCTTTGCAGTGAGCAGGGGAAGAGGGAAAAGGGGGATGGGGTGGGAGTGGGGGTGAAGAGACTGGATCATAGCAAACCAAGAGAAGGAGAGGATCCATCCCTATTTGCTAGAAAAGAGAAAGATGACTTCGTAACTTTGAGCTGCTGCTGCATCTCCTTCAGTAACCAGAAGAAAGGTACAGAGCCAGGAAAGCTTGTTTGCTCCTCCTCTACCTCCTCCGTACCTGAGCCCATCATCTTATCTTAAAGCCTTTTACTCTTGCTCTTCCCTCATTTAGAGTTTCCAGCTGCACCCCTCGTCCCTAACTCTTCCCCCACCCCCATGTTCTCCCCTTTTCATTCTGTTTTAGAGCCAAAAACCTGACTCTCCTTGGGAAGAGGTGCCCAAGAGGAGCCTTGGCATGTGGTAAAGAAAACCTCTAGTCTGAAGTGGAAACAGGAACCTGAACAAATTTATGTCCTCACCTTTGAAAGTTGCCAAAGGCCCCCAAAGCCTTCCCCTAACAGAAATGCTTCTAACTAAACCTACTTCTCCTTACATACTAACAGTTCAGATTTTTAAAAAATCTTTAAACAAATGGATTAGGGGCGCCTGGGTGGCTCAGTTGTTAAGTGTCTGCCTTTGGCTCAGGTCATGATCCCAGGGTCCTGGGATTGAGCCCCATCATCGGGCTCCCTGCTCAGCGGGAAGACTGCTTCTCCCTCTCCCACTCCCCCTGCTTGTATTCCCTCTCTCGCTGTGTCTCTCTCTGCCAAATAAATAAATAAAATCTTTTTTAAAAATAAATAAACAAATGGATTAAAAATGAACTTCTGAAATCCAACTTGTTTATAATTTGAGTTCTGCCTTTATACTGCTTGGGTTAATGATAAACAGTAAAATAGCACTATAATAATATACGTAATGTTCAGTAATTTGTAGGACTTGCTATCAAATTTTTTTAGCTTATTAAGGATAAGTTATTCTTTTAAATTATTTAACAGTTCTGAAAAAAATCAAAGTTATACTTGGAAAAAGCATTCTATAGCAATGAAGTTCCAGTGTTACTAACAAAAAGCTATTTTAAATTTTACAGTCTTTTTAATTGCATGAATTGCTAATGTAATACTATTTTCCAATGATTACGCAAAATGCTGATATACGATTAATTCCACATGCATCAAGTTAATGGTACATTTGTCTTACCTGATACTCAAATATTAAGCAAGGTTATTGATGTTATTTGGCTTCCAACAGCAAATTTCCAGAAACAGTCTGTGTCATTCTTGGTCCCAAATCAGACTTAACCGTAGAAATGCTGATGATTGAGGAATCTAATTGAGATCATAAAAATTCATGAACTAGTTCCTCTTGTTGATAATTATTTCCTAATTTTGTCCTTTTATTTACTAAACGTTGGCTTTTCTTGAAGAGATGACTGTTGACGTGTAATTCCAATGTCAATGTTTTGCTTTCTTATACCATCCATTTGAACATTATTTTGGTAAGAATTTCTTCTATGATCTTGGAACTTCGTTATTTGCTTTTTGTTACCTAAATATTGCTGTATAAACAATATTTTTTGAGGTGTCTAAATTTCATTTGACTAGTTTAACAAATCATCCATTGGTGTTACATTATTTTATTTATGAACTTTGAGTATATTTTTTAAAGGCTTTGAGCAATGTTTGACCAGTAAGGCACTGAATTTGTTCCTTGGTTTTACTGAAGAAAACATTCTTTCTTAGTTGCCATGTCTAGCACTCATTTCCTGAATAACACTTTTATCAAAGAAGCCAACATATTTTTTTGTTAGGCTGGAAAAAGTCTGTGAGAAATTGTAGAGTTTACTCTGGGATAAGTTTTCAAGTGTCTGCTTATTATTTTTCTTCCTTAGTTTACCCTCTACAATTCTATGGCCCACTTCAAAAGATATTGCTTGTATATCTCTTTTCCATGTTGTAGGCATAATTCTTTTAGGTTTGGAAGGAATAATAAATTGATCACTAATTAAAGATTTGAGGATTTCACAATTTCTTTCTAAAAGAAAATCTGCTCTTTTATATGGGTAAATGTTTTCCTTTTCCATAGGATGGAAAGGAAGCTTATTTTTTGTCAAAAGTAACATTTGTACATATCCAGTCTCATGGAAAATTATGGGATTTGTGTCATTTTGTTCCTGTGGATTAAAGAAAAGAGTACTTAGTCATCAGTCTAGTGAGACAAGAAGGCTATACATATTTTTCAACATGAAAATAAAATGGCAAAATATTCTAAAAATGACTACAGAGACGTTTTTAATATGAACAATAATGGTATTCAAACACACAAAAAATGTACTTGTATGTGACACACTTCCTTCTCTTAATATTCTGCTGAGATATTAGGGGTAAAATCTGAACTTTTGGCCTACTAGAATCCTTTTTGAATAAACTGAGATATGACAAAATAAATCTATTTCTTAGATGTGTGAGATGTTGTCATTGGAAAATAGCATAGTTGGTGGGATGAAACATTGTTCTGGCATTTCTTAGGTTCCCACATTCAGAAATAAGAAGCATACCAAAAAAATGAATTGAGCCAAAGATCTTAAGAGACATAACTAATTATAAGCCAAAATTACAAAGTCTGGATATCCTAATAAATAATTCCAAGAATATAAAAGTATCTTTACAATATTATATTTATTCTTGTACTCCAACCCTTACTTAGCACATAAAAAGCACTCAATATATATTTGCAGAATAAAATAGCCAAAGTAATAGATTGACTTTAAAAATAGATTATTTTTGTCACAGTACTAGCAAAATTTGTATGTATGAGCTACTCACTAAACTCTTTCCCATATTTCCATTACAGGGCAAAAAGATTAACTTCAAAGAAACTGGTCAACTATGCATATTACCAGTATTTACTTTACAAACTTTAAGTCAATGATTGCTACCTTTCCTTTAGAAATATAATTAATGAAGTAAGAAACCAAGGATCATCTAACTGTACATCAGTATACTTAGTGACAAAGGTATATTATTGCCTATAATTGCTAAAAGATGATGACAGATCTAGTTTTGCAATCCACTGGGATGTCAATGCTACCTATTTAGCCACAGTAGTGGAGATTTGTCATATTTTTGGTCTGTCCAACCCCTCTGGGAATTTTCCACCTTACAAATCTACGTACTCTTAAATAGAGACAGACACTAGCTTTATTAGCCTCCCTTGAGGTTAGGGCATGTGACCTAAGCTCTGCCAATTAGATACACCTGAGATAGTTTTCAGTTCAGAGAAGGCAAGCACTGGGTGAAGTTGGGCATTGTGAAAAACCACTCTAGTGAGAATGGCAGCAGATATATCTGCTTTGAAGGGCAGCAGTGGCAAAGATCTTAAATATAGTATCTCTTGCCCAGAATCAAAGTCATTAACTCCATAACAAAAGCATGGGTCCCAGTGGAGCAGTCGGGGGTTGTAACTGGGTGACTCCTGACTGTATAGCTTTCTTTTTTTTTTTTTTCCTGACTGTATAGTTTTCAAGCCAGATTGTCTCTCCAGCCTTCTGAGAGACTCTGTGAGCTACCAAATCGGCTTTAATGCATGTATTTTCTGTTTCAAATAGCTAAAATAGACTGTTAGTAAAGTGAAACATCATGCAGTCCCCTTTTGAAAATACCATTTTTGATTTATATTTCTTTTATAATCAAGAAAATTTGATAAAGCCTTCTTCATAAAGAAAAACACAAAACTTTCAGTTGATGCAAAGGAATCCCCATGTTTGGGGTGGCAGTTCTAAAAAGAGCATTAAGAATCTAAGTGTTGTCACTTTGTAATGCGAAACTGAAAAGTAAAAAGGATTTATCAAAGATTCCAGTCACTAGAATATAAGATTCCTACAAGTGGCAATTATACACACATTTACTGAACAATAATAGATATTATTACCACGTGAGAAGTTACTGTCTTTGGTGGACTAATGTTGATTATCTTGGCATTTGGCTTTTTCAATTCATCCTCAAAGCACAAGGGAAGCAAGCTTTTCTTTCTTATGGAGCAATATTCACTTAATTGATCATTTTTGATGGTTTTGTTTCCTTCAGTGCTAAAATCATCCATCTGTGGGGGAGATTTTCTTCTGAAAATAAGCACAAGGTCAGCATAAATAATGATAGGGTTGATTTCAGTTTGTCAGTTCTGGTCTATCTCCCTGATCCTTCAAAGTCACTGCCAACTTTTCCCCCAAATCCTCAGCCATACACTTTCCACATGATAAGACCATGCCTTCCCTGCTTTGTGTGTGGGGGAAATGGCAAAAGCAGGGGTGGAAGCAATACAATAACATATATGCCTCTTTGGCTTTTGAATGTGGACGAGGTATATTATGTAGGGTGAGGAGAACCACCAAAGGTAGAGAGGTATTTGCCATATCCTTTGTTGAGATTCTGGGGGAAAAAGTGCTTTGCAAGGCAGCTTCCTGACAACATAGGGTGGCCCTAGCTTTGCTAACAATGGTATGGTATTGTTAAAGGCCAAAAGAGGATATAGTTTTCATTCCAGATTTCCTTTGGTTCACATAGGACATAGACACTGAGTTTAGGCTTACCAAGGTGTTTGCCATTTCAGGGGTGAGGTAGCCCATATCAAAGGCCTGGCATGAGTGAGGTATGGATAGTCTAAGGACAGATGAAGGTCATGACGGAGGCTCAAAGGGTTCTACCACACTAATGAGAGTTGAGAGTGGACCCAATCCAAGGTCAGAGAGAATAGACCATATATTCATGAACCACAGATGTCAGCAGCCACAGAACACCTAGAAATGAGACCAGCAGTAAAAGGGCATTGACCAAGATACTTACTCAAGTACCTTTTCCTCAATGTCAAAAAGTCCAGTGAGCATCTCATCATATACTCAGATACCATCTTAGAAACAGAAGGACTGAGATAAATTTAGAAAGGCTGTATATTATTGTTCCAAAGTGTAAAACACACTGGTTTAACATGATTTTACTCAATCTGAGGATCTAATAAGAAAGATCAGAACTTTATACAAAACCACAAAGCTACTTTTCTTAGATCCATATTGTAGTGTATTTAAACTTGTCTCTACTAGAAAAACACAATTGTATTCTCTCCATTCATTTTCCCATGTCCTTCTTTCCATTTGCCTATGAACTTGAAGCAGATAGAACATGAGTTCAAGGTATGAAAGTGCGGCTGACTAGTAGAGCACTCTTAGACCAGTCATTGGATTGTAGTACAGGCCTAAATGGTAATAAAGTGCCCGAATAAATCCATTCTGGTCTACTAAAAAATAAAAGGCAGAACTCTTCCTATTAGAAACATCAATTTTATTGAACACAATAAAATATGAAAACATTAAAATAAATTACCTTTCATTGATATAATCTTCTAAGTGACCAGACAAATGTAATGATTCCTCGGGGTTTTTTACAGTTTGAGCTGAAATTATAAACAATTTTCATAAAAGTGACACATATATAATGGCATTTAGAAAATATCTTGTATAAAATATTTTACAATGTAAAATAACAATGAAAAGCACCTGGTATAGTGCTTGATCTGTAGTAGCTACTCAGTAAGAACTTTTATTTTTTTTAAAGTAAGAACTTAAGTGAACAAGACAGAACTGGAAAAGACTGAGGTCAAGGACCTAATGTTTGGCTATGACAAATCAAACATAAAACTGGTCTTGGACATTTTTGTGGAAGAAAGACATTCTCAAATTTTCAAATCTTTCCAATATGTAAAGTCTTTATTAGCCAGCAGGAAGCTTCAGATGGTTAAACACTGTTGGTAAAGAGGAAGGTTAGTTAGCAGAGGTCAAACAGAGCTTGCCATCCGCATGAAGGAGGTGTCCAGGGTTGAACTCTTCCAAATATGCTTAGCGGACACTCCAGCATTTCCCTACTTTCTTAGAAGTGTTCCCAGACACATATGCTATTAGCAGTAAATTCAACTTTTCTCTTGTCCTGAAGTAGTTTGTATTCTAGTGCAGTGCTTCCCAACATTTTCCACATCATGGCAAACATTTTATTTTTTATTTTTACTTAAAGATTTTATTTATTGATTTGACAGAAAGTGTATGCAGAGGAGGGGGGCAGAGGACGAGGGATAAAGAGGGAGAAGCAGACTCCCCACTGAGCAGGGAGCCTGATTTGACTCCGGGCTCAATCCCAGGACCCCAAGATCATGACCTGAGCTGAAGGCAGATGCTTAACTGACTGAGCCACCCAGGTGCTCCAGTGGCAAACATTATAATTAATAATCTTTATACAGTACTCTGGGATAAACACTTGAGTACACTTTTTAGCCAGACTGACATAAGGCCAACCCAGCAGTCTTGAATGCTGAAGGATCAATATTTCAGCATAACAGTTTACCACAAAAGCTCTATTCCAGCAAAAGGAAACAGTCAATAAACAAGTAACTAAACAAGCAAATAAATACATAAAATAATTTCAACCACTTGTAAGTAATGAAAACAAATAAACATGGCACCTCACCTATGGTGGCTATAGAGGCCTCTCTCAGGAGGGGATATTTGAATTGAAGTCTGAGAAAGAAAGGCAACCAGGTGAAGCTTTGGGCAAACAGACTACTAGGCAAAGGAAATAGCAAGTGTTAAGTTCAAACTGTGAAATCAGCTGGGAATGGTGAAGGAACTGAAAGGCCGATATTACTGGAGTGTAGTACATGAGGGGGAGAGGGAGAAAGCTGAGGCAGACAGGAAGCAGGAGCCAAATCATATAGAGGCACATAGGCCATACAGAAAACTTAAGACATTATTCTGGTTATAACAGAGATCATTTAGAGAGTTTTAAGCAGAATAAGAAAGAAGTTTGATTTATGCTTTAGGAACATCACTCTAATGGCTCTGAGATGGACAGTCTGTGGAGGTATGGAGGAATGTGGAGGGCGCTAGTAGCAATGGAGAGACCAATTAGAAGGCTATTGCTGTGGTCTAGATGAGACATGGATTAGACAAGGATTGTAGCAGAGGGAGTGCTGGGTAATGGCTGGCTTCACATCATATTTTGGAGGCTAATCCAACTATCCTGATTCATGGATGGATATGGGAAATAGAGAAATCAAGAATGATTTCTAGGTTTTAGCCTCAGTGATTGAGTAGATGTTATTTACAGAAATGAGATAGGCAAGTGGGAGAAACAGGTCCACTGCTTGAAACAAGGGGCTGGGTTGAGGTTCCCTGGCTTGTAAAAAATCACTCCTTCCCAGGGCCAACTGGGTAACCAGGAACTAAGTTAAACCACTTCAGGCATGATGACTGGATCTGCCATATCCCCAGTATTTCCCTAGCAAGGGAGGGAACATTCACAACTCTAAAATCTGGTTCAGCCTGAGGGCCATGAGGTCTGAGTGGCAGCAACTTCAAAACTTCTGGAAAGGAAGGAGTAAGGTGAAGTGAGTAAATGGCAAGTGAAGAGAGAAACTTCTAAAATTTTAAAACATAAGAAAAATATAAAGCTAAGAAAAACAGCCAACAAAGTTAACAAGTAGAAGATAAATTCAGTAATAAAATTAAATAGAAGAATCCAAAACAACTTTAAAATTCTAAGGTATATATTAACATCATGTCATAGTTTGACAGTGTCATTGTTGACATCTTAGACTTGGCAAAATGTGGTATGTTTAGGAACTTCAAAAATATAAGTGAAAAAAATTCATATAAAAAACCAAGATATTGTGAGATGAAAACAGGCTGAAGTAAGAACAAAAAAAGTCAATATAAAAAAAACCTGGAAATCTTGAAAAATTATATATCTCTAGATTACATAGCCAAAGCGAGAATTAGTGAGCCAGAAGAAAACGCCAAGGAATTCACTAGGAATGCACAGAGAGAAGAGCAGAATTTGATAAAGTATGTTATGTATTTGATTGTCATTGACTTTAAAACTAACCTTATTTTGTATTTTAAATGAAACATTAATATTTATTGCATTTATAAAAACTCTTTTCTCAGATTGTTTTAGATTATTATTTTCTTCAGATTATTTTAGATATAAGTTATTTTTTAAAGTTTTATTTAGAGAAAGAGGACACACAAGAGTGCAAGAGGGGGGAGGCACAGAGGGAGAGAGAGAGAACCTCAAGCAGAGTCTGTGCTGAGTTCAGAGCCCCATGCGAGGCTGGATCCTATGACTCTGAGATCATGATCTGAGCCAAAACCGAGAGTCGGACACCTAACTGACTGAGCCACCCAGGAGCCCCTAGATTATTTTGTTTTTTGGTGTTTTAGACTTTTGCAGTGTTAGTCTTTTGCTTTCTTTTTAACTTAACTTTGGAAGTATAATTTGCATACAATTAAATGCATGCATTTTACATGTATAGTTAGATGAATTCTGACATATACTCATATAAGCATCAACAAAATCAAGATATTGAGTACTTCCATTATTCCAAGGTAGTTTTCCTATGCTCTTTTTCAGCAAGTTTATTCAATTTGTTCTGTTCTCTCTTTCAAACACACTGGTTATCTCAGGTTTGGATACCTGTTTTGTTCCCTCATTATATTATCTTGTCGAATCCTGTCATAGTTCTGTCCTTTCACATTGCATTCTATGTGATTTTCCTAAACCTGCCATTCAGACCTTTGATTTGGTTTACTCCAGTGTTTATTCTTCTCTTCACTACTTTAATGTAATTTTAGGTTGTGTATTACCTTAAAAATATTTTTAGCTCTGACAGCACCATTTCATTTTTGGCAATTATCTTTTGTATCTTCGAATCTTGTTTCAGAGAATCCTCATTTTTTTTAATCTCTTGAGCATGTGAAACAATTATTGTCTAAATTTCCTCCTGTTTCACGGGGTACAATTTCCATCAGAATGTGACCATTAGCTATCTTTTAAAGTCTCTCCTTTATTTGCTACAAGATATTTAAAAAGTCCCATGTTCTTGTTTTTCCATCTACTCACCTTTGAATCAGGACACTTAAATCCAGGCTTGAGACTAGTCCAAAAATAATAGAGGAAAATCTTTGGACACTCTCCCTGTTTATCTAGATACTGTTAAATTCTCCCCTTAGAAATTAATAGGCAAGGGCGCCTGGGTGGCTGTCGTTAAGCGTCTGCCTTCAGCTCTGGTCATGATCCCAGGGTCCTGGGATCGAGTCCCACATCGGGCTCCCTGCTCCGCGGGAAGCCTGCTTCTCCCTCTCCCACTCCCCCTGCTTGTGTTCCTGCTCTCACTATGTCTCTCTCTGTCAAATAAATAAATAAAATCTTTAAAAAAAAAAAAGATCCTGGGGAAAACATTAAAAAAAAAAAAAGAAACTAACAGGCAAATCCAGATGTTACCTTATGTTATGAGTTCAGGCATTCAGCTGCCTGAGCAAGCTGGTGAGGGAGCTGGAGCCCTGAAACATTATGGGGAAATTTGTTTCTGTGCACTATATGTTCTGTGAAACCTCTTCATGACTCTAATGAGGTGGTGATGGTGGTGGGTACTCTGTCCATCTATGTGTGAAGTGCCACATGGGTTAGAGTCCTCTCTCTTGGGATAAGCAAGTTTGAGGAGGCATTTAGTCGAAGAAAGGCCTCATAGCTTTTGGGCTGTTTGATGGGATCATATATTTTTTCTTTACACAGTTACCCTTGTGGCTATTATTCATACTTGGAAAAATGATTCCTAGGAAATTATATCTTGTCTGTTCTATTGTCAACCCTCCTTTCAAGACCTAGCTCTTCTAAGTTAGGAGGTTTTCCCCCTTAACTGAGTACATCTGAAGCAATACTGGGAAGCTTAAGAAAGAAAGGGCTAGGTATGATCATTACATTTCTCTCAAAACACTGCTAATACAGATTTGGACTGCTGTTGACTTGCAAAGAGGAAAGGGATCCCAAAGGGGAGGTTTTTCCATCTTTCCGTGATCCATCATTAATAACAATCCCCTTTTTTTTGAGTGTGTGGTGGGGTGGGAGGGGGAGGGGGAGGAGGTAGTGGTTAATAGAAGTATTTTCAGAATATCCTTTACTGGCTTTTTAAATACTCTTCCTTTCTTTTAGGAAATGGAATTGTGAATCAACTTCTGGAATCTTCTTTCAAACTATTTCATTTTGTAATATGTAGCAGATTTTCTTTGAGTTTAGAATAAAATGTCCTAGTTTCAATTTAATGAAGTTTTCTTCTTTTTGTTATTCACTTTGGCCAGGATAAATTTGTATTTATGTTGCCAAACTTCCCAGAAGTCCTAATTTGGGATTTTGATAAAAGAACTATAATATTTCTTCAGTAGAGAGACTCAAGAAATTTTATAAAGGGAAATTTGCTTTGCTGAATGAGTAGAACAGTCTGCTATTAGGAACCACTGCAGAGGAAAATAATGTGGTAAAAAGAGGTCTTGTCTCCTTTCCCCTTCTTATGCTAATAGAACTCTGATTTTATTCATCTTTCTCCAAACAACCATGTCTTTCATGGGAGGCTGGGCTCCTTCCGAACTCAAGGAAGTGAATCTTTAAATGATCTCAGCCTGTGCTTTTCAAAATGTGAACTATAACACATCAATTTAGACACTAACTTAATTTAGCATCTTCTGACCAACATTTTTAAAAAGTGATATAGAGTACAGTGTATTACATGTGCCTTTAGTAATAACTGTACAAAACACTAAAATACTACAATCAAGTTCAGCTAACAGAAAAAGACAATTAGGACACCATGAAGCTGAATCTTCTGCTCCCTCTATATATCATATATTATATATGATTATATATAATATATAATATAATATTTATATATTATATTATTAATTATTAATATATTACTCTATATTATTGTATATCTTATATATATATATGTTAAAATTTGGAAAAACTTATCTAAGCTGATAATGATTTATTGGTTTAGTTAAGGGTGCCTTAAGCTATTTTAGCCAAGGAGACAGCAGCGGAGGTCTGCTGGAGTGCTTGGGGGGCATTTTCCTCATTTTACAAAGGGATCAAAGAGTTTTTCTCTTTTTCAGTGGATGTTGTTACCCATACAAGTTATCTTGAATAGTAGGCACCACACCGTACAGTAGGGCTAGGAGGACAGACTACTTTTTAAGAAACTTGAGGAAAGATGGAGGGACTGGATATATCTCATCAAGCTCCTGAATTAACCAAGCCTGGAGCTGCCTTACTGATAGACGTCTTGTTATTTGAGATTATAGATATCTCTGGGGCACCTGGGTGGCTCAGTCATTTAAGCGTCTGCATTTGGCTCAGGTCATGATCCCAGGGTCCTGAGATCGAGCTCCACGTTGGGCTCCCCACTCAGCGGGGAGTCTGCTTCTCCCTCTCCCACTTCCCCTGCTTGTTCTCTCTTTCCCTCTCTCTCTGTCAAATAAATAAATAAAATATTTAAAATTAATTAATTAATTAATAATAAATATCTTGGTTGTTTGAGCCATATATAGTCAGATTTTATTTTAAATACAGCTGTAAATGTCCCAAATATTCAAGATGAGTAAGCATCTATCAGGTGGAGAAGTATGTTCTGAGCATAGAGATCAGAATGGATCAAATTACACAACAGTTGGAACAGATTGTAACTAGGATCAGTAAGGATAAAGAGACAGAATAGAAGACTGAAAAAATCTTATATACCATCCTAAGGAATCTAGATTTTACCATTTTTGTAATAGAGATTATTCAGATGTTATTAAGTAGAGAAATAAGTGGTGATATGATCAGATGCTGATATTCTTTGGTTAAAGATTTTCTTAATGCTTATATCTTAAAGTTAGATGCAGTTAATTTTCAGCTATTTCAATATAAAAAATGCAAAATATATACCTGCAAATAAAGTCGAGTCTTTTTCCTTCTTGTTAGCATTGGATTGAATCCTGGGTGCAGGAGAAATGATGGTAGGACCCAGTGTTCTTCTACATGGTTGTGTATTCTGTGGATATAAATATAAATTATGCAAAGGGTTAGCATTCTTCACCTGAACATCAGGAAAAATGGAAAACTATCTTAGAAATTATTCCTTTCCAGGTATATTGATAAATAATTTAAATTTGATTATTCATATTTGGCATATCTAATTATGATAACTAATAGCTGTCTAGTTCTTTAAATACTTCCAAATATAATGTTTACTTAATCCTCAAAAAAACCCCTATGATATGGATGTTAATAATACTTTATAGAGGAGGAAACAAATCTACAGAAATTAAAAAGTTGGACTATGTTCACACTTTTTGCTAACTTTTATTTTCCTTGTCTCCATTATATTCGTATATAAAATTTATTTCTTCAAATGCAGGGAAAGTCTAAAGTTCAAATACTGAGCCAAAAAAAAGCCCTCTTAGTTTACACAGAAACTCTACTCATACATAGATACAGCAGAATACCTCTGAGTAAAGGCGGAGAACTGGAAAAAGTGATCTAGCTTTTCCTAGATTGGCTCAGATTGGCTCTAGTGTAGAGGGAGACTTTGGTGAACCTACACTATCCTTACAAAGATTATTGATGTTTTTATTTTAACAATGAATTTGATCAGATTCAAAATACACTCTGTCTCTGGAGCAGCAGCTCAAATTTCAGTTCAGTTGTTGTATCCTTAGCTGAGCGGCTTGCAGTCTCCCTAAACATGCATGGTTCAGGGGTTAGTGAGAGACTTGGATAGGGGCTACCATCTTTGGCTGTCTTCTATTTGACCCCCCTCACTTTCTAGAAGCTTGGGTTGCCCTGAACATTGCTCTCTGATTCTTCTGGCTAGAAAAATACATAAGTTTTCTGTTGGAGTTTTAGATGCCCCATGCAGTGCCAACTTTATCCACCCTTCAAGTTAAAAGCCATAAAAATGGCAACTTTGCTCCATGCAAGTCAGTTATTACAAGTTTCTACGCCTTTTCTTTGTCACCTTCTTTTGTTTACTCTCTAGGGTCTTCAGGTAATTTGTGTGTGTGTGTGTGTGTGTGTGTGTGTGTGTGTGTGTGTGTGTGTGTGTTCTGAGTATCTTGTCTAGAGTTTATAGTCATTGTCTGAGACAGTGTGGTATAATAGGAGCTTACTCAGCCATACTGCATCAGAATACTCCAGAGCTTTTACTATTGCCACTATCTTTTCCTATTGCATTGCTCAATACTTGCATTGCAACAATACATTATTTATAAATAATCATGGTGATTAAGTGTCACTCTTGCCATGCCATAGACTATTAATTATGAAATTGGTTATTGGTTTTATATATAAGGTATAATTTTTTAAATTATGCTGATATTCTTTATCATATTAAACAAGTATTTTCTGTAGTTTTATCAATGATGGTTATTGAATTTATCAATTGTATTTTAAATCTTGCAGCTATTAAAATAATTTTCTGATGAAACTCCAGGCTTAGAGTTGGCAGATATTTAGGTTGAGAATGAAAACAAAAATTGTAAAGAGGCAGGTTAACTGAAATTCTATGGAATTTCTGAACCAGTTGCTACTTCCCCCATTTCCCACTTACCCTAGCCCATATACAAAGTTACAGGAAATTTTATTTAATTAATCCCAGGATAAAATAAGTGCTCTTCTGCTAATAAACTTACTGCTAATTTGAGTTTGGTTTGCAGGGTGAAACTCTCTTCATGTTAGCATCCGAAAGACAGACTACCAGTCAAATTAACCTGCTCTCTGCCCTCTTACGCTAAAGTAAAGCTAGCTGGTTGAGAATTCTGATGTATACACAGAAGAGTTGGCTCTCAATTCTAGAGAGATACTTATTTATAAAATTAATGGCAGTTTCATAGAAAGATTAATCCATATCTCCATTCTTAAATATGAACAAATGAAGATTTATCAGATATAATAAAAATCAATAACTTCAAAAGTATCTATCATGATAAACAAAAGGAACACTGACACCAGAAAAGAAATAATTCAAGAAACAGAAAATAACTTAAGAAAATGAACTCTAATATCTTCAGAAAATGTTGAGAACAAATATAGCAGGAGACTACGAAAGGAAAAAAACAACTAAGAACAAGAAAGAAATTTAAAATGTCATTACCGAACCAAAATGAAGTAAAAAGACCAGAATAAAGGACAAATTTTCAGAGACAAAAAAAAAAAAATAGAGAATAGCAATACAGAGGATTAGTCAAAGAAATCTAATATCTGACCATTAGAGAACAGAGAAAATAGTGGAAAGGAAATTAGAAAAGAAATAAGAGAAAGACATTTTTTAAAACCTAAAGAAAGATATTTGACTTTACGGTGGAGTCTATTGAACACTGAACAGGATGAATTGAAGTAAAATTACCACATTCAGACATATCCTCAAAACATTACAAAACAACATTAATAAAGAGAAGATCCTAGAAGTTTCCAGAGAAAAAGGTAAGATCACTTACAGAAGACTGAGAACTTTTCATTAGCACCATTGAATGGCATAGTACAATGGAGCAATGTCATCAAAGTTTAGGGTTTTAAAATCAAAAAAGATTATAAAATCAAAAATGATTTTAAACATATAATGCTACTCAGCTCAACTATCATTCATATACACGGGAAAAATAAATATATGCCATTTCTAGGGAAGTTTCTTGAAGACATATTCTAGGAAAATAAAGATGAAATCCAAGAAGAAATAAGACATAGAGTATTAGAATGTGGCAACTAAACCAGGGATGGAATGACTGTAACAACTGCAGAGCAGGCTTAAAAGTAATGGGTCAAATTTAGAACAAAGAGTCACTGAGCTCCAATGAACAACTCCTCCAAGAAGACTGGAATGGATTCTACTCAATAGAGAACCAATAAGGAAGCTTGACCATATCCACATATAATGAGAAAGTTACATGCTTCTTTTTCAGAGGTTGCGTATCTTAGAGGTAAAAGAGCATGTATCAGACTGTTAGGTTTTTCCTAACTCTGTTATTTTTAATTTGATCTCAGCCAAATTACTGATCTTCTTTGTACCTCTTTTTTCTCATCTATAAAATAGGAATAAAAATAGTACTTACTTCATTGAGTTGTTGGGGATGTAAATTATAGACACACACATATATACACACATACATATATATGCATTTATATACTATAGAAGTACTATAAGTACTATATAGATGTTTGCTATTATTATCATTCTCCACAAGAAAAAAATGAAGGCAACTAGAATATTCAGAAAAAAATTCAAGAGTATACAGGAAAGTCAAGGTCTCAATATGAGGCAGACTAACATATAGCATTACTTTTCAAGTAACTGATGGAGAATAAGAAAAGCGAGCCTTTGTTTTTACATTTTAGCCATTGAGAAGAACTGTAATCCTAGCACATTATTTTGTTCTACTATGATGGTTATTTACAATGTCATAGTAATGTAGATATTATTTATAGTTTTGAGTTTTAGAATTAAGCTATAGACAAAACATGAAGGCTTAATCAGAGTTGCAAAGTTGAATATAATCATTGACCTCAATAATGTAAAAGTAAAAGCATACTTGACTTGGGGAAGAAGATGTGGAGGAGAGTAGGAGAAAAGAATAGGACTGCTAAAATCTTCATCTTATTTAAAGGGGAATCAGGAGTTAGTGATTAAAGTTGATACAAAAGAAAAAATTTTTAGATATTTTATTTATAGGTACAAAAGTTAACAACAGAAAAAGCAAAAAGGTAACTATCAAAGATTCAGAAGAAAAAACGGAGAGAAGTGAAGTGTAGAGCAGTGTAAATAAGCTAATTCAAGTATGTCTTACTGATTATTCAGTAGATAATATTTAAAGTAGATAAATAAAAAATAGTTGTAGGAATTCATTCTTTAAAATTATGGAGTGAATCATAAGAGAAATTAAAAAACCCCTAAAAGTTAAACGTGGTTACCTTTGAAAAGGGGAAATTAGAACAAAAGTATGGGATGCAAGTGCTTTGTGTTCTTATTAGTGTTTCTGTATTATTTAATTTTTTAAACTCATATGAATATTTCAATTTATTTTTAAAAATTAAAGTGTTGCAGGTTTTCTAAAAGATGCTAATAAATTTAGTATTATGAGTAAAGTTGTGATGTTACAATATGTATTTCTTGAAAGATTTTTATTAAAAATGAACCCAAACAAAACATGTAGTTGAGGATAAAATAGTCCAGACAGTGGATGCTGTAAATCTTATTAAAAATTATAAAAGGCAGCAATATGCAACAAAAATTATAATGTCCTTAATTATGGTCCAAAGTATGTATTTCTTCATGTTTCACTCTCCATGTTAGCAATAATCAGGGTTAATAATAAATTAATTAATACCTAAGAAACTCTTTTAAATAACTTTTCCTTGCTGATTCTCTGGATAACTTCTCTTTGTAGTCTCCTAGATAAAACTTAATGAATAATATCCAAGGCATGCTCAATGCTCAAGGTTAGTCAACTACTTTCCAGGATGCCCATGAACCTCTGCTCAAATGGTTATCAAGAGTCAATACTGTTGTCAAATTACTATGTTGTACACCTAAAGCTAATGTAACATTGTGTATTACACTTCAATACATCAATTATACTTCAATTAAAAAAAAAAGTCTGTATTGTTGGTCCCAAACCTGTTTATGGTAATTGTTAAATGTAATTATATAATATAAATAACCATAGCATGCTCAAAAAAAAATGGTCTTGGCTACACATGAAAAGATTACAAATGGATGCATATTTTCATATTTTAAATTAAAATTAAATATTTAAGTTATGCATGTAGAGTTTTTTATGATGTCCTGTTTTAACTGACTTTATGGTAACTGTTAATGCCTTATCATATTCAATAAATAATTTCTGCTGTATGGACCATCAAGCAAATAATATATTATTTTCTGTATTATCCCTGTACATAAAGTTTTAGTAATACCAAAGATGAAATCACTTTAGAATTTTACATTTTTGAATCTTAAAATACATTTGAATTTGGGACTTATAGAAGTATACATAAAATTGTCGGCGCTAATCTGAATTTCTACCAAGTAATTGTTAAGTGGACAAATTAAACCTACCTCAGTTGTATCCTTAAGATAAAGAAAGGGTCTAAAAGATCTTGATTTCAGATTTTCTTTCAATGGCTCTAAAGAAACAAATCCAAACATAACTGATCTTTCCATACTATTAGACTACTTCTAATCTATCAATAAACCATTTTCTCTACTTCTAATAAACTTTTTGGAAATGTAATTTAATAAACTTAGGTGCTTACAAATGCATTACATTTACATTTTCAGAGCTAAATATATTCTAATTTGCTTTAAAAGTGAGTTTCTATTAACAGAATACAACTTTTGATTATTTATTTCTGTCTACTTATCAGAAACTATGGGGGGTCAGAACTATGACTTCAGAACACACAACAAAGTGGTATCTTCAGGGAAAAAAATGGATTTCTAAATAAAATGGAATCACAGTAATTAAAGGAAACTTTTCATTCATTATTCCTTTGAAGAGAGAAATATTCCTTTCAACCTGAATCCACCCCCAAACCCTAATTATTTATTAATCTGGATTACCCTCTAATGGATTTTCTTAAGGTAGGTATGGTATCAGGTCAAGCATACAGACTTTGGATTTAGATAGCCTGGGACCAAAATTTATGTTTTTTCTGTAAGTCCTGTAGCCTCAGGTTATTTAACTTCTGTGAGCCTTAGTTTTCTCATCAGTTAAGGGGAAATAATGGTGCTTACCTTAGAGGAATGCTGTGAGGATTAAATGAGATAATAGATTTAAAAACTTAATAGTATCTGGCATTCATTCAATCAACAATTTTTTTATTGATCACCTATTACATGCCAAGCACTGGTGCTGGACTCTGTAATTCTGATTCCTACCCAATGATGCAAACATTTTAGTGGTAATAGAGAAAATAAACAAGTAAGACAAAGGAGTGACTAATTATAAATGAAGATACATGCTATGATAGAAATAAATAGATTTTGGTGAGGGAGAATAACAGAGGGAGGTATAATTTAGATAGGGTAGTTGCTGTGGACTGAATGTGTCCCTCCCAAAATTTATATGTTGAAGCTCTAATCCTCAGTGTGATGGTATTTGGAGGTGAAGCCTTTGGGAGTTAATGAGGTTAGATGAGGTAATGTGAGTGAAGTTCCTGTGATGGGATTAATGCCCTTCCAAGAAAAGACATGAAAGAGATAATCTCTCTCTCCACCATGTAAGGATACAGACAAGAAAACAGCAGTCTGCAAACTAGGTAGAGGGCTCTAGCCAGAACCTAATCATACTGGCACCCTGATCTCAATCTTCCAGCCTCTAGAATTATGAGAAATAAATATTTGTTGTTTAAACCACCCAATCTATAGTAATTTGTTAGAGCAGCCCAAACTGACTAAGAGAGAAATTGGCACTGAGAAATGAGGTGCTGCTGTAACAAAAAAATAGGAAAGTGGCTTTGGAACTGGGTAATGAGTAGAAGCTGGAAGAGTTTCGATGTACAGAGTAGAAAAGTCCAGTATTTCCATGAAGGGATTTTAAAGGGGATTCTGGTGAGAATTCTCTAAGATTCTTCCATCTTCTTAGAGAATACATAATCATGTACAGAAATGTTGATAGACATATGGATGGTCAAAGCCATTCTGATGAGGTCTCATAGAAATTAGAAAAATATTGTTAAACAATGGAGAAAAGGCTATCCTTGTTATAAAGTGACAAAGAACTTGGCTGAATTATGTTTGCATTCTAGTGTTTTGTGAAAGGTAGAAATTATGAGTGGTGAAATGATATTTAGCTGTAATTTCTTAGCAAAGAATTTTGCATCAGGAGAAATCATACCTTGAGTCTCACCAATGTCTGATTAAGATAATATTTAAATAAGACTCTGGATTTTAACAATAACCTAAAAAGTCAGATGTCAGTAAAATAATTGAAGTGTTCTAAGATCCTTTTATTGTCCAGAATGAGGGTAATACTAGATTTTAAAAGATTGCATAGGGTAATCATTTACTATATACTGGCTAACTGAACATAATTTAAAAATAATAATAATTGGGACACCTGGGTGGTACAGTCAGTTGGGCAACCGCCTTTGGTTCAGGTCATGATCCCAGGATTCTGGGATCGAGTCCCGCATTGGGCTCCTTGCTCAGTGGGGAGCCTGCTTCTCCCTCTGCCTTCTGATCCCCCTGCTTGTGGTCTCTCTCTATCCAACAAATAAATAAAATCTTTAAAAAAATAAATAAATAAAAATTAAAAAATAATAAAATTTTAAAAAATTAAAAAAGAATAGAAACTACGAGTAAATAACTTCCAAATTAATAAAGGAGAAAAGTGAAACTTAAGAAATTCAATCCTAGAGAAAAGATGAGAAGATAGGGAAAAAAGTATAGAATTAAAAGGGCAAATAAAAAACAAAATAAGATGGCAAAATTAAATCCAAAGATATTAGTAATTACATTAAGTGGAAATGGACTAAGCATTCCATTTCAAAGACAAAGATTACTACAGTAGATTTTTAAATTTAATATTATGATATTTACAAGAAATAAATCTAGATTACAATGTTATAAGAAGGTAATAAAATGATGGAGAAAGATATACCATTTAATGGTAGCCAAAAGAAAGCTGGGGCAACTACAGTAATATTGGGTAGTAAGACAATCGCTTTACAATGAAAAAGGGTTCAATTCACTAGAAACATAATAATTTTAAATTTTATGTAAATGGTAACATTGCCTAAACTATATTAAAAATGTATAAAGTAAAATTTGATGCTACAAGGAAAAATACAAGTCTGAAATTTCTCACTAACTGACAGAAGAGCAAATAGAAAAATCAATAAGGATATAAAAGAGTCGAAAAATATAGGGAACAAATTTGACCTAAAAGACATATACAGAACAGTGTAGTCAGCTACTGTAGGATATACATTATTTTCAAGCACATACAGAGCATTTACAACAATTAACCATATACTGAGTGATAACACACATTAACCAATTACATAGGACTGAAATCATAAGGAGTGTATCCTCAAACAACCATGTAATTGTGCTAAAAAGCTATAGTCAAAAGATAATTAGAAAAGCTTCAAATAGGGATGCCTAGATGACTCAATCGGTAAGTGCCTGCCTTCAGCTCAGGTCATGATCCAAGGATCCTGGGATGGAGTCCCCCATCAGGCTCCCTGCTCAGTGGGAAGCCTGCTTCTCCCTCTGCCTGCTGCTCCCCCTGCTTGTGCTTGCTCTTTCTGACAAATAAATAAAATCTTTAAAAAAAAGAAAAGAAAAGAAAAACCTCAAATATTTTGAGTGAAGACATATACTTCTAAATAACCAAAGGGTCAGAGAAAAAAAACATACTGGAAAATAGAAAATATCCATGATATTCTTGGAGAACAAAGTTGGAAGACTTGCTCTACCAGATTCAATGGTTTATTTTAAGCTACAAAATTAATGTGGTATGGTATTAATGATAAATAGACAAATAATGAAATAGAATAAGATCCCCAGAGCAAAGAGCCCAGAGCATTAGGGAAAGAATAGCCTTTTAAATTACATGCTGAGATAATTATATCCACACGCAAAATTAAATTTGACCCTTGCCTCACTCAAAATTTAATTACAGGTAGACTTCAGGCCTAAATGTAAAAAGAAGACCTGAGGTCTTTTATAAGATAAATAGTAGGGAAACATTTCTTAAATATTCTTAAATATGGAACAAAAGAACTAACCAAATGGAGAAAGATTTGGTATATTTGACTTTATTAAAGCCAAAGAAATTCTGCTCATCAAAAAGACACCATAGAGTGAAAAAAAAGAAAAAAAAGAAAAAACAAGAGAAAAGGGAAGATATTCACAATACATAAAAACAACAAAAAACTAGTGACCAAAATATATAAAGAAATCAATGAGAAAAGGACAAAAACCTACTTTTAAAATGATCTAAGGGGCATGTGGGTGGGTCAGTCAGTTAAGCATCTGACTCTGGGTCTGGTCATGATCTCAGGATCCTGGGATCGAGTTCCACAAGGCCCACTTTGAGCTCTGCGCTCAGTGGGGAATCTCCTTCTCTCTCTCCCTCTGCCCCTCCCCCCCACTCATGTTCTCTCTCTCTCTCAAATAAATAAATAAAATCTTTAAAATAAAATAAAATGAGCTAAAGCTCAGATGATTTCCAAAAGTGTAAGTTTAATTGATCAATAGTTTTATGAAAAAGTTCTCAAACTTAATGGTAATCATGGAAATGCAAATTAAAACATAATCATATATTATTATGTACACTAAAATAAAAATCAGGCGATTCTGAATGTTAGCAAGAAAGCAGAACAAAAAGAACTCTCACAAATCTGATGGGAGCACAAATTGGTACAAATACTTTGGAAAGTTTGCCAGTATTTATTATAGTTGAAGATAAGTATATCTGGCAATATAAATCCTGGATATGCACTTTCAAGAAACTTACACGTATGCAGTAGGATGCATAAACAAGAATGTTCATTCAGCATTGTAATGGCTGACAAACCAAAAACCCAAAATTTCAACAGTAGAATAGATAAATTGTGATATACAGTTGATCCTTGAACAACATAGGTTTGAACTACATGAGTCCATTTACACATAGATTTTTTTGATACAGTACAGTACTGTAAATGTATTTTCTCTTCCTTATGATTTTCTTAATAATAACATTTTTTCTTTATTTTATTACAAGAATACAGCATATAATACATATGTAAAATATGTGTTTATGTTATTGGAAAGACTTCTGGTCAACAGTAGGCTATTAAGTTTTGGGGAAATCAAAAGTTATATGTGGATTTTTGACTGTGCAGTGGAGTCAGTGCTCCTAACGCTCATGTTGTTCAAGGGTCAACTGTACACTATTTTAACGATGGAAAAGATAAATTAAGAGGAGAAACTGAAGAGTGATATAGCAGGAAAACAAGAGATATGGGTTCCAAAATCCCAAAGAGGAGAGTTTTAAGAAGGAGGGAGTGATCAACCAACTATATTCGTATTGAGAAGTGGAAGAAAATGAAACCAGAGAAATATTATTTGTACTTAGCAAAGGAGATCATTGGTACTCTTGATCAGAGTAGCTTTAGTAGAATGGTGGAGGCAGAAACCAGACTGGAGTTGTCTGAAGTTTGAACAAAATTTGAGGAAGTAGAGACAGTGTATGTACACAAGTCCTTTGAGAATTTAGATGATGAAGTGTTTCAGAGAAATGAGGCAATATAGGGTAATGTAGAGTCAGGGAACCTCAGTCAAAGGGGTCAATGAAAATGATTCAATCGAATGGTTCTTTGATAATCCCAGAGAAAGAAAAACAAAGGCAACACAAAACTCTAAAATTCTCTGAAGATCTGCAGTGCTAGTTCCTAGCTTACAGATTCCTTAAGTTTCGAAGAAAGTTCCTTTACTTTACAGTTTCTATAAAGTAAGTTTTTATTAAGCAAGATGTCCATACTTGATTGATTTCTTTTTTTAACAGTAACAAGAAAACTCTTAGGGTTGACCTGAAAGGAAACTCACATATCTTCTTTCTAGAAAAATAAACATAAAAGTATATTCTTAATTTGTGACTTGTATAAATTGTCCATTCTGATATTGAACATCTCTTCCTCTTAGGAAATTCTTCTTTCTGGCTCACTGAAATCTTTCACACTGCAGTTATAAGCCCTATACTTTCAAGCAATTTCTTTCAACAGAGACATCAAATCATCAAGAACTTTTAAGATACACGTTAATAAATAATAAAGTATATAATAAAAGCACTCATTAATACATTAAAGGAGAAATAAATATGTTACATGGAGCATTACCTATTGACTTGCTTTCTTGATTTTTTATATTTGTTGGTACAAAGTGTGGTCTTAAATTTAACTTTTCAAAATCACTCTTTCTAGGTTCAGGTTCATCTTTGAAGAAGACATATCTAGAAAAAATAAAATTAATCTGAATTAGAATATTCAGAAAAATCTATGAAACTAATCTAAAAAATAAATTTGGAGAAATGTGGTTAAGTCCCAGTTATATAGATTAGATGTTGTTGTATTAATAACATTACAATACAAAATGTAGAAGGATGGGACTAAGCCAGAGCTGAAAATATTAGTGATAATCACTTGAAGTAAAGACAGATAGGAAGCTGCTATTGTCATAGGATTGAGGGCACTCTAGGAAACTATAGTTCATAAGCTGATTAACCCTTTAAAAATATGCTGGAAATTCATTAAATGAGCTTTTGGGGACATTGTCAGACCTGAGTTACAGTCATAGGACACAGAGTTATGGTCAGTTCAGATACCAAAATAGTAGACCAGATAGAATAATAGTGTTTATTTATTATAAAGGAAATTTTCTCCACTAAATCCTTTAACTGACTATTGATGGTATGTAATACAGTTAAGGAAGTAATAAATAATAAATAATAATAAAGTATTACATAATTCACATTTCTGACCACTAAATGCTGGAATGATTCAGTCATCCAACCTTAGACACTCACCTTCAGTTGATATCTAATCTCACATCTTTACATATTATCTATAGACTGATGTCTCCCAGGTTTATAATTATAATTTATAATTTATAATTTATAATCTCTCAAACTCTTCCCTGAGCTCCAGATTTATATATCCAACTGCTACATGACTTCTGCATTTAGGTATATTGTAGGCATCTCAAATTTAACACATTCAAAACCAAATCCTGGCTTTTGCTTCCTTCCCAATCTGTTCCTCTTTGAGGCTTCCCCAGCTGCATTCAACCAGAGGCTTAGGCCAAAAACTTGACAATATCTTTGATTTCTCTTTCCCTCATTCCCCATTCCCAACTGTTGCCAAATCTCACTGGATCTTTCTTTGAAACACATCCCAAATCCAGCTACTTCCTTCCTTGTTACTTCTACCCTAGTCCAAGACACCTTCATCTCCCAACTGAGCTACTTCCATAGGTTTCTCGCCTTCTGTTTCTCTCTGCTATCACTCATCCCCTACAGTCTATTGCCAATGCAACCATGGTGGCACCCATAAAATATAAATGTGATTGGCATTTCCCTCCAATTGTTTCCTACTAGACTAAACTAAGTTTCAAAATTCTCACTCCAAGACAGAAACTGTCTGCCATTGCTCATGTTTCTAAGTAGAGGAACTTCCACTGAATGCCCCGCCAGGGCTCTCTCTGTGCACCCACCCCCCACCTCCACATGGAAGGAGTGAATTTTCCAGCTCTTTGGTTTAAGGAGAAAGGAACTTAAGCTCCCACTTAAGGACTTTGGCATTTGCTCTTCCCTCTGTCTGTAATATTCTTTCCCTGGCTACTGCCAAGGTTTACTTCCTTAAATTATAAGAGAGAATTTTGTTAAGACTCTACTCAAATTTCCATCTCTCCAGAAAGGTCTTTTCTTTCCCCTTCTCTATCTAAAATAGTAATCCCTATCAATCTTAATTCCTTTATTATATTTTTCTTCATAGTGTTTATCACTAGTGGATTTATATTATATATTCATTTGTTCATTTAGTTTGATATCTGTCTCCCCACCTATCCTAAAACATAAATTGAGGGCAGAGTTTGTTTTGTTCACTGTTGAATACCCAGCACCTAGAACAGTGACTGGCACATAGTAGTACATGTGTAATAAATGTGTTGAGTGCACAAATTGTTCTGGTAAATTTTTATTAAACTTTCTTATCATCTTATAATTTCCAATGAGATTTTAGTTTATTCTCTTTGGGTTTTTCAGTAAACAACCATTTAATCTTCATAACATAATTTATCTGTTCTTATCCAAACATTTATATTTTGTCTTATGTTCTTATTTAATATCACTGGCAAGCACTTCGAGAATAGTGCAGTATAGTGAGAACAGCATCCTTCTGCTTCTAATTTAAATGGAAATGTGTTAAGTGTTCCAACCTAAGGATGATGTTGGCTATATAGTCTTGTTAAGGAGATTTTTTTTTAGCCTTATCTTATTAAGTCCTTTTTCAAATACATTTGCAGAATATATAGAGGTGTTTGGATATGAATTTCTTTATGGTGAACTAAAGAGTGTGGACTTTGGAGTTGGGTCTTACTTTGCATCTTGACTCTATGTGAACTTCTGCAGAATATTGATAGCCTCTGAATCTCAGTCTTTCACAGGCCAAATGCAGGTATTAGCTACCTTATAGGGTTAGTATAAGAATTTTGTAAAATAAGGTTTAGAAAGTGCTCAGCAAATGTTTGTGACATAGTAAGAGGTCAATGTGAAGTACTTTTTATTATTCCTGAAATTTACTCCACTTAGTTATAGTAGAGTAATATTTATTTAATATAGTGTTAGATTCTACTTTGTTAATACAGTAAGTTATTGAAAGGCACTTATCCTGATGTTTTAAAGTGGATGACCAGATGATTTTTTAGCCACAGCTGAGTAAAAAGGAATAAACAGTCTGTATTCTACAAAGGCCCACCAATGTTTGGAGTTAGACATTCCCTTCTTCTCTCCCAAGTAGTAGAAAACTGTAATGGGGTAGGGGGACATATCAGAATTATGTCATTGACCTCATAGAGTCAGCCGTGGCTTTTCCTTCTCTTTTCAGTGTCGAAGGGAGCAGGGATGCATAGGGTTTCCTAAGGAATCACTTATAAAGCCTTGCATTTGCTCTTCCCTCTGTCTGTAATATTCTGCCATCTCATTCCTCAGCTGCACACCCGTTAGCACACTTGCTGATTTGCCCTATGTCTAGCTATATAAAAACAAATTTGGAGGGTAGAGTGGGGACGAGAAATCAGAGCACACCGCATCCCACTGTTTGGTATGGCAAGGATACTTGAGTTTCTGAGGGGGAAAATGGACATTGGGGTTATTACTGGGCTTAGGCCACTTTGCTGTTTCCCCACTCAGATTGCTGACTGCCAAGCTAGTGATCCTTAGCAAAAGAGGCTGTAACATATATAGGAGAGTGTAAGAGTTGAGGGTGAATTTGAAGAGGTGTGGCTGAAGGAGGCTCTCCTTCATTAGGGAACTGGTCTGTCTGAGGCACTGTTACCATGCATCGTTAAAGAGTTAGGCTCTTTTTTGTCTTCTCCTTCTTCTTGCAACTGTAAGAATTGCAATTTCTTGAGGGCAAGCACTATGTCAAATATAGAAATTCTGAGGCTCCTCTTCCTTGGGACAAACACCACCTCTCATGCCAACACCAAATGCCTAACACTTACTACATAAGCACACAGGAAAAGCTTTTCTTCTTTTTCAATTGAGATATATTTGATCTACATTGTATTTGTCTCATGTGTACAACAAAATTATTTGCTATATGTATATATTGTGAAATGATCACCACAATAAGTCTAGTTAATATTCATCACCATACATAGTTACAAACTTTTCTTTCTTATGATGAGAACTTTTAAGATCCACTCCCTTAGCAACTTTCAAATATGCAATGCAATATTGTTGACTATAGTCACCATGCTGTACGTTAGACTTATTTATCTTATAAACTGGAAGTTTCTATCTTATGACCATCTTCACCCATTTCACCAGGAAGGCTCTTTTTGACTACAGTTGGCTGGAAGATGACAAACGAGAAAGAAGATGGTAGCAGTAGCTAGGTAAGTAAGAAGCACTGTCCTTTCCTTCTCCCTCCTCTCTTACTCCCATACAAGGGTGTGGGCAGGGGGTGTGGTGCTGGTAAATATTTAATAACCTTTTGTCCAAGTGTAGTTCCAACATGAATGTTGATTGACACTTTCATTTACCTTAACGAACAACATGAACGTGAAACAATAAAGACATATTTTGGAACTTCACTCATTCATCAATGACATAAGCTACTTTTTTCTGCTGAGCCAGACAATAATTTTTGAATTCTAGAATATGTCCTCAATTTTGTGTGCTAGTCAGTGTATGATGGCGACAGGCAAGACAAACTTTTAAGTTTAATCTTCATGAACATTTTCCTTCCCCACTTTCTTAAATCTAGACAAATAACAAATCAAGCCCCCTGTTTGTAGTGTTTGCCAGTTTCTACGGTGTAAACACACCCATGGTTGATTTCAAGTGATTTCAGTGATGGGACATCACTGAATGAGGAATTGAAAAGAAATGTGTAGTAACATGATATTATATAATAGTTCCACCATATGGATACAATAGCGGTAAATGATTTCAATCACAGATAATAGTAAAATATAGTAAAATAATTGGAAAGGGATGAGTTTTGAGTATTTGTTTTTACTATGTCGTTGAATTTTTAGCTTATATAGTTTAATTTTTAATAATAACTTAACCATCTCATAAAATCCCTGAAAATTCAACAGTCAGTCAGTTCTAACAAATTGGTAGGAGCTGGCTCTAGCACAACACTTTTCCCATACCAGAAGCACAAAAGATTATAGGAAGGAAGAAGGGGAGGTGTGCTAGGAAGACTACACCCACCTCCAATTCACTGGCCATACTCCTTTTCCACTTCAGCTCCCACAGTGTCAATAGACTGGCTGGACAGGGGAAGGGAAAGCCTCAACTGGCATGTGGGATCAAAATACTAAATTGGACAGACTTTTAATAACCAAAAGTGATCAGAGCGAAATTGGAGAAATATAAAACTGTTTTATGTTACGTGTTCCTGAGTTGAGAATAGGCAAATGAAACAATTAAGCTAATATTTTATTTTAGGTTTTAAAAAAAACTATATTTGTAAGTGAAATTCAACAATGGTTTTACTCTTGTGGTCAGACATGAGGATCAAAGACATCTTTTTAAAAAGGACTGAAACTATTCCATTTTTGTCTATGCTCAGAAACCATTTAAATACTTCTTTGAAACTTTGAAGAAACTGACCTCTGACACAGCTTCAAGATGGTAGTTTTGTAAAAGATCATTATTTGACTATTTCTCAAAATTTTCTAATTATTAATTTATTTATGTTTTCATTTTCTTGTTGAGACTATTTTCCCCATTTATACTTTCCCAGATTATTCATTATTACACCCGTGTTTCAAAGCAAAGTACTCATTATAATTATTTTAATTTCTTCTATATTCATAGTTTTAGCTCCTTCCTCATTACTGATATTGTGCCTTTATTTTGCCTATTTTTTCCCTTCAATTTCTCAAATTATGGTCATTTTAACATTCTTTTGGGAGGTGTTAGACATGCTAATTTTGTAAAACACTTTTAAAGGTCCCGTATGCTTATGAGAGGAAAGTCAAAACTTGGTGGAAGTACCAGGAAATGATGGGGTTTTTATTTTTATTTTTTTATCTTTCAATAAATGCACACTTAACATGATTTATAAGAAATAAATTGAACCAAATGCTAGATATTTGGTTTATAAGATTAATTATACACAAACTCTGTCCTCAAGTGATCATGATTTTCTTTTCTAGTTTACAATGTCTCTTGTCATATTGTTTTTACTTCTTTTAAAAAACTTTATTATAGGGATTAATTTTGTGAATTTAGTTGAGGAATAACCTAAATTATAGACCCTGCTACCTAGAAACAGATAGACTTAGAGGGTAGACAAAATGGGTATATACACAGAGTTCTTCTAAGCCTGCAGGGACCTGGATAAGGGTGTTCTCTTACTCACTGAATAATGAGCCCAAAGTATGTTTACCACTCAGTTTGCAAAAGAAGAGGGGGGAAGGGTGTCACAGTTTGTCATTCGACCTCCACGCTTCTTTCCTCAAAGTAGGTGGGAAGAACTGTGAAAGGTCTGAGATTTGACCCTACTTACAAGTTAACAAGGTAGCCTACTATAGTTTCATCTATGCTTGTAAAGAAGTAGACTCCTGGGTCAGGGACAAAAGCCTAATTATTGCTCACAGTGATAGGAATAGCATTTTCTGCACCAGTTCTTTGAGCCCCAGTTCCACAGGGCAACAAGCAGAGGGCCAGATGATTCCTGCACACACAGTGGGTAATGTTACAAGAGTGGAACCCTGAGCTTATGGAACCCAAATCTTTTACAATGGACAGTAACAAGTGTGCTCTTGCTCAGAGAAAAGCACTATCTCTTTTTTTTTTATTTAAAGATTTTTATTTATTCATTTGAGCGAGAAAGAATAAGAGAGAGAGAGAGTGTGAAAGCGGGGGAGGGTCAGAGGGAGAAGCAGACTCCCCACGGAGCAGGGAGCCCGATGTGGGGCTCCATCCCGGGACTCCAGGATCATGACCTGAGCCGAAGGCAGTTGCTTAACCAACTGAGCCACCCAGGTGCCCCGAAAACACTATCTCTTTAAAGGCTTTTTGTTATACAAAAGTCCTCGAGGAGATAGGAACAAAGGCATCCAGTGCCTCTGCTCACAAGATGTACAAAAACACAAGAGATCCATGGAGAATTTTTTCCAACAGCAGAGAAGGAATGGGAGGCTAAGAACCTAGGAATACAAATTGATTTCCTAGCACTAGGTTCTCATACAATATGAATAATGAAGCCTGGATTATAAATTTGGTGGGTTAATTTACTAGCATAAAATCATAAATCGGTTTTCTATAAATTGTATTGGTTTTGAGCTGCTTATATATATTTTTAATTCATCCCCCTCTCCCTCCCCCTTTTTGGTCTTATATTTAGGAAAATTCCCTGTGAAATTATATCCTGTTGTAGTTGAGTTAAGGGAATATAAGTAAGGGCCTTGATTTTGTACTGCATGGGCTAGAGTTAAAGGAACGTTGCTGCACATCCATGGAATGAATGTGAAATGGCACTGGCACATAAAAGGAAGTAACCCAAGAGAAGGGCACAGCTCTGACGGAAGCATGGGGGCTGCTCTAAAAGCTGCCTCTTCCCACCTGGAAATCTCTTATGGATAACTTCCCTGATAATGCTTTGGAATGTTTTCTTGTTTTTACAGAACAGCCACTGTGAGATGAAATCCAGAGCTTTCATTCTGATGCCACGGGATAATTCCAAATACATTTTTGTGTCATAAAGACTTCCAGTTTGGATCTTTATTTTAATTATATTACATTTTAATTTGGATAAAATAGTTCTCCAGGTAAATTCCTCAGAAAGAATACATAGGCAGATAACCTTCTATAGTTTTTCATACCCTAAAATTTGTCTCTCTTTTGTTCTCATAAATAAATGATGGTTCAAAAAAATAAAAAATTTTAAAAAAAATGATGATTCATCCAAATAGAGGATGCTTGGATTGCCATTCTATTCAAAAGTTGAAAATGGTTTATTATTTTCTAGCCTCAGAAATGCAGATGAGATGTATGAAACTCATTTGCTTTCCTTTCCTTTGTAATTAACCAACTTTTTTCTACCTTTGGAATTAAATAATCAAATAATTTTACTGTAAGTCTAGCACTTGGTAACTCTTTTGATCTGAAAATTCAAGTATGTCTTCAAAAAAGGGGCATTTTTTCCCTAATATTTATTTCCTTACCATGTTTCTTATTTTCCTGATTTATGTATTAAGTATATATTTACAGGTCAAATATCCTGATTGTGCCTCTATTTGACCTTCTAGATTATCAGTCCAGTTTGCATCTGTATTCTATTCATTTTCCTACTCAATTTTTTATTTAGAAATATATATATACATTAAGATTTATTTATTTGTGAGAGAGAGAATGGGGGGGGCAGAGGGAGAGGAAGAGAGAATCTTAAGCAGACTGTGCTGAGTACAGAGCCTGACATGGAGCTCAATCTCACAACCATGAGATCATGGCCTGAGCCCAAACCAAGGGTTCGACGCTTAACTGACTGCGCCACCCAGGAGCCCCCAGAAATACTTTTTATTTATTTTTTATTTTTTGTTTTTTTTAAAGATTTATTTATTTATTTTGAGAGAGTGAGAATGAGACCGAGAGAGAGAGTACATGAGAGGGGGGAGGGTTAGAGGGAGAAGCAGGCTCCTCGCCGAGCAGGGAACCCGATGCGGGACTTGATCCTGGGACTCCAGGATCATGACCTGAGCCGAAGGCAGTCGCTTAACCAACTGAGCCACCCAGGCACCCCAGAAATATTTTTTAAATCCCTTTTTACTTTAGAAGTATTTTTAAATCCCTTCACTTATTTTTAAATCCCTGATTATTTGTGTCCTTAAGATACATATTTTCTTAAGTTCTCTTCTGTTTCTTCCATAATCTGCCTTATTAGGAGTCACCTCTTCTGATTGTTTTTGTCTCCCTCCTTCATATGAGTGACCTATGATTTCTCTTTGGCCTCTCATTTCAGTGAATGTAGGTTCCCTCAGCACCTATAAAAGTCAGGCTATTTGAAACTCAGGTAATATCAGTCAGGGAGAAATAAGATTTTTTTTGCCATGTATTAGCCGCAAATAAGCTGTTATAAGAGGGTGACTGAGGGAGGGACAAATGAAGAGGCCTCTAGAAATGTTTCTCAAATTTCTAGCTGTATATTAGAATCATCTAGGGTGCTTTGATGCCCAGACTTTTCCCCAATAGTTAAATCATGATCTCTAGGCAGGGCTCAGCATATTTTCCGAAAGCTCTCAAATGGGCAGTCACTGTTGAGAAGCCCTGCTCCAGAACATCAGGTTTCTCCGGTTATGAGCAGTAAGTAGGAGTCCTCTTCCAGCTACAGAGAAGAGGAATGTTCAGCCCAGCAGTGAAGCCCTCCCCACAGAGAGCTAGAGTTGAGGCTGTTACCTTCCCAGAATCCTTGTGGGGCCTTGAAGGAGCCTGTGCCCACATAACTGAGAAATGGTGTGGGCAGTAGCAAGCGAGGCATGAATCTCTTTTTCCACTGACATAAAAGTCTCTTTCTTCTCTATCCTTACGGCTCCCACCTCACCCCACCCTGCTTACCTGTGCTTTACCTAAGATTCTAGAAAGGATTGCCATATGTAAACATGACTTGCGTATCTCATTACTATCTTATTTTTAATGATTGGAATATATGATTGTATATTTCAAAAAAATACAGCTTATATTTGTATTAGCTGGGTTTTGTTTTTGTTTTTTTGAGTGCCTACTGTATGTTGAAGAATTTTGAACTCTTCACATATTTTAATCCGTTTAACTCACACAACAACCCTATGTACTACGTACTATTAATATCCACAGGATAATGATGAGGAGATGAGGAGACTGAGGCACAAAGAGGTTATATAACTTGTCCAAAGTCACAACTAGTAGGAAGTAAAGCTAAGTACAAACCTGGCAACTGGCCTATAAACATCGTTCTCTTCATCTCTATTCCAGGCTAATGTCACACAGAGTATTAAACTAAAGGAACAAGGATTTTGGCCAATTAAATTTCACTATAGGATGCAAGTGAATGCTCTATTCATGTTTAATCATCTTTTTTACATGCAAGTTTATCCTATTGTCATAAAACTATTCCTAAAAGGAATATTCTTTTGACAGGTCTCATTGTAGATTTATTGTTAGGAAAATAATTCTTCTAATGAGAAGCCCCTATTAATCTGTTAATCTAAAGAAAAAGTATTTTTTTGTTGTAACCTCAGTAATCTTGCAATTTTCGGTGACAACTTAAATACTCTTAATCTGTCTCTTTGCCCCTAACTTGTTTTCTATTTTTTTACCACTTTATAAGTGGTAAAATTGCCATTTTCAGCTGATAATCCAGTACTAAATGCTTAGGTAATGGAGAAATCACTTTTTCTCTCCTTTAAAAATTCCTTATCCAGGTAATTTTTTAGTTTTATTTAATTTTTTTAATTTAAATTCAATAAATAACATATAACACATTATTTGTTGCAGGGTTACAGGTCCAGGTAATTTTTTAAAGGGATTTTTCCTAAAATGAGTATGACTCTTTTGTAAAACATCCAATTATGAAAAGTTGTAGAGAAGAGTAGATTTGGTGTTTACTGAGAAATCTTAGAGACTTTTTTATACAGATTAATCAAGAGCTATTTTTAATATTTTATCAATTCCCATTTATCCAAGAAAAATGCAGAAATCCTGAACTAATAATAACATGGAAAATATGTCTCTGGGAGTAAGTGAGAAAGAAGCCCTAAGAATTTGAATGGTTCTCAATCTCAGCTTTATGTAAGAATCATCTGGGGAATCTTGAGAATAGTAATGCCTGGGCTTCACTCCAAACTAATTAAAGTAGAATCCAATTATTTTAAAGCTCCTCAGGTAATACTAATGTGCAGATGGGTTGAAAACTACCACTCTGAAAGCAAAGCTCAGCTACAAATAAACCTGGGCAGATTTCACCAATTAGGTGACCACAGCACCAGATTGAGAGTTGCTATGATATTCAGGAAACCATGGAAGAAAATGGAACGAAGAGATGTTTGTGCTGGGCAGCAAGATTAGAGGAGCACATAAGCTTATGTAAGCTTATCTGAGCAGAGACTCAAAGCATGGTCCCTGGACCAGCAGCACCAGCATTACCTGGAGACTTACTAGACGTGCAAATGATCACGCCCCAGCCAGACCTACTGAATCAAAAACTCTGCAGGTGCAGCCCAGCAATCTGTGTTTTAAGGAGCCTTCCATGTTTGAGACCCACTGGGCTAGAGCAGTGCATCTTTATCTTTAGTGTTCACGGGAATCACCGAGGGGATCTTGTTAATTGCAGCTTCTGTCTGGGAGAAGGGTCAGACATTCTGCATTTCCAACAAGTTCTGGGGTGATAAGATGCTGCTAGATGGAAGACCACCCTTTGAATAGCAAAGGGGCTAAAGGTCAAAAATGAAAGAAGCCTGCAGTGACCAGAAAGTCACTGGTCCAGGTGGGAGCAGTTATGACAAAGTTTAGGCTAAGCTGAGAGCTGTGTGAATTAGATCTGACATCTTGGCTCGGGATTTGCAAGCACTGGTGGAGACTGGTCTCCTAAATTATAATTACCATAACTTATAAGACCAGGAACTGCATCTCAAGATATGGAGGAACTGAATCTATCCAATATAACCAATGAAACCAGGATATCATTATTGATATGAGAAACTTTCAGTCTCATGCTCTGTTATTTAAGCAATCATTTTGTTATAGCTAAAGAGGACTCACTGCAAGAATGGGTTGCTTCCTGGAAAAAGAATGCCCCCCTCCTGAATACCCCACAGACATCTAAAACTTAATACATCCAAAATAAAACAGCTCTTCTCACTCTAATCCTCTTATCCACCCCAATCTGCCTTGCATCATATGTTCTCCTAAGTACAAAGTGTCATAATGCAGCTAGTTACCAAGCCTGGAAGATGCAAGTCATTCTATGTTCAGAACAGGGTGGTGGTGATACAGAGCACAGGCTCTGAAATTGGACTGCTAGAATTTAAATCCAGCTTGGACTACATATCTGTGTGACCTTGGGCAAGTTATTTAATCTCACTGAGATGGACTTTTCATCTGTAAAAATGCACTGAACACACTGAATGGTCACACAGAAAAAATGAGGTAAGAACAGTGTCCCCCCTCCCACCATCACCAATGCATGACTGAAATTCTATTAATTCTACATCTTATTATTTTTTTGGTCTGGATTCTCCTCTGCATTTCTGATGCCTAGAAAAATTATATAGCATAATGCACATACAGAATGCCAGTGAATAAACAAGTATGACATATTCAGGCTACCCTTTGTAAGTACACAGAGAAACTGACTTACTTGATTTTCTAGGTGGACTTCTTTTGGAGTCTATTGGTCTAAAGTTTGAAATAAATCCTGACATTAATTTGGGGCAATGTAATAGAATTCAAGACAAGTCTTTCTTTAAAAATTCAGAATTGTAATTAGTACCTAATTACCATCTGTAATAGTAAGATATTTTATTAAATATTTTATAAACGATGAATATTCACAATGCTGATCAAGTATGTTGTAACTCATAAGCACTATGAAACATACCTGTGTTTGACAAAGCTTACATTTAATACAGATTACATAATTTAAGAAAAATCTACAGTAATGCTTTAAAACTCCAAACTGAAAGTCTGAGGTAATTAAGATGGTTACCTTTTTGCTTTTTTAATTCTGTATGAATTATCTTCTGTGATCCTAGGTACTTTCTTAGATATGGATGGAACAATGGCCTCTTCAAATTCTAAGTGAAAGTCAAACGTCAGGGGTGTAACTGAAGTATTTTTCTTTCCTTGACTCTCAAGGCTGTTTTTCTGCAGGAAAGCCAAAGTACAACATCGTGAAAAAATGAGCACTTTTCATATAGGGAAAAATCCTGTGTGGAAAGGAGTAAAATTAGCCTCACTTTATGCACACATACAGAATTTATGTGCTAGTCAATAATGGAGAAATATTACAGATTGAAAACTAGGGGCCTTGTGTACCAACATTTTTTAGGTGGTTGTTGTGTGTCCTGAGCTGCTCTTTTCCCATTCATGAAATGAAGGAACTTTGGACTAGATGATCATGAAGGCTCCCTTGTAATTCTAAAATTTAGAATTGAAGAATGACCTATAAATTAAGCAAAGACAATCCTCATACACAGAGTTATTGGAAGGAGAGCAACATGGTCTCCAACCTGCTGCTCTCACTGTCCCCACGAACGTGATGAATCACTCCAACATTTGTCTAGTTGCATGAGCCAGAAATCGAGTTAAGAAAGCAATCAAAAGACTTTGTTCAAATATTTATAGAGACGGCCAAAGAAAGAAAAGGATATAGCTTAACGAGTTAGTTAAGGAGCCAAAAATCTTTTCTAAAAAAATCTTTCAGCACTGCACAGAGGAATAAAGTGATGAAAAATGTGAAAGCAAGTCAAAGGATAAGAACTTCTGTTTCTGTCAATGAAGGATTAAGCACTACAGGAATTGCCCACCTGCTGTAAATAACTAGAAAACCGAACAAAACATAGGAAAACAACTGTAATCAGGCATTAGAAAGTAGGCGGGGGTGGGGTGGGGTGGGAGAACCATAATCCCCAAGAAAAGGGAAACAAATGAGGTAAATCCCACAATAGCTCAGCCTACTTATTGGAGGCAGTTTCCACACTGAGATGCAAGGGAGGGGGAGTCACTTCAAACCCTGGGCCTTAATTAACCTTGTTGATTTTAAGAGACAGAAATTGCACGAACAATTACATTCTTGGGCATTCACCCCAGAGAAATGAAAACTTATGTTCACACAAAAACCTGTACACAAATATTCAGAGGAGCTCTCTTTAATCTTTTTTTTAAAGCAGCTTTATTTTTAAAAGCAAAATACTGAAAACAACCCAAATGTCCTTCAATGGGTAAGTGGTTGAAACTCTGTACATCCATATAATGGCATACCACTCAGCAATAAAATTTATATATTATTTATAATAATAAAGCTATTGATCCATGCAAAAACTTAGATGAGCCTAAAGGGCATTATGGCTTGTGCATAAGCAGGGGTAGCAGAAGAGGGAGAAGCAGGCTCCCCATTGAGCAGGGAGCCCTATGTGGGGCTCAATCCCAGGAACCAGGGATCATGACCTGAGCCAAAGGCAGATGCTCAACCAACTGGACCATTCAGGAGCCTCTCTTTAAGTATAATTTTTATATATATCTGTATGTTGCTTATTTCCAAAAGCATGTTTTAATTTTATACTTTAAAAAATAAGAAAGGTTTAGATTTTGATTACGTATACTCTCAAAAGAATTTCCAGATAATCCTCTCTCAGTAACACATAAAGTAGGCATAATAACACAAAATCAGAAAATGCATTGAAATGCTTTGCACAAAGGAAACTCTTAGTAAAAGGTAAGAATTATTATGACTAATCATATATAAAAGGGAATTCCAGGACAAATTAAATAGATTTAGCTCTGATTATATTTTCAAAAGTACATTTCATTTTAAACAAAAAATTAAAACGGAATGAACTTGGGGTGCTTAAGTCCAATATGGTTGCTTTAGGAAGTTACTCTTGGTTTGCTATTTCAAAATTTGGGTAACGATAATAGAATGAATTTATTGTTTTTTCCAGTATTTCCCTACTTTATTTTCTGAATAAAAGGAGACAATTATGGGGAAAAAAAGAAAATCAAGTTATTATTCAAGCATCAAAATTTTCATTTTCAGGCTCACAAATATGTTCAGTCACTTTAGAGCTCCTCTCTGTGCTATTTTCCTTGATTTCTTGGACTCTACGCTCTTTATGCCTCATTTACTCACGTTGTTATATTATTTTGCAAGTTTTTGTGTAACCAAATTAAATTGCTCATATGTGCTAAGAATCTGTCTTTTTTTTTCTTAAAGATTTTATTTATTTGTCAGAAAGAGATAGAGAGAGAGAGCACAGGCAGGAGGAAGGGCAGGCAGAGGGAGAAGCTGGCTCCCCAGTGAGCAAGGAGCCCCATGCGGGACTCCATCCCAGAACCCTGGGATCATGACCTGAGCTGAAGGCAGACGCCCAACCAACTGAGCCACCCAGGCGTCCCCAAAATCTGGTTTTTAAAACTATATTTTTTGGGGGGATGCCTGGGTGGCTCAGTCGTTAAGCATCTGCCTTAGGCTCCCTGCTCGGTGGGAAGCCTGCTTCTCCCTCTCCCACTCCCCCTGCTTGTGTTCCCTCTCTCACTGTGTCTCTCTCTGTCAAGTAAATAAATAAATCTTAAAAGAAATAAACCTATATTCTTTTTTTTTAAGATTTATTTATTTATTTGGGGGGGAGAGAGAGCACATAAGGGGGGAGGGGCAGGGGCAGAGGCAGAGGGAGAGGGGAAGCAGACTCCTGCTGAGCAGGAAGCCAGATGCAGGGCTCCATCCACGACCCAGGGGTCATGATCTGAGCTGAAACCAAGAGTCTGACGCTCCATCAACTGAGCTACCCAGGGTCCCCAAAAACTATATTCTTTATTAGTATTTTATATTGAATTTTATAAAAGTCTCACCTTTTTTACTTTAAATTTTATGACCTTTATTTTTAATTTGGGTAACTATACCAAATATTTTCTTCCTTTTAATAAACCAATTAAATAAATTTTTATATGTTTAAAATACTAGTGAGAACTACAGTAGTCACATTTACTATTTGACTGCCTATTTGATTTTTTTATCTTAATCACTTTAGATACATTATAACCTAATGTAATATGGCAGCTATCCAATAGCCAAAATATGGAAAGAGCCCAAATGTCCATCAACTGATGAATGGATACACACACACACACACACACACACACACACACACACACACACACTGGAATATTACTCAGCCATCAAAAAGAATGAAATCTTGCCATTTGCAATGATGTGAATGGAGCTAGAGTGAATATTATGCTAAGCAAAATAAATCGGTCAGAAAAAGACAAATACCATATGATTTCACTCATATGTGGAATTTAAGAAACAAAGCATATGAACATAAGGGAAGGGAAGGAAAAAAAATTAGAGGAAAACAGGGAGGTAAACCATAAGAGACTCTTAACTTTAGGAAACAGACTGAGGGTTGCTGGAGGGGAGGTGGTTGGGGGGATGGGGTAACTGGGTGATGGACATTAAAGAGGACACTTGTAATGAGCATTGGGTGTTATATGCAACTGATGAATCACTGAACTGTACCCTGAAACTAATGATACACTATATGTTAACTAACCTGAATTTAAATAAAATCTTGAAAGAAAAAAATAAGGCAGCTATCCAGAAATTACCTTGTATATCTAATTAATTCTTTATAGTATATGCTTACATGGACTACTTTTTGAACTAATATAATTATTTGCTTTTTACAAATTAGTTTATATTTCCATATGAATGCATCATTAACTAAAAAGTAAAAATCATTCACATTTGAAATGATTAAATTTCAATGATGAAATTTAATTTTAGCTTTCATTTACAAACCTTTGCTCTTCTGGCCAAGAGTATCTTTGCCTGTTCATCCAGAATATCGAACTTCTCTAAGATTTTTTCTGCCATTTTCAGTCAGTAAATTCCTATTTAAAAAGGAGAAAAGAGAAGAAATCTCCCAAACAATTAAAATTTAAACATATAATTTGATTATTTAGGCATAAGAGACCCACATTTACATTACTGTTTGAGGTACAAAAGAGAACTGTATAGATCATGGAATCAATCATGGGATTATAGAGGTATCCAGGTTTTTTTTAGACAGAAGGTCACATGATCAGAACTCCCAGATGTGTGTGGACCTTAGCAATGTTTAAATGTATGATGTGACTCATACTTGAAGCAAGGGCATTTGGCTTGATTTATACCTATTTTCTTTTTGTTGTGATATAATTTTAATGAAAGCAAATGTGAAGAGTTCACATTTGTATAATTAATTGCATTCAAATTAAATTGGTCAATGATCCAAGACTGTTAATACAGCTCTTAGAAAGTGGCCAAGCTGGTTGAGTCCTATTGCCCTAATAACTCAAATTCTCTAGTCAATTAATATTGCTGAAAATTAGATCTGGGGTCAGGCAGTCCATATTAGGCTTGGGGGCCTGAATGTTAGACATCAGGATATAAAGTACCTTTTCAATGCACTACAAATAGCTAGGAGCAGAGTAGAGGCAAATATCAGAATGTTAACCCAAAGCTCCATCTAGATTTTTGCTCAGTGAATTGAATGTGCTCCAGTGGCATTTAAATGTAAACATGGTATGGTTCACAGAAAGTACTGAATTCATCAATATTTCCAAGGAACATCAATGTCAACACGAAGGTTCTTTCTAGCTCAAAAATATCTATGCTATTTCTCTCATATTGTATATCATTCAATCAGTATTTCCCAAAACAATACTGCATGAAAAGACAAGGATTAAGGATTCTATGCCAAAAGCTCACATTATTTAGTACTTGGTTTCTTTTAGCAGTCTTTTCTACTCTTGGACTCTTCTGGGCCATGTGGCTGTAGGCAGATTGTTTGCCTTGTTACAAACCATATAACCTGAAGTTGCAGACTGGAGAGGGAATATGGAGGCAAGTGTGTAAGCATAACTATGAGTACCTCAGACTTTCTGGGTCTCCTATTGAAGAGTACGGGACAGATTTTAGAAGAGAATATAGATTATCTAGACACTGTGTGTTGTCTTTTCCAAGCCAGGAACCAGTCCTCTCATATATACTAAAAACAACTAAAGGAATTGTAGTTTCTGTTTTTTTCCTTAAGCATAATATGAGTTCAAGGGGGTGGAGAAGGCTCCCATATTTCTCACCAAAATTTCTTTAATTGGGGACAAAGATTTCATTTTCTCAATAAGGGATAGAAATGCAAATAAGTGTAAGAACAAGAATATTGAAGTGAATGGGTTTCCCAGTTTGAGGAAGGGATAAATTACACAAAGGACAACTGAGGCACAAAGCTTACTTGTGAGAGGGAACAGAAAGCAGGTCTTTTTAAAGGATAAGATGTCCTGCACCTCTCACTTGTCACGCATCTTCAACATCACATCAGACATTTTAGGATGCACCATATCATCACATTTACACACACATACACACACACACAGAGCGGTAATTTGAAGGAATTGTTTTTTATTTAAAATTATTTTTCTATAGTAAATTACTTAGCTATGATATGATTTCTAGCAAATCACTGTGCATATCATAAGGTTTTCTTGAAGTGAGAAAACCTAAGCAACAAAATTATTTTTAAATGTCAGTGACAGTTTTATGAGTACTAAATTTGACTGTTAATGAAACTGACGGAATGTTATTAATTTTAGTTTTGTAGTTTTATTTTGTAGTTCATATTTTGAAGCCTATGCTTTTTTTCAGTTTGCAAATGTTTTCATAGGTCTTTGGCAGTGTGCCAATGGTTTCTAATGGATAAATGGCCCTGGGACAAAGTGGAGGTGAGGAAACACTACAGACTAACTTGCTTACTTTCATCATTATACCAAGGGTACCAAGGGCTTAGCTATATCTCTTCAAATAAACACTGACAGCAAAGTAACATCGGGCAGGTCTACTACAATGGTGTATCTGAACTGCTCTGCATAAACTAAAAACTAATCCTTTAATGCAAAATACTGTATTATGTGTTCCTCAATATGACTTTCTGTGTTTCAGTCCTTTCTTGATTCAATCTTTTTCATTTTAATGTCTACTTTAAACCAGCATATTGATTTCAAACTTCTACTTCATACTTCTATTTCTATGAGCACATATTCTACTTCATTATTCTATTTCTAAGCATATATTATCATCAGATGGTAAACATTTAATTGTTCATTTCTTCATTTGGCTACTTAATTTTATTACATGAGCGATATTGTGCTAGGCATTCCACCAAATCTACTGAGGAAGTTGGCACCTGGCAGGCATTATCTTCCTGAGCAACGCAGATGGGCTACCCTCTATCACTAAGAAAACAGAGGCCATCAGTCTCCTAGGTGGCTCAGTCGGTTAAACTGGCTCAGGTCATGATTTCAGGGTTGTGAGATCAAGCCTCATGTGGGCTCCATGCTCAGCAGTTTCTGCTTGAGATTCTCCCTCTGCTCCTCCCCCTCGCCCTGCTTGCAAGCGCCTCTCTCTCTCTCTCTAAAATAATAAAATAAATAAATAAAATCTTAAAAGAAAAAGAAAGAAAACAGAGACCATCAAGTAAGAACTTCTTCAACTTCTCTCTCTCATGCTAAAGTCTTATCTGCATCTATTCCCATCTCATTTATATTTTAGTTTTAATGGAAGTGTTGCCTCTCCCATCCATAGCTAATCCCTCCCAGGGTACTCTAGACTCTATTACCTCTGTCTTGCTAAAAGAATTACTTCCATTGGTTGCACCCTCTCTCTGGTATCTGTCAATATCTTTTCTTCACCAATTTCTTCTCCTTAGCATGCTCACACCTCTTCTAGTTTTAAAAAAGAAAAAACTTCTTCCCCTCACCCTGCTAGCTGTTATTCTCTCTCATCTTCCCTGATTGACACATTTCTTAAAATGCTCATCTTTACTTAGGGTTTCTAATTTCTTACATTTCTTTTCCTTCTTAATTTACCATCATTTGGCTTCCTTCTATACTCTGGTACTAAATCTACTCTCATAGGCTACCAGGGTCACCATCTTATAAATTAGTGAGCCCTTTTCTGCTCTTATTTACCTTATTTGAATGTCTACAACTCTTTTTTTTTTTAAAGATTTTATTTATCTTTGACAGAGACAGAGTGTGAACAAGCAAGGGAAGCAGCAGGCAGAGGGAGAAGCAGGCTCCCTGCTTGGCAGGGAGCCCTATGTGGGGCTCAATCCCAGGACCATGGGATCATGACTTGAGCCGAAGGCAGACGCTTAACTGTCTGAGCCATCCAGGCGCCCCTGCCTACAACTCTTATTCATGTGGACCACTCCTTTCTATGGAAACTGCCCTCTCTTGGTTTCTATCACAACAGTCACATCTTCTTACTCTCTGAAGATTCTTTCTTCCTTCAATCACTTCCTAAATACTTGTGAGAGGGAAGTGTTCCTCATCCTTAGTGTTTCTAAAGGCTCAGGCCATCTTTTTCATTATTCCATACATTCTTTGGGATGACCTCCCAAACTCATAGCTTCATCTGCCACCATCTGGTTTCAAACAAAATCTCTGAGTTCCAAACCCATATTCCTAGCTCAACCCACATTTCTCACAGGTAGCCCAAATTAGATCTAAATGTAAACTTGTCCACATCCTCCTCCGTCAGCCAAAAGCTTCTTTCAACCTTTATTATCACATTAGTTATCTCTTAGACATCCAGCCCATAAACTTAGGCATTGTAATAACAATCCTTGTTACTGCAGAATGAACTCAGAAATTTCCAAGGAATACAGATGTCCAGTTGCTACCCCAGGCCTGCTAAGTCAGGATTTACAGAGGTGAAGAGAAGGAATCTATTTTTTAAAGCCATACTGATTCAGCTATTCCCCAAACCGGGATTTGGTCACCACTCTGCTGGAAAACTCCCTCTCATTCCCTCCCTAAATATACACAATTTTTATCTTGTGTTTGCTACATCTTACATATCCTCTCAGTTTTTCTCCTCTTATCCATTCACATTGCTATTGTTTCTGTTTAGGGTTCCATAACTTCCTGCCTGGATTATTGCCATAGTTTCAAAATATGTCTATACATTTGATCCATTCTATCTTCCATTCTGTCCTTCACATTTGTCTGACTTATTTTCTCAGGAAAACACACACACACACACACACACACCACATCCCTAATTAAGGCTTCAGTCTCTCCCTACAGCTTTCAGGACAAAGGGTCAAGTTCCTTGATTTATCATGTAAGAATCATGATTTGGCCTCCAAGTCTTTAACCTCATCTGCTTCTTCTTCATGTATACATGATACCCTACTCCTAAGGAACAACTTGCAGTTCCTCCAATGTGTTGTATTCTTCTTTACTTGTTGCTTGGCTTCTGCTGTTCCCTCTGCCTTCAAAGTTGTTCTTCCATTGCTTGTATTTCTAAGGTCTATTCATCCTTCAAGACCCAACACAAATAACACCTCTGTGGGGAAGGCTTCTCTGATACACTGTGATTTATTTATTTATTTATTTTATTATGTTATGTTAGTCACCATACATCATTAGTTTTTGATGTAGTGATCCACGATCCATTGTTTTTGTATAACACCCAGTGCTCCATGCAGTACATGCCCTCCTTAATACCCATCACCTGGCTAACCCATTCACCCACCCCCTTTCCCTCTAAAACCCTGTTTGTTTCTCAGAATCCATAGTCTCTCATGGTTCATCTCTCCCTCCAATTTCCCCCCCTTAATTTTTCCCTTCCTTCTCCTAATGTCCTCCATGTTATTCCTTATGTTCCACAAATAAGTGAAACCCTGTGATAATTGACTTTCTCTGCTTGACTTATTTCACTTAGCATAATCTCCTCCAGTCCCAACCATCTTGATGTAAAAGTTGGGTATTCATCCTTTCTGATGGCTGAATAATATTCCATTGTATATATGGACCACATCTTCTTTATCCATTCATCTGTTGAAGGGCATCTCGGTTCTTTCCACAGTTTGGTTATTGCGGACATTGCTGCTATGAACATTGGGGTGCAAAAGGCCCTTTTTTTCACTACATCTGTGTCTTTGGGGTAAATACCCAGTAGTGCAATTGCTGGGTCAGAGGGTAGCTGTATTTTTAACTTTTTGAGGAAACTCTACACTGTTTTTCCAAAGTGGCTGTACCAACTTGCATTCCCACCAACAGTGTAAGAGGGTTCCCCTTTCTCCACAACCTTTCCAACATTTGTTATTTCTTTCCCTGTCAATTTTTGCCATTCTAACTGGTGTAAGGTGGTATCTCAATGTGGTTTTGAATTGAATTTCCCTGATGGCTAATGATGACGAACATTTTTTCATGTGTCTGTTAGTCATTTCTATGTCTTCCTCAGAGAAGTGTCTTTTCATGTCTTCTGCCCATTTTTTGACTTATTTGTTCTTTTGGGTGTTGAGTTTGAGAAGTTCTTTATAGATCTTGGATACCAGCCCTTTATCTGTAGTGTCATTTGCAAATATCTTCTCCCATTCTGTGGGTTGCCTCTTTGTTGTGTTGACTGTTTCTTTTGCTATGCTTTTTATCTTGATGAAGTCCCAAAAGTTCATTTTTGCTTTTGTTTCACTAGCTTTTGGAGATGTATCCTCAAAGAAGTTGCTGTGGCCGATGTCAAAGAGGTTACTGCCTATGTTCTCCTCTAGGATTTTGATGGATTCCTGTCTCACATTGAGGTCTTTCATCCATTTTGAGCTTATCTTTGTGTTTGGTGTTAGAGAATGGTCAAGTTTAATTCTTCTGTATGTGGCTGTCCAATTTTCCCAGCACCATTTATTGAAGAGACTTTTTTCCATTGCATGTTTTTTTCCTGCTTTGTCAAAGATTATTTGACCATAGAGTTGAGGGTCCATATCTGGACTCTCTCTTCTGTTCCTTTGGTCTATATGTCTGTTTTTGTGCCAGTACCATGCTGTCTTGGTGATCACTGCTTTGTAATATAGCTTGAAATCGGGCAACGTGATGCCCCCAGCTTTGTTTTTCTTTTTCAACATTTCCTTGGTGATTCGGGGTCTTTTCTGATTCCATACAAATTTTAGGATTGTTTGTTCCAGCACTTTGAAAAATGTCATTGGAATTTTGATCAGGATAGCATTGAAGGTATAGATTGCTCTGGGTAGCATAGACATTTTAACAATGTTTATTCTTCTGATCCATGAGCATGGAATGTTTTCCCATTTTTGTGTCTTCTTCAATTTCTTTCATGAGTATTCTGTAGTTCCTAGAGTATAGATCCTTTACCTCTTTGGTTAGGTTTATTCCGAGGTATCTTACGAAACTAGAAGCTGGTTCTTTGAAAGAATTATTAAGATTGATAAACCACTGGCCAGACTTATCCAAAAGAAAACAGAAAGGACTCAAATTAATAAAATTATGAATGAAAGGGGAGAGATCATGACTAACACCAAGGAAATAGAAACAATTATTAGAAATTATTATCAACAGCTATATGCCAACAAACTGAGCAATCTGGATGAAATGGTTGCTTTCCTGGAAACCTATAAGCTGCCAAGACTGAAACAGGAAGAAATTGACAACCTGAATAGGCCAATAACCAGTAATGAGATGGAAGCAGTGATCAAAAACCTCCCAAAAAACAAGAGTCCAGGGCCTGATGGATTCCCTACGGAATTCTACCAAACATTCAAAGAAGAAATAGTACCTTTTCTACTGAAGCTGTTTCAAAAAATAGAAACAGAAGGAAAGCTTCTAGACTCATTCTATGAGGCCAGCATTACCTTAATCCCCAAACCAGGCAAAGACCCCTTCAAAAAGGAGAATTTCAGACCGATATCCCTGATGAATATGGATTCCAAAATCCTCAACAAAATCCTAGCTAATAGGATCCAACAATACATTAAAAGGATCATCCACCACTACCAAGTGGGATTTATTCCTGGGATGCAAAGGTGGTTCTACACTCGCAAATCAATCAATGTGACAGAACACATTAATAAGAGGAGAGAGAAGAACCACATGGTCCTCTCAATTGATGCAGAAAAAGCATTTGACAAAATACAGCATCCTTTCCTGATTAAAACTCTTCAGAGTATAGGGATAGAGGGAACATTCCTCAAGTTCATAAAATCCATCTATGAAAAACCCACAGTGAATATCATCCTCAATGGGGAAAAGCTGAGAGCCTTTCCCTTAAGATCAGGAACATGTCAAGGATGCCCACTCTTGCCATTATTTTTCAACATAGTACTAGAAGTCCTAGCAACAGCAATCAGACAACAAAAAGAAATAAAATGTATTCAAATTGGCAAAGAAGAAGTCAAACTCTCTCTTTTCACAGATGACATGATACTTTATGTGGAAAACCCGAAAGACTCCACCCCCAAATTACTAGAACTCATACAACAATTCAGTAATGTGGCAGGATACAAAATCAGTGCACAATAGCACCAAAAACCATACACTGTGATTTAAATGTCCAGTGTCCGTGCTTACATGATAGTCTATGTATATTGCTAACCCAGTTCTTATCATTCTCTATTAAACCATTTGATATTCTTGTTTTACTCTTCCTCTAGACCATGTGTTTCTTGAAAGCAGGAACCATGTCTAATTCATCTTTGCATCCCTATTACCTAACAATATGAATGAATTTACCAACAGCCACAAAGGAAATGGACAACTATAAATGTTATAACAGCTTTTAACTGGCAATTTACATTTATGAGTTTGCAAAAGTAATTGTCAAAGTCCTGTTGACGTTCTTCTAGATCAAGCTATAGCATTTAAAAGCATTACTTTCTCTCCAACCTTCAAACTTAGAAAGGCAGCATAATGTGTTGGTTAAGAACATGGACAGATGGAGTCAGACTGCCTGGAGTCCTTGGCTCTGCTACTTATCAGCTGTATGACTCTGGGCTAATTGCTTAACTTCTCTGTGTTGCCCCTTTGTTGTTCCATCTGTAAAATGGAAATAAGACAAGCACCTACTTTATGGGGGGTTGTTACAAGGTTCAGTTGAATGAATATAAGTGACATATAATGTTTGGTAAATAAAATAAGTAAAAACAAATAATGATGCACTTACCTGTTAGGGATAACATGTGTGGGATACCTATAAATGCTGCAAAATGCATGTTTTCCACCTGCATTCCATTTCATTCTTTTTCTGCAATACCTGCCATATGTCTAACTGTCTGCTTACTTCTTTCACAGTGTACTTCTTTAATTATACCTACAAAAACTCCTTGGAACTTGATAAACAATGAGAATTTACTCAGCAATTTAATATCTTCTATTTTAATCCAGCAATTCAGTATCTTCTGTATCATGTCATCTGATTATATTGTTTCCTTTCCTTCTCTAATTCTTTCATAGTTTTATTTCTCAATTTTCTATTAAAATCTTATCCTGAGTACAGTTAACAGAAACTAAAACTATGTCCTATAAAGCACAAGTATAGGCCTTGAATATATAAAACAACTACTTAGGGAAACAACCCTGATAAGCATTACCATGTCTCCATACTGGATACGCATCAAAAACACATAATTAGGTTTTGCTCAAGCAAATAAATCTAGTCGTCCCCCTTACAACCAATACATTAACTGGGGTGGGAGAGATGATCTCAATTCTGAAATATGTATAGATACATCTGAAGTGTCCATATATGTACTTACACTTGTAGGGAAATGCTCTACTCTGGATTGTAGGGTTCTTATGTGGTCACAGAAGCCTAACTCACAGAATCTTGGGGTTAGAATGGGTCATAGTCTCTCACATAATTCCATGAACAGTGAAGCAACATTGACCCCAATTGGACAAGACTTTTCTGATCCTTGTCTTTATCTCATTGTCATTGTCTTCCCCAGACCTGCAGGTTTCACTTTTCCTTCCAATTGTTTGCTGTACTCTACTGCCCCTAATTTGCCTGCCCCAATCTTCCTCCTCATCCCTCAAATACTTATTCTTCATAATTCCATCAGAGCTGTCTTTTTGATGATACTGAATTGTTGACCAACTCCAGCTCCAGGATACAAACCTTAACTAGCTCCCCATTACCTACAGAATAACATGCAAACTCTTCAGATGACATATGAGATGTCTGAAAGAGAGGCAGTCCAGGATCTGGCTCAGTCCACCTTTTAAGTTAATCTCCCCCCATATCCAGTCTTCTACTGCCATACTCTATGATTCTTATTCCCTGGATGCATCCTGCCTTTCTCCCAGGCATGTTCTTCACTCATGCTTTTCCTTTCCCTGGCAATGTTCTCTCCTCATGTCTTCCAGTCTAAAGCCTACTCTTTATCAAATCCTAGTATGAAAGCTACCTCTTCTGCGAAATTTTCCTTGACATCCTCACATTCCTTGTCTTGGTGACAGTCTCTTCCTCATGTGTGCTCCTAGCATGCTTTGTCCTACACCATAGATTTTGGTATGTTGTGCTATAGAAATTCACTCTTTGACAAATTGCCTCCTCACTGTGTTGAAAGCTCATGATTACCTACCTCTGAATCTCAGCACCAGGTAAAGGATTTTATACCTTACTTGGATCTGAAAATTACAATTTAATTTGTAGATGTCTCTGATTATATCATTTTAGGGAGAGTAATCCCAGTTTATCTGTAATAGATGATGTTAATCGAGGATGATTTACTGGGGGATGAAACACGAAGTTGAGTGAATGATTATAAAATATGGTTCTTGCCAAATCTAAATTCAGTAAAATTATTTTCAAAGGAAACTTGGATTTATGTTCTCAATTACTGGCTCAGTAATGACAGTTTTTTGAAAAAGAACACAATGAAACAGAGAACTTGCCAACTAGGACAGACGAAATTCTCAGTCGCTCTTCCAGTAAATCACTCACAGACCTTGCTGTGAAGACTTAGCTGCATAATGAACAATTTCAAGGTTGCAGGGCCAATGGTATAAGCACATCAGAGGCTGAGTCATACTAAAAATAACAATATCAGACTAAAAAGTTGCTTTTAAGAGCAATACTTCATTTTTAAAAGTTAGCACCTTTGGGACTGAAAAAAATTCAAAAAGCACACAAACAAAAAACCCCCATGCTCAACATAATAAGCTCTGCTAAACAGGCTTCTTTAGTAAGTTCTAAATGTCTCCTATTAAAGGAAGAACTCAGGAAAACCAAAAGGGTCTCAGATTCACAAATTAAAGAGTAAGACTGAGCAATTATCTAGAAAATGGAAGTTTAAATTAAAATTTTCTTCCATTATCTGGTTTTATCAGTTCAAACATTTACTCCTTGAAGGCAAGACCTCTGTCTTATGCTTTTATCTTACACATCCACTAAACACTGTATTGAGCACATTGAACTCGCTGTTCAATGATTACGTTTTACTAAATAATGAGATACTAGGCTGAATTTCTCCACCTCACATTTCAAGTACAGACACAAGGAAATCCTTTTTTTTTTTAAGTCTAAAACATTGATAAATGGCCCATAATTATGGGCTGAATTATGCCTCACCAAAATTCCTATGTGGAAGCCCAAATACCTAGTACCTCAGAATGTGGCTAGAGACAGGGCCTTTATTTTATGAAGTAACTAAGTGAAAATGGGGTCATTAGACTGAACCTTAATCCATTTGACTGGTGGTATGTAAGAAGGGATTAGGACACAGACATCATGCAGAGAGGAAAGCCCATGTGAGGACACAGCAAGGCAGCCATTCCCAAGCCAAAGAAAAAGGCCTAAGCAGAAACGAACCCTGTAGACACCTTGATCTTGACCTTCTAGCCTCCGGAACGGAAAGAAATAAATTTCTGTTGTTTAAGCCCCCCTAGTCTGTGGCATTTTGTTATGGCAGACCCAGTGAACTAATGTAGCCCACAAATCATGAGTAGTAATTTAAAAGCTCACTATCAGAAGATTTAAGTATTAAATCTGGCCCATGTGCTTAGATCTATACCACACATTTTCTTGTCTTTTTGTTATGAGAGAAGGAGAGAAAATTTACACTTATTTTGAAACTACTAAAATTTGCCTATCGCCAACTTGATGTTGGGTAGGAGGCTTCTAAGGAAAAATGTCAAGGATGTTTAAAAAATTAAGAACAAGGCAGAGGATCATAGGGAAAGAGAGGAAAAAATGAAACAAGATGAAACCAGAGAGGGAGACAAACCATAAGAGACTCTTAATCTCAGGAAACAAACTGAGGGTTGCTGGAGGGGAGAGGGGTGGGAGGGATGGAGTGGCTGGGTGATGGACACGGGGGAGGGTATGTGCTATGGTGAGCACCATGAATTGTGTAAGACTGAGGAATCACAGACTTGTATCCCTGAAACAAATAATACATTATATGTTAATAAAAAATAATAATAAAAAAGAGCCCCCCCAAAAAAGACTCATGAATCATAGACCTGTACTCCTGAAAAAAATAATACATTATATGTTAATTGAATTTAAATTAAAAATAAATAGTTACCTAAATAAATAAATAAATAAATAACATAAAAGTCTGAAAAAATATGTTGTACAGGACCTGGGGAATATTATTGTGAGCAACCAATCAGATAACACTTGGAAGAATCTCAAAATTCTACAAGTTTTGCAAGAGTGATCAATTCTCACCATCCCATTCCAGGTTGTTTCTGTCTGGCAAGTTTGGAATGTACCAATTAGGGCCCCTAAAGGGGCTCACACCTTGTGCCCACCCCACCCCTACCTCCGACCCCCTCCCCAGGTTCACCTTCCAGGTGGCTCCTCCACTCCCAACTGGCCCGCACAGTGGTGGAGGGCATGGCTAGAACATAGAGAGCCCAACTAAAACACTCTATGCCTTTGTCCTTTAATGAAAAGTCAAAACTAGGGGCAAAAGAGGAAGATCCTTAATACAAAGTACAGAAGATGCAAAGGTTGTTTTTAAAGAACCTGGAAGAGCCCCAGACCAACCTCCCACCTCCATCCTACCCTCACCTGAGAAACCATGGTGGGGGGAACCCAGTAGCCCAGCTTTATCCATGCCACTTTTCACATCCACTCAATTTCTCTCTCTCCCCAACTAGATCTGGCTGGAGATAGTTCCACTGACTGGGAGGACTAAAAGGGCCTAAGATTTGATAAAACTATGTGTTTCCCAGTTCATCGCCCATTTCCATACAAATTTTAATTTCTGGTCTTCCAATGCCACTGCCTCTACTTCCTGTTTTTCTCTTGTGGCTCTAGTAGTCCTTCTCTCCCCACCCTGCCACCTCCAGCCCTGTTAAACACATCCTGTGTCCATCGAAAGTTTCCAGAACTTTCCCTACCTTGAAAAGGTCAGCTTTCTCTCCCCAGAGAGAGGTTTCACCCACACACTTAAGTCACCAAAATCTAAAGTGACTCACCACATATTATAGATATAAAAACAATTATGCTGAAAGAGCAGAAGAATAAAGAGGTTAAGGAAAAGATCAAGTATAAAAGGACTGGGAGTAGTGACTCCGCTTTTCTTTATTTCTTTCTTCTTTTTGTACTTTCCTGGAAACACAGAATTCTGAAAAGAAGCTTAAAACTTCCTCCATGCAGCCTGCAGGTCTGAGTGGAAGTCAACAGCCTGTATTTGAATATTTGTTGAAAGGCTGCTTTCATGACTTAGGACATAAAAAACAATACAACAACAAAATTCTTATTCTTAATATCAAGAAGCTGCCCGTGTAATTAGTAAGATCACCCTTGTATTTTATTATTCAGATAGCAGCTTTGGGCACCGCTACCACACACACACAACCCATTCATACACACCACAGAATCATAATTAAAAAATGACTGACTTGAAAATGTTCTTGATTTGAGAATGGTGGAGTATTTCTACAACTTAATTAAGCTGTTAGTCAAGAGTTATGTTGGTAAGCATTTCAGGAATTCACCTCATCATACAAAGCAAAATAGAAATAAAAGTTTTTTAAAACAGCATTAACATCCCAACACAGGTCCATGCTAGTGGCAATGGAAGAAATTTTGCAAAAAATGTGCTTTAATATGTAGTGATCAAAATTTGGCTAGACATTGTTATTCATAGTCTGCATGAAAACATTGGAATCAACTTATTTCACACACTTAAAATATGAGAAATACAATAATAAAAAGTACACAGTAGTTTAATTCTATTACATTTTAAAACCATGTACATTCAAGTACATGATTTGTAGGGAATTGGTAACTAGAATCTAGTTGACTGTGGAGTTTTGCCTAAGATTATTATAATGCCTTCAGCTCATAAATTTGCACAAAGGTGACATTATCTTCTTAAATAAAGGGGAACTGAATTCAGAAATGTTAGCTACTCACCAATTTATAATCAATAAAATTTATAAAGCATGAATCTTATATAAAATTCTTAGAATATTACCATTATCTCAGTTAATATTTATGGGATGCATACTATGTGCCAGCTGCTACACTAGAAATTTTTAATGACATATCTCATTTCATCCTTCATCTTTCATTAATCTATAATCTTTAATTAGTATCTATGGGAAAGGTATTATCTTCAGTTTTAGAAATGATAAGACTCAAAGAAATTACACGATTTCCCCAACATCATACAATTAGTAACTATTAATATAATGAAAAATATTTTCTCTTTACTAAAAAACATTGGGTAAAATGTACCCTAAAACAATCAACAGGAAATTACTGAATGAGATCATGAAACTATTATAGATAAGTATTGAGTAAAAGAGCTTAATGAATGTTTTATTTTAAAAGTATACAATTTCTTGGGGCACTTGGGTGGTTCAGCCACTTAAGCACCTGACTCTTGATTTCAGTTCAGGTCATGATCTCAGGATCCTGAGCTCCAGCCCCGTGATGGGCTCTGCACTGAGCATGGAGCCTGCTTCAGATTCTCTCTCTCCCTCACCCTCTGTCCCACCCCCTGTGCACTCTCTCACTAAAAAAAGGAAAAAAAGGCAAAAGTATACAATTTCTTAAAATATAAACTGAATTCTATAAGAAAGCAAGGAAAGTAATATCTGCAGACTTTTTCCTGCAAAGAGTTTAGACCAACCACAGAGTTAGAGGGCACATTCCCAACACCACTCTCACTTCTGACACCAAGTTCAAACCCTTGGTTCAATAATTAGCTAGGACTTAAAGAACTCACTGAAAGCTATTATACTCAGGATTATGGTTTATTACGGGGAAACTATACAGATTAGAATAAGCCAAGGGAAAAAGTACATAGGGCAGAGTCTAGGGGAAGGACTAAATGCAGAGCTTCCACTGTCTCTTCTAATGGAGTCAGGACAGGTTACTCTCCTGGTATGGTTGTATAACAATACATAAGGAGTACTGCCAAAAAGGGAAGCTCACCTAAGCTTCGTGTCCAGAGTTTTTAATGGGGCTTCATCATATAGGGATGTTTGACTGATTGCCTGCATGGTTAATCTAGTTTCCATGTTGACCCAAAGCACCCACCTTAAGTCACATTGTTGGTCTTTCTAGAGTGGTCAGCCTCCACCTTAAGACATATGGGTGTGGCCAGCCCTCCACCCCAAATCACACTGTTAGACTATTTAGTATGACCCAAGGCCCTTGAGCAAACAAAGACATTCTATCAGGCACAACAACCCTAGGACCCAAAGATTACCCCCTAGAATAGCCAAGGGCAAAGGTCAGAACTTCTCTCCAAAGCAAGAGATTCTGTACTGTAAATTCTTTCCTACACACTTACTTTATTTGGTTTAGAAAGTATCTAAATTTTTATTTACCCATTCTGAAATGGTGAAAAGCCTGTGATTGTCCACTTCCATCTTCTGTCCTCTCACACAAACCATGAGGTCTGGGAGACATGTCAATATTCTTCAGCTTTCCTATTGTCCCTTTCATACCATTATTATTCCTCTTCCTTTCGAGAGGCCTCCTTTTATGAGGTTCATGCCAACCATCTCTCCACACCTACTTACTAACAAATTTCTAACCATTTCCCACTTATACTATTTTAGGAATGTTCTCAGTCTCCCTTTCCATATTAAATCCATAAAGACAAAAGTTTTGCCTCTAAACTCATTAACTTCCCATATTAAAGCTACCTTTACTTCTTTATCCTCTAAAACTATGAGTCTAAAATCTTGAGCTCTGACAGATCATCTCTGATCACAACCTCTTATCCCTTTAGTTCATTACCTCTTTTCTTCCAGATAATAGGCTCTTTGGTCCCTTAATCACCCCTTAGTTCCATCTCTTTCATTTGTAAACCCAATGGACATCTTTCAGACCCTATATTATTTGATCTTTGTTTTGAAATTGACACTTTAATTATGGTTCTTTGAAATGTTCCCATCCCTTGGTTTCAAGGACCCCACTCTTTCCTACTTCTCCTGCCTTACTGACAATTTCCTTCTTACCCTCCCTTATGAACTCCTATTTCTCTGCTCACTCCCTGAGATTCTTTATTGTTTTCTTCTCCCTTCATTCCCTTCCTGGGCTTGACATTGCCTTCAGAATACAGTCAAAATTATACAGCATAGAATATGGAACCTTGTATCATCTGAGTCTTGTCTATGTTGAACTGAGTTCCGATATCCTTTCCAGCTTTGCCTCAGCCAACCTATTGTACACAAAGTGACAAGCTTATCAGTTAATGTAAATTCTTCAGATGTTCCAGGTTTTTCCTATCTCTTTGTCTTTGTTCATGCTGCTTCCCGTGCACAGGCACTTTAAAAGAACTAATTCAACACTGTGGCTCCAAAGGAGGAGCACTTCATCTGTGCAATGCCAATGAGACCCCTGGCCACAACTCTCTGACCACAATGATTGGCTCAGCAAGAGGCAAATGACTCAGGGCAGGCCAATTAGGACCCAGAAAATTCAATTCTGGGACATGGAGCCTCCAGAAAAGCGGATTCTCTCTCTTCTCCTAGTCTGTTTTTGGCTTTGGGGGCCACCATAAATAGTCTGAGAATGGAGCTGATCCAGAGGAAACAAACTGACAGATGGATATTGGTGGTATCATCTGAGCCTGGGGTAAAGCTACCACTGATGCTAGAACTACTGCTAGACCTTGTCATCTCACATGATGAAATAAATTCTCTTTGTGCATATGAAGAGGAAAATTACCCAGAGCAGGCCCAGACCAGCAGGCCCCAGAGGATGGAAAGTTGCTAGCTCAGTCAGTAGAGTAAGAGATAACCAGAAGCCCCACTGGGAGCAAGGGATAACCAGCCATTTCTGCTTCTGTGAACAGGCTTCCTGCCACAAGCTCCCTAACTGCTGTTCCTGTCTAAAGCAGCCTCCCCTCCCGGGGCAGGGGGCAGTTTATACCCACCTACCTGCAGTCAGCATGGCCCTTGGCCCTTGGAACCTGACTGCCTGCGCTCCCCTACAAAAGCCCTGTAACCCTGCTGCCTGGGGCTCAGAATTTCCAGTGCGAGCTCGTCTGGGTCCTCTGGCTTAATATAACACGAGTTCTCCTACTTCTCCTACTTCTCCGAGTGTCACTTGGTTTCTCACCAGTCTGATTATTTTTCCACAACACATAAACTAGTTTAGATTTATTTATTTATTTATTTATTTTACTTTCTATAAGAGGAAGTCTAAAAACTGATACTGTGCTCAACAAATACTTGTCAAATAAAGGGAAATGGTAAAGTTAGGAGATTAATGATCTCATAGGACTAAGCTGAGAATTAAGTGATTTACCAATCTGAAAGCACCAAGCACAATGCCTAGCAAAAGGCAGATACTTAAAACCTTCTTTATGTTTCTGTGCCCTTAGCCCTCTCCCTTTCCCCACAAAGTCCACACGACACAATTCAAAATTGCTACCAGCACTTGATTTTATAGTGCTAAGAAAATACATATTCTCGGCAAGATGGCGGAGGAGTAGGAGACCTAGATTTCGTCTGGTCTCAGGAATTCAGCTGAATAGGGATCAAACCATTCTGAACACCTACGAACTCAACAGGAGATCGAACAGGAGAGTAGCAACAACTCTCTGAACAGAGAAGCGACCGCTTACTGGAAGGTAGGACGTGCGGAGAAGTGAATCCGAGGCGATATTCGGGAGGATAGACGGCGGGGGAGGGGCCTCCGCCGGCCGCTTCTGGCAAGTGATAGAGCCGCGGAGCACAAAATCGGACCTTTTAGAAGTTGGCTCGGCTGAGGGACGGCGCTGCAGTGGCTAAGCAGGGGGTGGAATCCTCCCGGGACAGTGTGGTCTCAGGACCCTTGGGGTCACAGAAAGACGGGGGGTGCCTGAGTGCGCCAGAGCTCCCAGGTATCAGAGCGGGGAAGCTGGCTGCAGAGACAGAGCCGAGGCGCGGGCTCTCAGCTCGGGGTTCCATAAACTGTGATCTGCGGCTCAGTTGGGCCACTGCTCCTCCAGCAGGGACCCAACAAGCGGCAGAGCTGGGGAGACTCCCCTTCCTTCCCGGGGAGGAGCGGCGTGGGAACGCACCGCAGGGATCTGCTGGGTTTGGAGACTCCACACGGGGTCGGGTGCCAGAGATAGCAACGCTCGGTCACAGGCTGGGTGAGCACGGCCGGAGACCAGGGAGACGGGAGTGACTGCTTTTCTCTGGGGGCACACTGAGGAGCGGGGCCCCGAGTTCTCAGCTCCTCCGGGTGGAGATTGGGAGGCCACCATTTTTGCCCTGGTCCTCCAAAGCTGTACCGAGAGCTTGCAGGGAACAAAAGCTCCTGAGAGCAAACCGGAGCAGCTTCCTTAGCTCGGACCGACAAGGGCGGGGCAATTCAGCCTCCGGCAAAGACATTTGGAAACCACAGCAACAGGCCCCTCCCCCAGAAGATCAGCACGAACAGCCAGCAAGCCAAGACCAAGTTTACCGATCAAGGAGAAGGGGAGAACTCCAGCGCTAGGGGAATACTGAACATAGAATTCATGGCTTTTTTTTTACCATGATTCATTAGTTCATCAAAGTTAATTTTTGTTGACTGTTTTTTTTTTTATTTTTCTTTTTCCCTTTTTCAACCAACATCTTATCAATCCCTTTTTTTTAAAAAAAAACATTTTTTATTTTTCATTTTTAGAGTCATATTTTATCCCTTCATAGTAGTTACCCTTATTTTTGGCATATATATATAAGTTGTTCTCTCTTTAAAATTTTGAGATACAGTTTCTTCTAACAGATCAAAATATACCCTAAATCCCTAGTGTATGGCTTTGTTCTAGTCTCCTGCCTGATCACATTCTCTCCCTTTTTCCTTTTTTTTTTCTTAAATCTTCTTTCTTTTTTCAAACAACTTCTTATCTTATCAAGTCCTTTTATAAAATCTTTTATAATTTTCATCTTTACAGTCATCTTCCATCCCTTCATTGTATCAACCCTTATTTTGTACATATATGTCTTTCTTCCTTTAAAATTTTAGGAGGCACTTTTTTCTAACAGACCAAAATATGCCCAAAATCTAGTGTGTGGCACTGATCTATGCACTAGTCTGATCATATTTGATCATATTCTGCTTTTTTTGTATTGTTCTGTTTTTGTTTTTATCTTTTTTCTTTTTTTTTCTCTCTTTCTTTTTTCTTTCTTTCCCTTTCTTTTCCCCTGGTTTCACGTCTTTTCTGATTTGTATACAGTATATTTGCTGGGGACGTTGTAAACCTGTTAGCATTTTGTTCTCTCATTCATCTATTCTCCTCTGGACAAAATGACAAGACAAAAAAAATCACCTCAGCAAAAAGAACAAGAGGTAGTACTGTCAGCCAGGGACCTACTCAATACGGACATTAGTACGATGTCGGACCTAGAGTTCAGAATCATGACTTTAAAGATACCAGCTGGGCTTGAAAAAAGCGTGGAAGTTATTAGAGAAACCCTTTCTGGAGAAATAAAAGAACTAAAATCTAACCAAGTCAAAATCAAAAAGGCTATTGATGAGGTGCAATCAAAAATGGGGGCACTAAATGCTAGGATAAATGAGGCAGAAGAGAGAATCAGTGATATAGAAGACCAAATGATGGAAAATAAAGAGGCTGAGAAAAAGAGAGAGAAACAACTACAGGATCACGAGGGCAGAATTCGAGAGATAAGTGATACGATAAGACGAAACAACATTAGAATAATTGGGATCCCAGAAGAAGAAGAAAGAGAGAGAGGGGCAGAAGGTATATTGGAGCAAATAATAGCAGAGAACTTCCCTAATGTGAGGAAGGAAACAGGCATCAAAATCCAGGAGGCACAGAGAACCCCTCTCAAAATCAATAAAAATAGGTCAACACCCCGACATCTAATAGTAAAACTTACGAGTCTCAGAGACAAAGAGAAAATCCTGAAAGCACCTCGGGAGAAGAGCTATGTAACCTACAATGGTAGAAACATTAGATTGGCAACAGACCTATCCACAGAGACCTGGCAGACCAGAAAGGACTGGCAAGATATCTTCAGAGCACTAAATGAGAAAAATATGCAGCCAAGAATACTATATCCAGCTAGGCTGTCATTGAAAATAGAAGGAGAGATAAAAAGCTTCCAGAACAAACAAAAACTAAAGGAATTTGCAAACACGAAACCAGCCCTCCAAGAAATATTGAAAGGGGTCCTCCAAGCAAAGAGAGAACCTAAAAGCAGCAAAGATCAGAAAGGAACACAGACAACATACAGTTAACAGTCACCTTACAGGCAATACAATGGCACTAAATTCATACCTTTCAATAGTTACCCTGAATGCAAATGGGCTAAATGCCCCAATCAAAAGACACAGGCTATCAGATTGGATTAAAAAACAAGACCCATCGATATGCTGTCTGCAAGAGACTCATTTTAGACCCAAAGACACCCCCAGATTGAAAGTGAGGGGGTGGAAAACCATTTACCATGCTAATGGACACCAAAAGAAAGCTGGGGTGGCAAACCTTATATCAGACAAACTAGATTTTAAAACAAAGACTGTAATAAGAGATGAGGAAGGACACTATATCCTACTTAAAGGGTCTATCCAACAAGAAGATCTAACAATTGTAAATATCTATGCCCCGAACATGGGAGCAGCCAATTATATAAGGCAATTAATAACAAAAGCAAAGAAACACATTGACAACAATACAATAATAGTGGGGGACTTTAACACCCCCCTGACTGAAATGGACAGATCATCTAAGCAAAAGATCAAAAAGGAAATAAAGACTTTAAATGACACACTGGACCAAATGGACTTCACAGACATATTCAGAACATTCCATCCCAAAGCAACAGAATACACATTCTTCTCTAGTGCCCATGGAACATTCTCCAGAATTGATCACATCCTAGGTCACAAATCAGGTCTCAACTGGTACCAAAAGATTGGGATCATTCCCTGCATATTTTCAGACCACAATGCTTTGAAACTAGAACTCAATCACAAGAGGAAAGTCGGAAAGAACTCAAATACATGGAGGCTAAAGAGCATCCTACTAAAGAATGAATGGGTCAACCAGGAAATCAAAGAAGAATTAAAAAAATTCATGGAAAGCAATGAAAATGAAAACACAACTGTTCAAAATCTTTGGGATACAGCAAAGGCAGTCCTGAGAGGAAAGTATATAGCAATACAAGCCTTTCTCAAGAAACAAGAAAGGTCTCAAATACACAACCTAACCCTACACCTAAAGGAGCTGGAGAAAGAACAGCAAATAAAGCCTAAACCCAGCCGGAGAAGAGAAATAATAAAGATCAGAGCAGAAATCAATGAACTAGAAACCAAAAGAACAGTAGAACAGATCAACAAAACTAGGAGCTGGTTCTTTGAAAGAATTAACAAGATTGATAAACCCCTGGCCAGATTGATCAAAAAGAAAAGAGAAATGACCCAAATCAACAAAATCATGAATGAAAGAGGAGAGATCACAACCAACACCAAAGAAATAAAGACAATTATAAGAACATATTATGAGCAACTCTATGCCAGCAAATTAGATAACCTGGAAGAAATGGGTGCATTCCTAGAGATGTATCAACTACAAAAATTGAACCAGGAAGAAATAGAAAACCTGAACAGACCTATAACCACTAAGGAAATTGAAGCAGTCATCAAAAATCTCCCAAGAAACAAAAGCCCAGGGCCAGATGGTTTCCCAGGGGAATTCTATCAGACATTTAAAGAAGAATTAATACCTATTCTCCTGAAACTGTTCCAAAAAATAGAAATGGAAGGAAAACTTCCGAACTCATTTTGTGAGGCCAGCATTACCTTGATCCCAAAACCAGACAAAGACCCCATCAAAAAGGAGAATTACAGACCAATATCCTTGATGAACATGGATGCAAAAATTCTCACCAAAATACTAGCCAATAGGATCCAACAGTACATTGAAAGGATTATTCACCACGACCAAGTGGGATTTATCCCTGGGCTGCAAGGCTGGTTCAACATCCGCAAATCAATCAACGTGATACAATACATTAACAAAAGAAAGAACAAGAATCATATGATCCTCTCAACAGATGCAGAAAAAGCATTTGACAAAGTACAGCATCCTTTCTTGACCAAAACTCTTCAGAGTATAGGGTTAGCGGGTACATACCTCAATATCATAAAAGCCATCTATGAAAAACCTACAACGAATATCATTCTCAATGGGGAAAGGCTGAGAGCTTTTCCCCTAAGGTCAGGAACGCGGCAGGGATGTCCACTCTCACCACTGCTATTCAACATAGTATTAGAAGTCCTAGCCACAGCAATCAGACAACAAAGAGAAATCAAAGGCATCCAAATCGGCAAAGAGGAAGTCAAACTCTCACTCTTTGCAGATGATATGATACTGTATGTGGAAAACCCAAAAGACTCCACCCCAAAACTGCTAGAACTCATACAGGAATTCAGTAAAGTAGCAGGGTATAAAATCAATGCACAGAAATCGGTGGCATTCCTATACACCAACAACAAGACAGAAGAGAGACAAATCAAGGAGTCGATCCCGTTTACAATTGCACCCAAAACCATTAGATACCTAGGAATAAATTTAACCAAAGTGGCAAAGGATCTGTACTCAGAAAACTATAAAATACTCATGAAAGAAACTGAAGAAGACACAAAGAAATGGAAAAACGTTCCATGCTCATGGATTGGGAGAACCAACATTGTGAAGATGTCAATGCGACCTAGAGCAATCTACACATTCAATGCAATCCCCATCAAAATACCATCCACTTTTTTCAAAGAAATGGAACAAATAATCCTAAAATTTGTATGGAACCAGAAGAGACCCCGAATAGCCAGAGGAATATTGAAAAAGAAAAGCAAAGCTGGCGGCATCACAATTCCGGACTTCCAGCTCTATTACAAAGCTGTCATCATCAAGACAGTATGGTACTGGCACAAAAACAGACACATCGATCAATGGAATAGAATCGAGAGCCCAGAAATGGACCCTCAACTCTATGGTCAACTTATCTTTGACAAAGCAGGAAAGAATGTCCAATGGAAAAAAGATAGTCTCTTCAACAAATGGTGTTGGGAAAATTGGACAGCCACATGCAGAAGAATGAAACTGGACCATTTCCTTACACCACACACAAAAATAGACTCCAAATGGTTGAAAGACCTAAACGTGAGACAGGAGTCCATCAAAATCCTAAAGGAGAGCACAGGTAGCAACCTCTTTGACCTCAGCCGCAGCAACTTCTTCCTAGAAACATCGCCAAAGGCACGGGAAGCCAGGGCAAAAATGAACTATTGGGATTTCGTCAAGATAAAAAGCTTTTGCACAGCAAAAGAAACAGTCCACAAAACCAAAAGACAACCGACAGAATGGGAGAAAATATTTGCAAATGACATATCAGATAAAGGGCTAGTATCCAAAATCTATAAAGAACTTATCAAACTCAACACCCAAAGAACAAATAATCCAATCAAGAAATGGGCAGAAGACATGAACAGACATTTTTCCAAAGAAGACATCCAAATGGCCAACAGGCACATGAAAAAGTGCTCAACATCACTCGGCATCAGGGAAATCCAAATCAAAACCTCAATGAGATACCACCTCACACCCGTCAGAATGGCTAAAATTAACAAGTCAGGGAATGACAGATGTTGGCGGGGATGTGGAGAAAGGGGAACCCTCCTACACTGTTGGTGGGAATGCAAGCTGGTGCAACCACTCTGGAAAACAGTATGGAGGTTCCTCAAACAGTTGAAATTAGAGCTACCATTCGATCCAGCAATTGCACTACTGGGTATTTACCCCAAAGATACAAATGTAGGGATCCGAAAGGGTACGTGCACCCCAATGTTTATAGCAGCAATGTCCACAATAGCCAAACTGTGGAAAGAGCCAAGATGTCCATCGACAGCTGAATGGCTAAAGAAGAGGTGGTATATATACACAATGGAATATTATGCAGCCATCAAAAGGAATGAAATCTTGCCATTTGCAACGACGTGGATGGAACTGGAGGGTGTTATGCTTAGTGAAATAAGTCAATCAGAGAAAGACATGTATCATATGACCTCACTGATATGAGGAATTCTTAATCTCAGGAAACAAACTGAGTGTTACTGGAGTGGTTGGGGGTGGGAGGGATGGGGTGGCTGGGTGATAGACATTGGGGAGGGTGTGTGCTACGGTGAGTGCTGTGAATTGTGCAAGACTGTTGAATCACAGATCTGTACTTCTGAAACAAATAATGCAACATATTTTAAGAAAAAAGAAAAAGAAGAAGATAGCAGGAGGGGAAGAATGAAGGGGAGTAAGTCGGAGGGGGAGACGAACCATGAGAGACGATGGACTCTGAAAAACAAACTGAGGGTTCTAGAGGGGAGGAGGTAGGGGGATGGGTTAGCCTGGTGATGGGTATTAAAGAGGGCACATTCTGCATGGAGCACTGGGTGTTATGAACAAACAATGAATCATGGAACACTACATCAAAAACTTATGATGTAATATATGGTGATTAACATAACAATAAAAAATTAAAAAAAAAGAAAATACATATTCTCAAATATTTCAATTATCAAATCCTAGACCTTTTTCTCCATAAATCCTTTCCTCCTATTAAAAACCACAACTGTAACAGCATCTTAAAATGTTTTTCCTGCTTTCCATGCAAAAACATAATATTTAAAGTAAAAGATTGTTAGATCTGACTTTATATTTAAAATTTCTGCATGTTAAAAAACATCATAACAAAATTTTAAAACATATTGAACTTGGGAAACTGCCCAACATATGTAAACGCAGAGTATTTTAAAAATCTTGCAAATCATTAAGAAAAGGACCCATAATGAAAACAAAATATGTGTTGGATATAAACTGTCCATTTGCAAAAGAATAACTACAACTGACCATTAATTATATTTTTAATATCAACAAAGTATTCAAAGGCATATATATGCATTAAACCAACAAGATATGAATTTCTCCCTTATATTGGTAAGTTGGAGAAAGGAGCAGAGAAATATGTATACATATGTTCTGCTGGTGCAAGAGTAAATTGTTAGGATGGTAACTTACAATTTACAGAAAATCTTTAAAAATATATAATCTATGGCCCCACAATTCCACTTTCAAAAATTATATTTAGAAATTAATCATAGAAATCCACAATTAGAAATGATATAAATGTAACAATAGTCTTTATAACAGTGTGAAAAATTAAAACTAGAATAATGGCATCTATTATTTGTTTACTTATTGTCAAATCTCAATTTCACACACATTGCCTCACTTATTCTTTATTCTATAGATTTAAAAATTGGATTCAGAGACATGAAGCATCTTGGTCAAAATCATAAAGCTATTAAGTGGCAGATTCAGAATTGAAGCCCAGTTATATTTGTTTCCAAAACCTAGGTCTTTACTATTATTTTTGGATTTTCTTGTCTAAATTCTTATCTAGCCATATGATGTTATATATAATGCATCTATTAAAAGTGACATAAAGGAATATTAATGACATAGGAAAATGTTTATGATATTTGTGTTAGTTGAAAAAAACATATTGTAAGACTTTACATAGAGAATTATTTTTTTCTTAACAAGATAAAGTATGGGTCTATGTTCACAGAAGAAGATCTGTGATAAAATGTCTTAAAAGGTGGTTATCTTGGAATATTTTTACTGCTTTATACTCTTGTATTTTCTAAATGCACAAACACTAACACATAGAGAATATATAGGAATATGTATTATTTTTGCAGCCAAAAAGTTATTTTAAAACTTCAATATGGCCAATATGGCCTCTTCTTGCGAGATTTGAAAAGTCAAAAGCCTTTTTAAAATAAAAAAATTAAAATGTCTTTCCATTTAACACCCAAAACAGTTTTTACAAAAGTACATAAAGCTAAATACAATAATAACTTAATGATTTCAAAAGTTAAGGATAAATAGAAAAGCTGAAAGTAGACAAAAGAAAGATTGTTGATAATTTTCGAGCAAACCCCTTTAAAATCCTTCTGTTCTCTTCTTTCAGGCTGAGGCACTTTTTCCAGAGGGAGGGGCCAAGACCTGCTTCTGTGAATAAGAGCTGGAGCTTCTCCAATTAGCCTGCTCTCCAAGATGGTTTACAAATACAATCTGTTTTAATCCTAAAGCAGGAAAAATCTGAAAAGAGCAAGACATTTAAATTTTGACTTCAAGACTCCTAAGTACAGATTGTATCTGAGAGTGGAAATAATAGATTAGTTGTTCCTATGACTCAAAATCAGATATAAATATTTTTATTGCAATAACTAGTGAGGATACAACCAATTGAATTAAAATAGAATCTCAAATGCTGAATTGAACATAGAATTCCTGCTTAGATTAACTTAGTGTTACCTTATAACTCCAAAATCAGGTTTTCAACTTTTGTAGAACAGTGATAGAAAGTGACTTTAACATGATTTTGAAATATTTATATATTTTTGGGTCACCTGAGTGGCTCAGTCATCAAGTGTCTGCCTTTGGCTCAGGTCATGATCCCAGGGTCCCGGGATCAAGCCTGGTATCTGGGTCCCCTGCTCAGCAGGGAGCGTGCTTCTCCCTCTCCCTCTGCTACTCCCCCTGCTCATGCTCTTTCTCTCTCTGTCAAATAAAATAAATAAAATCTTAAAAAAAAAGAAATATTTATACATTTTCTTTGAAATTTTGCAAAGGGATTCAGTTACTTTTTTAAAAAGTTCCCAGAAATCTTAGTATTTTAAACTACTTAAAAAATACTTTAAAACTAAATGAGAAAAATATTATTATTATAGTCCTCACAGACCAGTGACAAACCACAATCAAAGGTGGGCAGAGGAGTGTAGGCAGGAAAGGTAGAAAGAAGAGAAGAAAGAGAGAAATCAGAATGAATTGAATGGGAGGGGGGAGGGGATTAAAGAGCAAATAAGTTATTTATAAATAAGAAAAAATAATCACAAAAGGTTTTATTATACAAATAAGAATATGTCATAGATATCTCTTTTGTTATTTTCTTTTTGGTACCATGTAGAAAAAGAAGGTAAAACTTTAAGAGAAAGGGGGTAGGGAGAAAGAGCAAAGACACATGTGTGAGGTATGTTGCTAGATGTTCTATCTCCATTATTTTATTAAGGAATAAACCACTTTTAACGGGACCGTGTTAGGGCATAACCTCATTCAATCTCCCCCACAGGCTTAAGAAAGAGGTATTATTATCCCCATTTTATAAATGATAAAAACTGACACTCAGATAGATTAAGTAATTTGACAAAGTTACTCAGGTAGTGAGAGGTTAATTTTTCTTTTCCTTTCCAAGCCAGGATCTTTCTACTGCCCCTCACAGCATAACAAATTCAAAAGCTATACATGTGCTTCATGGGGAGAACCCAAGCAGAGTGAATATCCTGTCTGTGATTCAAGACAAATTTGACAGTCTGCTAAGAGATAAACAATCTTTAGATTGTTTGAAAATGAGTAACATAACTTAGGGTATAATGCTGGGAAGAATTTTTGCTTCAAAAGTAAAATTAAAGGTGAATAGATAATGAAAATATAAAGATCATACTAAAGGGTTCCACTGTCTTATTTGGGTTCTCTCAAAAGCAGAACAAGCAAAGACAAGGGTTTGGGTACAAGGAGTTTATTCAGCAAGTTATCTTATAAAGTGTGATGAGGAAGTAAAGCAAGAAAAGAAGAAAATTTAATATGTTAATGAGTGGGTCACTGCTCCTGGCAACTGGAGCTCAGTTCCCGTGGGTAGCTCTGAGAGTTGATGGAATTGATGTAGAACACACAGCAGAATTTTCTCTTCTATGGGTAAGGAAGCTAGGGTATTTATCTGCAACACTCATCCCTCATCGATTAATAGTTATTCTGTGTCATTATATCCCTGGCACTTCCACTCTGCCCACAAATGGGCTAAGCTCACTCTTGAAACCAGAGAAAGTCTCCAGGCAGAGAGCACAAATGCTTGAGGTTAAGATGCCATTGGCATATAAAGGAATTCTCCATGAAGCTGCAGGTGACCTAAAGAGTGGACTGAGGGAGTACAGGCAGGACATCGACAGAGTTGGCCATAGCGACCAATAAATAATACCGTGTGTGTGTGTAACTTCAGTAAATAAAACACAGTTTTAGAAGTAGATTCAATAGAATAAAATGAGGAGAAAAGTGATATTCTCTAACTTGTACTCATCCTCCTACCACTTGGTGGCAGTATATCAAAGTTTAGATGGAAAGAGAGGAAAGAAAGAAAGAAAGAAAGAAAGAAAGAAAGAAAGAAAGAAAGAAAGAAAGAAAGAAAGAAAGAAAGAAAGAAAGAAAGAAAGAAAGAAAGAGAAAAAAAGAAAAGAAAGCCTTGAAAAGAAAGAAGATTGACTTGAAATGACACCAAATATCCCATGATAATGGCTGCTAAACAACTTCTTCAAAATGTGCCTTTTTCCGGTTGGATATTAAGCTACTACTATATTGTAGGGTTTTCAGAAGGGTTTTCTCCAGTGCTTCCCTTCTGCCCCTGGCCCTGACCATTTTTACACCTATTACAATCATGAAATTACTATTACAGTGCGGTGAAATTATTGAATTAATGCTTAAACCACTTTCTTTGTATGTCTCTTTATGCTGCTATTTGAGGTCTGATTTGTCTCTTTATATTGGCATTCTTTATTATAGAACAGAAAGATCTTTCTTTTTAGTAAGAGAGGAGCTGTTTTCCTAAAAATTCTGACCAAGAATTATTATAAATGCTGATAAAATAACCATTTTTTTATTCACTTCTTGTGTTATACTCACATTTCTTCTTAAGCTAATTACAGTGATTCATTTAAAAACCTAAGTAAATGTAATTAAAAGCTTGTATAAAATACCATCATTATTTTTGAACTAAATGCAAAATTAAATATTGATAAATTGTTATTAATCCTAAAAGGATTGATATACTCTCACACTCCCCTTCTACTTTCTTTTTGGTTTCCTCCCACTGATTTGATTGTTTCTATAGTGGGCTCTTCTTTCTCTCCTCACTTTTTAAACGTTGATATTTTCCAGGGTTCTGTATTCAAACTTCTATTTTCCCTCAACCTAGTCACTTCCCCTAAGCAATCTCACCCATGACTAACGTTCATAATCTTCCACTTACTGACAATTCTTAGACTTATATTCCTAGCCCCATCACTCCCCAAAGCTCCAGTTTTATTTTCTGATTGCCTATTAAACATCTCCACTGGAGGTCCACACACTGCAAATTCAACATGTCCAGAAGTTATTTTTTTTAAAGATTTTATTTACTTATTTGAGAAAGAGAGAGAGAGATAGCGAGAGAGAGCATGAGCAAGGTGTGCGAGGAAAGGGAGAAGCAAGCTCCCCACTGAGCAAGGAGCCCAATGCGGGGCTCAATCCCAGGACCCTGGGATCATGACTTGAGCCGAAGGTAGATGCTTAACTGACTGAGCCACTGAAGTGCCCCCAGAAGGTAAACTTGTTCCCAAACTTGTTCCATCCCACAGCCTTTTCCCTTTCACCTGGTCATTGAGAACGAAATATTGAAATCATTTTAATGTGAATAATCATATTACTAATTGAGTTCCTACCTTGTCCCAGGCACTGAGTCTTTTATGTGCATCACCTTATTTAATGCTCAAAACAAGCCTATGAGGTAAGTACTAGAGTTAATATCATTTTACAAATGAGGAAACAGAGACTTGTCCACAGCAACAAGGCTAGTAGGTAGAAGAACTGGGATTTAAACTCAGGCAGTATGTTTTCAGAGTCCATACTACTAATCCACACTGGTAATGATAACAGCACCAAATATCCATATGTGTCTAACCCTTTTCCCACCTCCCTCACTGTTAGGTTGGGGCCATCCATCTAGTTCTGGTCAGTGAAATAAGAATGGAAATGATGCATATGTCTTCCAGGCCAATGTATTTAAGAAATGGTATTCCTCTCAATGTCTTTTTTCCTCAGCTATGGCAGCCTTAGAGGCGATGAATTGCAGATGGCAGAGCTACACGATGGAGGAGACTCCATATGAGTAAGGATAAAACCTCTGCAGTAAGCTCTGGAGATTTCAGGGTCTGTCGTGAGCCTAGTGTATCCTAGCCTATCCTAACTAATACAGGTAATATGCCAATAAATTTCTCTCTCTCCTTTACTTTCCACATGCAATCAATCAGCAAATCTCATTCCTCCTTAATTCTTCTTCCTCTCTGTTTTTTGCACAGTGCCTAAGGCTAAGCCCTCACTGTCTTTCTAGTTGGGACAGCTACCACAATCTTCTAAATGACTGATCTTCTTGCCCCCATCCTCAGCCATCTCCAATCCATACTCCACAGTGCAGCCCAGAGTGCCCCTTCTAAAATAATATATTAATGCCCTGTTCTCCCTTGACATTTTTAAATGGCTTCCCATGCCCCAGTAGATAAGGCCCTAATTCTGCAGTATGGGCTACAGGATCCTTGGCCACTAACCTCAACTTATATTCACCCCATTCAGGTTCCCAAAGATACCTTATTCTGCTTTTCTAATATGTTTCTCCTCCTGGGAATGCCTCTTCTATGCATCTTTAGAAATTCAACTTAGGCGGCACCTGGGTGGCTCAGTTGGTTAGGTGTCCAGTTCTTGATTTCGCCTCAGGTCATGATCTCTCCTCAGGTCATGATCTCAAGGTTGTAGGATCAAACCCCATGTTGGGCTCCACGCGCAGCACAGAATTTGTTTGTCCCTTTCCCTCCCCCACACTTGCGTTCTTTCTATCTAAAATAAATAAATAAAATCTTTAAAAAAAAAGAAATTCAACTTAATTGTTGCCTTTTAGGAAGAAATCCTCCCTGACACTTTGTTCCATCTCTTCTTTTTTGTGTTCCCATGGCCCTCTTTTTTCTAGTCCTTATGCACTGCGTGTAGCTCTTTATTCCCATGTCTGTGTTCATCTCACTGTCAGATTCATGTTAATGTCTTCACTACCATGCACAAGGTCTGGCACATATTAGATAATTAAACCTCTGTTGAATGAAATAATGAATATGTGAATAAGTGAATAATATTTTTAGCTATAATAATTTCTTACATAGCTTGTAGGAAAAGCAGGATCATTAAAAAAGCCATAAAATTGCCTTCTCTGGCTGTGGTATACAGTTTGCCAAAATAGTCCCTAATGAATCATACCTCCCAGTACTCACACTTTATGTAAACCATTCCCACGTTGAATCTGGACTGGCCTTGTGGTTAGCTTTAGTTAATAGAATGTGGAAGAAGTGATGCTGTGCAGCTTTTAAGATTGGGCTTAAAATATCTGCAGTTTCTAACTTCTTTGCTTCAGAGACTCCTCTTTGGAAACCAGGCAACATGCTCGGAGCAGCCCAAGCCGTGGAGAACATACAAGGAGGAAAACTGAGGCACTCTGTTTAACAGTCCCAGCTGATTTCCCAAATGCCAGCCAGCACAAGCTACGAGCTCCATGCATGAGTCATTTTGATATTCCAAACAAGATGACTGCATGCCCCATCAGTATCATGGGGGACAGAAGAACATCTCAGCTTAGCCTAATCAACAGCTTCTTTCCTATTCTGGCTTAATGTGGTCATGTCTTCTATACATGTAATGACCAAAGTAACGATTCTGCTGCCTTGCAAGTCCTTGTCATGCCAGGCTGATTACCAGTGTCTGCCAATGTCTTTGCTAATGCTGCTGGTACTTAATGTTGAGAGTGCAGATGTCTACACTGGGGTGTGTTCTCAGGTCACTACAGAAATTTTGTCATGGATACTGCTGACTTCTTGCACTTCAGTGTCCCACAGAGATCATTGTAAAACAGCTCTTCTGATTGACTCACAATGTTATTATACTCCTTTCACTCTAGGACTCAGGCATGAATCTATGGGGTCATGGCCAAAAACCAATCTGAGAGATAGACAGAAATAGTGCTACATTCATAATCATTTCTCATCCTTTATCCTGGACATTGTCCTTAAATCATACTTCTGTGCCATGACATTCCCTTCCCTTGGATTGAAATCTTTCCAGACAGGCACCAAGTCCTTCATGGAAACAAATCCTAGGATAGAAGCTCACCAGACCTTCAGACATATCTAGAGAAGGCCAAAACCAAGAGGTTCAACATGCTCAGATTCTAGTGAATTAAGACTGGAGACATTTATTGTTTGTTTGTTTGTTTAATCAGTGCGGAGTACCTCTCCTCTACTCATCTTCATTTACTAACAGCTACCCTTCTGCTTGGGGAAACTGCCCTTCCCTCTTCCCAATTAGCTGTGGTTGGACTGTCAATTATAGTACAGGGATACTAGCCCACAGGGATAGGAACACCACCCTGTTCTGGTCAATCATAGTACTTCATCCCTCTAGGAAAAGGGATTATTCTAAAGGATGAGTAAAGGCCCCATGATAGGGCAATCAGAGTCCTTCTTTGAGATTTTTTTCAGGAAGACCACTCCTTCATTCTATAGTTCTATAGAGGCATAAAATACAGTTGTAATCTGGGCTTCTATGTGAAAGATACTTGGAGAGAGCAAAGTCTAGAAGAATTAAGCAGATGAGAGATGAATGATATGAAAAAGAATGAGTCCTGGTCAAGTTAGAAGTTAGAAGTGTCAAGTTAGAAATTCTCTCCCTGAGATACCTGAAGTGATCTGCTCCCCATAGAAATTTCATTAGTGCTATAACATGCCCCATTCTTCCCCCATTAATTCTCACTTTTTACTTAGGTAGTTTGAGTTGGATTTCTATCAGGTATAGTAAAAAAAATTCTGACTATTGCAAAAGCTTAGTATAGTACTTGTTATGTTGTAAGACTAACTAGTTCGCTTCTAATTGCTCTCTACTTTAGCATTTTGGGATTGATAAAATCTACTACTTGGTTTTACTATGTTTGTATCTATGTAATAATACTATATGGGATACCTATTGTATCCAGTCTTTCTCTGAGAGCTGTTTCTCACATTTACCCCCTATGGTGGATGAAATGATTCAGCCTCATCCTTCCCAATCCTCTGCATCCCACTCTGACTATAGCTTCACCGTGGGCAGAAAGTATTTTTCTGCCCCTTGACTTATTGTTTAGCCATGTGATTTACATTGACCAATGCCATGAGAGTAGGAGTGGCAGCATTAAGATGGTTCTCAGTCTAAACTTCAGAGGCCTCCCACGAGCTCTGGCTAGCTTACTGGCCCCAGGGAGGATGACCAAGGTGTGGAATACAGATATCCTGGTCACCACAGTCTGAAGTAGAGCTGCACCAGCCAATCAGCACATCATGGAAATAAATGACAGTTGTTTTAAATCACTAGTTTGGGATGTTTGTTATACAGCATTAAAGTGATAATAGCTAGCTGATATACCTGTCACCCCTCTCCATTCCCAATCATATTGTTCCCACAGGACTTACAAACTTCTTATAAGATCTGTAATATCCTCTTGTAAGATCCTGTCATCAGTTGGTCCAGAGGCTGACTGGGCTACTTAGAACTGCTCTCAATGTTTTGAACTCGGAAGGAGAATGTCAGGCAATCTTTCTATGGCAGGATGTTTAAGGTGTAAAACTTGGGAGTTATCATCAGCCTGTAGAGAAAGTACATTTGCAGAGAGAAAATGAGTCAGGAGGCAAAGAGCAACACCTAGTGGTTTTTTAGAGTCCCTGGTTGGCAGTTTTTATTAAGGCTTTGCTGCATCCTTACCCTTCCTTATGTTCTCTGAACCAATAAATTCTCCTTTGTTTGACTAAGCTATTTGGGTTGGGTTTAATTACAATCAAAGGAGTATGGGCACATTCACATTTTTTCTTTTTTTTTATTGTGGTAAAAAACAGATAGCATAAAATTTACCATCTTAACCATTTTTAAGAATGGAGTGCAGTAGTGTTAACCAAATGCATGTTATTGTACAATAGATCTCTCAAACATTTTTGTCTTGCAAAACTGAAATGTTATATCCATGAAACAATTTTTCTTTTCCGTCTCCTCTCTACCCCTGGCACTACCATTCTACTTTCAGTTTCTGTGAGTTTAACTACTTTAGATACCTCATAGAAATGGAATCATTCAGTATCTGTCTTTTTGTGACCAGTTTATTTCATTTAGCATAATGTCCTCAAAGTTCATCCATGTTGTAACATCTGATGGAATTTTCTTCTCTTTAGACTGCAAAATGTCCCATTACATTTATATGCCACAATTTCCTTATTCATTCATCCACTGATGGCCATTTAGATTGTTTCTACCTCTTGGCTATTATGAATAATGCTGCAATGAACATAAGTGTGCAAATATACACTTATTTTCTTAGTGGATTCAAGCTAATAATTATTTATACGATCTTTTCTTTTGTACTTTGGAAGGAAAAAAATGAAAGAAATATGGATAACAATAACAATGGTTTGGGGACATGACTACCCACCCATGAAACATACTCCTGAGCTTTCCCACCTCAGGGCCTTTGCTCATACTATATCTTCTACCTGTCAATATCCCATTCTACCCATATTTTAGGTGCTATCTTAAATGCCATGTCCTCTATGGAGCTTCTAAGATGCACCCAATGAAGAATCACCTTCTTAAGCTTGAACCTCCATGAGGTGTGCTTGCCTCTCTATGTCTCTTATCATGTTTTACTTAGCTCATTGTCCATTTTTCTGTTGCAATCTTTCTGAAGAAAAAGTGTTTAATTTAAATTATCTGTATTTCCCCAATTACCCTTTCAAGTGATAACAGGCACTGAATAAATATTTGTGAAATTGTGTGGTTCCCCATCCAAACCCTTGAGTTAAAACTAGATCTCTTTATTTTTTTGTTCAAGTAAGCCCATTTATTCTAATTCACTTACTTTAGACAGGAAGTTCATATTTCAATCATTGCCCATCATTTGACTGAAATTAAACCCCTAAGTTAGAATTTGATGAATGACTCAGTCAGCTAGTTTTTTTAAAGGTCAACGTATTTGTTGCCAAAAGGTCAACAGGTTGAATGTCATCATCCCTTAGGTTAAGGTCTATGTTAGCATCAAGATTCTTTAGCTTTGTGAAATAGGCAGTTAATTATTTTTCCAATCATAAATAAATGCATTCCCTAATAACCTTCTTTGGATAGTTGGTAGAAAATTTGCCCTGGTTTATTTTTCCTCAGGCCCTTCCCCCAGAAGATCATAGATCTTTGCATAGCAATGTTCTGGGCACTGTCCTAGGGCTTCTCCCCATTTAGATCTCTCGTTTATATCTACTTTCTTGGTAATCTCACTCATATTTGTGGCTTTAAATTCCATCTGTGTGCAGGTGACACTCAAAATTTTATATCCCACCTGTTTCTCTCTTCTCTGAATTTCAGCCTGATGTGACCAGCTACCTACTGAACATCTCTGTCTGGAGGCATATTAGGCACTCTAAACTTAACATGTCCCAAAACAAATTTCTAATTCCCTTCCCCATTCCACTGCAAAATATTTTCCTCTTCAAGTTTTACCCCATCTCAAGTTTTACCCCAACCTTACTAGTTGCTTAGGCCAGAATCACTGGAGTCAAATCATTGTCATTCCTCTATTTAGACCCTCCAATGGAGGTTGGGTCCAAGATGGCAGAGGAGTAGGAGACCTTAGTTTTGTCTGGTCCCAGGAATTCAGCTAGATAGCTATCAAATCATTCTGAACACCTGTGAACTCAACCAGACATTGAAGAAAAGAATTGCTGCACTTCTACAAATAGAAAAGTGACCATTTTCTGCAAGGGAGGAGGTGTGGAGAAGTGAATCCGAAGTGATATCTTAGAAGATAAACCACAGGGGGAGGGAGTTTCCATAAGCTGGCTACCGGAAAGTGATATAGCAGTGGAGCACAAAATCAGAATTTTTAGGAGTCTGCTCTGATGAGGGACTTCCCTTCCTGAAAGACACTCAGGTGGCATAGTGGGGCAGAAACCTAGGTGGGACAGTGTGGTCTCAGGATCCCTGGGGTACCAGGAAGACCGGGGGTGCCTGAGTGCAGCAGAGTTCCCAAGTTTCGGAATGGGGAAGCTGGCTATAGTCAGTGAGCCCAGGAATGGGCTCTCAGCTTGGTGTTGTCATAAACCATGAACTGTGTTGGTTGGGCAACCACTCTCTGAGCAGGGGCCCAGCAGGCAGCAGGACTGTGGTGAGACTCCCCTACCTCCCCCCAGGAGGAGTGGTATGGGGGCAGGCCACAGGAGTCTGCAGGGTTTGGAGACTCAAAGCAGGGTCACATGCCTGAGATAGAAATGCTTGGTCACAGGCTGGGTGAACCTGGAGTGCAGACTGCAGACAGAGACCAGGGAGACAGGAGTGATTGACTGTTTTTCCCTGAGGGCACACTGAGGAGCGGGGCCTGGAGCTTTCAGCTCCAGGGCTGGAGATTAGTAGGCTGCCATTTTCATTTTCATTTTCATCCTCTAAAGCAGTGCGGAAAACCTTCAGGGAACAAAAGCCACATTGAGAAATCCAGAACCGCTTACTTGGCCTGACCCCCTGGCAAGGGCAGAGCAGTTCTGCCTGGGGCAAAGACACCTGAGAATTAGCGCAACAGGCCCCTCCCCCAGAAGATCAGCAAGAACATCTGGCTAAGACCAAGTTTACCGATCATACAGAACTGCAAAACTCCAGCACTAGTGGAAAATAGTATAAAGAATACATGGTTTTTTGTTCATGTTTCTTTACTCTTTCAATTTTAATTTTTTTCTCTTTCCTTTTCAACCAATTTCTTATTTTATCAACTATTTTTTAAGTCTTTTTTAATTTTCATCTTTACAGTTACATTCTATCCTTTCACTGTATTTAATTTTACTTTTGTGTGTATATATACAAGTTTTTCTTTCTTTACAATTTTGGGATGTAATTTCTTCTAGCAAACAGACCAAAATATACCCAAGATATAGGGTATTGCTCTGTTCTTTTCATCTATTTGTTTATATTCTTTGTCTGTGTTTTAATTTTCATTTTTACAGTTACATTCTATCATTTCATTGTATTTAGTTTTATTTTTGTATATATACAAGTTTTTCTTTCTTTACAATTTTGTGATGTAGTTTCTTCTAACAAACAGACCAAAATACAGGTAGGATCCAGTGCATTGCTCTGTTCTGTTCACCTGTCTGATTATATTCTTCCTTTTTTTTTTTGCCTTTTAATTTTCATTTTTACAGATACATTCTATCCTGTCAATGTATTTAATTTTATTTGTATATATATGTGTGTGTGTGTGTGTGTGTGTGTGTGTGTGTGTGTGTTTCTTTCTTCACAATTTTAGGATCTAGTTTTCTAACAAAAAGACCAAAATACACACAGGGTCCAGTGTATTGTTCTGTTCCATTCACCTATCTGATTATATTCTCTTTTTTTCTTCCTTTTTTTACTTTTTACTTTTTTTTGGTTTCAGGTCTCTTCTGATTTGTTTAGTGTATATTTCTCTGGGGGCATTGTTACCCTTTTAGTATTTTGTTCTCTCGTTCATCTATTCTTCTCTGGACAGAATGACAAGATGGAAAAACTCACCTCAAAAAAGAAAACAAAAGGCAGTACTGGCTGCCAGGGACCTAATCAGTATGGATATAAGTAAGATGTTGGAACTAGAGTTTAGAATAACTATTATAAAGATACTAACTAGGCTTGAAAAAAGCATGGAAGATGCTAGAGTATCCCTTTCTGGAGAAATAAAAGAACTAAAATCTAATCAAGTCAAAATCAAAAAGCTTATTAATGAGATGCAACCAAAAATGGAGGCTCTAGGGATGCCTGGGGGCTCAGTTGGTTAAATGTCTGCCTTCGGATCAGGTCATGAGCCCAGGGTCCTGGGATCAAGTTCCGCATCAGGCTCCTTGCTCAGTAGGGAGCCTGCTTCTCCCTCTGCCTGCCACTCTCTCTCTCTCTAACAAATAAATAAAGTCTTTAAAAAAAAATGGAGGATCTAACTGCTAGGATAAATGAAGCAGAAGAGAGAATTAGTGATATAGAAGACAAAATGATGGAGAATAAGGAAGCTGAGAAAAAGAGAGAAACAACTACTGGATCATGAGGGGAGAATTCAAGAGATGAGTGATACCATAAAGTGAAATAATATTAGAATAATTGGAATCCAAAAAGAAGAGGAAAGGGAGAGAGAGGGGCAGAAGTATATTGGAGCAAATTATAGCAGAGAACTTCCCTAAACTGGGGAAGGAAACAGGCATTCAAGTCCAGGAGGAAGAGAACCCCCTCAAAATCAATAAAAATATGTCAACACCCCGACATCTAATAGTGAAGCTTGCAAATCTCAGAGACAAAGAGAAAATCCTGAAAGCAGCTTGGGACAAGAGGTCCATAACCAATAAGGGTAGAAACATTAGACTGGCAACAGACCTATCCACAGAGACCTGGAAGGCCAGAAAGGACTGGCATGATATATTCAGGGTGCTAAATGAGAAAAATATGCAGCCAAGAATATTTTATCCATCAAGGCTGTCATTCAAAATAGAAGGAGAGATAAAAATCTTCCAGGACAAAGAGAAACTAAAAGAATTTGTGATCACTAAATCAGCCCTGCAAGAAGTATTAAACAGGATCCTTTAAGGAAAGAGCCCAAAAGTAACATAGACTAGAAAGGAACAGAGACAATATACAGAAATAGTGACTGTACAGGTAATACAATGGCACTAAATTCTTATTTTCAATAGTACTCTGAATGTAAATGGGCTAAATGCTCCAATCAAAAGATACAAGGTATCAGATTAGATAAAAAAGCAAGACCGATCGATATGCTATCTGCAAGAGACTCATTTTAGACCTAAAGGCACCTCCAGATTGAAAGTGAATTATGGAAAACTATTTATCATGCTAATGGACATCAAAAGAAAGCTGGGATAGCAGTCCTTATATCAGACAAATTAGATTTTAAACCAAAGACTATAATAAAAGATAAGGAAGGACACTATATCATAATTAAAGGGTCTATCCAACAAGAAGATCTAACAGTTGTAAATATTTATGCCCCTAACATGGGAGCAGCCAATTATATAAACTAGTTAATAACAAAATTAAAGAGACACATCAATAATAATACAATAATAGTAGGCGACTTTAACACCCCACTCACTGGAATGGACAGATCATCTAAAGAGAAGATCAACAAGGAAACAAGGGCTTTGAATGACACACTGGACCAGATGGACTTCACAGATATATTCAGAACATTTCATCCTAAAGCAACAGAATACACATTCTTCTCACATGCACATAGAACATTCTCCAGAATAGATCAAATCAGGTCTCAACTGGTACCAAAAGATTGGGATCATTCCCTGCATATTTTCAGACCACAATGCCTTGAAACTGGAAATCAATCATAAGAAAATTTGAAAGGAGCTCAAATACATGGAGGCTAAAGAGCATCCTACTGAAGAATGAATGAGTGAATGGTTCAACCAGGAAATTAAAGAAAAATTTAAAAAATTCATGGAAACAAATGAAAATTGAAAACACAGCTGTTCAAAATCTTTGGGATGCAGCAAAGGCGGTGCGAAGAGGGAAGTATATAGCAATACAAGCCTTTCTTAAGAAACAAGAAAGGTCTCAAATACACAACCTAATCTTATACCTAAAGGAGCTGGAGAAAGAACAGCAAATAAAACCTAAACCAAGCAGGAGAAGAGAAATAATAAAAATCAGAGCAGAAATCAATGAAATAGAAACCAAAGAACAGTAGAACAGATCAACGAAACTAGGAGCTTGTTCTTTGAAAGAATTAATAAGGTTGATAAACCCCTGGTCAGACTTATGAAAAAGAAAAGAGGAAGGACCCAAATAAATAAAATCATGAATGAAAGAGGAGAGATCACAACTAACACCAAAGAAATACAAATTAAAAGAACATATTATGAGCAACCATATGCTGACAAATTAGGCAATCTGGAAGAAATGGATGCATTCTTAGAGACATATGAACTACCAAAATGGAAACAGGAAGAAATAGAAAACCTGAACAGACCCATAACCAGCAAGGAAATTGAAGCTGTAATCAAAAATCTCCCAACAGACAAGAGCCCAGGGCTGGATGGCTTTCCAGGGGAATTCTACCAAACATTTAAAGAAGAATTAATACCTATTCTTCTGAAGCTGTTTCAAAAAATAGTAATGGAAGGAAAACTTCCAAACTCATTCTATGAGACCATCATTGCCTTGATCCCAAAACCAGACAAAGACCCCACCAAAAAGGAAAATTACAGACCAATATTCCTGATGAACATGGATGCAAAAATTCTTACCAAAATATTAGCCAATAGGATTCACCACGACCAAGTGGGATTTATTCCTGGGCTGCAAGGTCAGTTCAACATCCACAAATCAATCAATGTGATACACTACATTAATTAAAGAAAGTACAAGAACCAAATGATCCTCTCAATAGATGCAGAAAAAGCATTTGACAAAGTACAGACTCCTTTCTTGATTAAAATTCTTCACAGTGTAGGGATAGAGGGAACATACATCAATATCATAAAAGCCATCTATGAGAAACCCACAGCAAATATCATTCTCAATAAGGAAAAACTGAGAGCTTTTTCCTTAAGGCCAGGAACACAACAGGGATGTCCACTCTCACCACAGTTGTTCAACATAGTACTAGAAGTCCTACCCTCAGAATCAGACAACAAAAAGAAATTAAAGGTATCCAAATTGGCAAAGAAGTCAAACTCTCACTCTTTGCAGATGACAGGATACTCTATGTGGAAAACCCAAAAGACTTCACCCCAAAATTGCTAGAACTCATACAGGAATTCAGCGAAGTGGCAGGATATAAAAATCAATGCACAGAAATCAGTTGCATTTCTATACACTAACAATGAGACAGAAGAAAGAGAAATTAAAGAATCTATCCCATTTACAATTGCACATAAAACCATAAGATACCTAGGAATAAACCTAACCAAAGAGGCAAAGGATCTGTACTCAGAAAACTATAGAACATTCGTGAAAGAAATTGAGGAAGATACAAAGAAATTGAAAAACATTCCGTGCTCATGAATTGGAAGAACAAATATTGTAAAAATGTCTATGCTACCTCAAGCAATCTATATATTCAATGCAATCCCTATCAACATAACATAATAAAAATAAAAATACCCTGCTCTGTGGGGAGCCTGCTTCTCCCTCTCTCTCTGTCTGCTGCTCCCCCTGCTTGTGCTCTCCCTTTCTGTCAAATAAATAAATAAAGCCTTAAAAAAAAAAAAGAAACAAACAAAACAGGATCATAGGGGAAGGGAGGGAAAAAATAAAAACAAGAGGAAATCGATGAGGGAGACAAACCATAAGAGACTCTTAACCACAGGAAAAAAACTGAGGGTTGCTGGAAGGGAAAGGGTAGGAGGATTGGATAACTGAGTGATGGACATTAAGAAGGGCACATGATGTAATGACACTAGGTATTATATGAGACTGATGAATCACTGAACTCTACCTTTAAAATGAGTAATACACTATATGTTAATTAATTGAATTACAAAAAAAAAAACTCCAATGACTTCTCATCTCAATCATCAGAAGAGTTGAAGGCCCTATGGAGCCGTACACTATTGCCCATCACCCCTTACTGCAGTTACTTCAACTTCATTTCCTCCTGTTTTCATCTCTCACTGTTCTCCCCCTTGCTTACTTTGCTCCTTCCATACTGACCTCCTTCCTGGTCCTTGAATGCATCCCAGAGCTGCTTTTTCTCCTCACTTCCCCCATCTCCTACTGTTCTTTCTGTTCTTCTTCAAATTAACTCCATAGCCTCTCCCTCATTTCTACTAGATCTTTGCTCAAGTGATATAGCAAGATCTTGGAGCACACTGAACTCTGTCTGCCTTTCCTACTTTATTTCTCACCAAACGCTATCATCATCTAAAACTATACTTTATTTTACTTACCATCTGTCTCCTTACACTAGAATGTAAGTAAGCTCCATGAGGACGATTTTTTTTTCTGTTTTGTTTACCCTTTATTCTCAGGAGTAGAATAATTACTGGAATATAGGAAACACTCAATAAATATCTCTTCAATAAATGAAAGTTCTAGAAATAGATAAGTACAGAAGGTCAGAACAAAATGAAGAAGAATAATTTTCTTTTCCCTTGAATTATACCTCTCAATGCATTTACAAGGCAAGAATGATTCCATAGTATATTTTACATTGTTAATAAAAAACACTCTCGTTCAGTTATTTTAAAATACATATGGGTAGAATAGCAGAGAAAGGGGTACCTGGGTGGCTCAGTTGGTTAAGCGACTGCCTTTGGCTCAGGTCATGATCCTGGAGTCCTGGGATTGAGTCCCACATTGGGCTCCCTGTTCAGCAGGGAGTCTGCTTCTCCATCTGACCCTCCCCCCTTCATATGCTCTCTCTCTCTCTCATCTCGCTCTCTCAAATAAATAAATAAATAAAATCTTTAAAAAAAAAGAATGGCAGAGAAAATATGCCAAAATAAAGCAATTAAAAAAAAAAAAGATCTTTTTGGTGCTCTAAAAAAAAAATCAGCTTGTTATAGGGATACTCTAAAAAAGTTTCTTTAGGAGCGGCTGATCGTAGTCGGGAGGTGAGGCGGAACTCTGAGGTGGTACATTATGGCTGACATGCAAAATCTGGTAGAAAGATTGGAGAGGGCAGTTGGCCGCCTGGAGGCAGTATCCCATGCCTCTGACATGCACTGTCATGGAGACAGTGCTCCAAAAGCAGGAGCAGCTCCATATGTGCAAGTATTTGACTCACTGCTTGCTGGTCCTGTGGCAGAGTACCTGAAGATCAGTAAAGAGATTGGGGGAGATGTGCAGAAACATGCGGAAATGGTCCACACAGGTCTGAAGTTGGAGCGAGCTCTCTTGGTTACAGCCTCTCAGTGTCAGCAGCCTGCAGGCAATAAGCTTTCTGATTTGTTGGCACCCATCTCAGAGCAGATCCAAGAAGTGATAACCTTCCGGGAGAAGAACCGAGGCAGCAAGTTGTTCAATCACTTGTCAGCTGTCAGCGAAAGTATCCAAGCCCTGGGTTGGGTGGCTATGGCTCCCAAGCCTGGTCCCTATGTGAAAGAAATGAATGATGCTGCCATGTTTTATACAAACCGAGTCCTCAAGGAGTACAAAGATGTCGATAGGAAGCATGTGGATTGGGTCAAAGCTTACTTGAGTATATGGACGGAGCTACAGGCTTACATTAAGGAGTTCCATACCACCGGACTGGCCTGGAGCAAAACGGGGCCTGTGGCAAAAGAACTGAGTGGATTGCCATCTGGACCCTCTGCTGGATCAGGTCCTCCTCCTCCCCCACCAGGTCCACCACCCCCACCAGTCCCCACCAGTTCAGGCTCAGATGAGTCTGCTTCCCGCTCAGCACTGTTTGCGCAGATTAATCAGGGAGAGAGTATCACACATGCCCTGAAACATGTATCTGATGACATGAAGACTCATAAGAACCCTGCCCTGAAGGCTCAGAGTGGTCCAGTACGAAGTGGCCCCAAACCATTCTCTGCACCTAAACCAGGAGTCAGCCCATCCCCCAAACCAACCACAAAGAAGGAGCCGGCTGTACTTGAACTGGAGGGCAAGAAGTGGCGAGTGGAAAATCAGGAGAACATTCCCAACCTGGTGATTGATGACACAGAGCTCAAACAGGTGGCTTACATATACAAATGTGTCAACACGACATTGCAAATCAAGGGCAAAATAAACTCCATTACAGTAGATAACTGTAAGAAAGTCGGTCTGGTGTTCGATGACGTGGTGGGCATTGTGGAGATAATCAATAGTAGGGATGTCAAAGTTCAGGTAATGGGTAAAGTGCCAACCATTTCCATCAATAAAACAGACGGCTGCCACGTTTATTTGAGCAAGAATTCCCTGGATTGCGAGATAGTCAGTGCCAAATCTTCTGAGATGAATGTCCTCATTCCTACAGAAGGCGGTGACTTTAATGAATTCCCAATCCCTGAGCAGTTCAAGACCCTATGGAATGGGCAGAAGTTGGTCACCACAGTGACAGAAATTGCTGGATAAGCGAAGTGCCACTGGGTTCTTTGCCCTCTCCCTCACACCATGGGATAAATCTCTATCAAGACGGTTCTTTTCTAGATTTCCTCTACCTTTCTGCTCTTAAACTGCTTCTCTGCTTTGAGAAGCACAGCTACCTGCCTTCACTGAAATATACCTCAGGCTGAGATTTGGGGCGGGAGAGCAGGTCAGTTGATCTTCTGCAGGAAGGTGCGGCTTTTCCCTATCGGCTCAACCACACCACCAGTCCATTCTTAAGGAACTGCACACCAGGACTGGTGTGTTTTTAGCTTTCAGCCTTTGGGGGCTATCTGACCAACAGTCTTTTGGAAGAATAAAGCAGTCCCCAGGGATTAACAGATCAGAATGTTCACACAACTTCTTTTTCTAACAATGAGCATGAAGGTAGCAGAGGCTGGTGTGATTCTAGCTGATTCTTCTAACCAAACTAATTTTTCATTGTTGACAAGTGAGGCAGGGGTTGCACCGGACCAAAGGCTGAAGCTTGGCCAGCTAGCATTCCAAGCAAAATTGTTTCCCGTAAGCATTCCTTTCATTCTGCGTTCCGTCCTGGGTCTGCCTGAACCTGAGAGAGTAGGTTCTCCTGGTGTGAGCTGCTGCAGCAGTGCCCTGCACCCAGGCCAGTTTAAGGAGTATTGGCCCCTTCCTTTCACTGGGATCCCTGCCCAGCACGTTCCTACAGAGACGACTTAAGCAAGAAAAAAAAAAAAGGAAAACACACCATTCCAAGGAAATCTGGAATTCCTTCCTCCTTCCGTGCTAGGTGCCTGTCCTCCACCTTCACTGCCTCCACTGCCCCGTCATGCTCAACTGCTTTTGGTTTCTGTCTGGGCACCTGAACAAAGGACGAAAATCTCCACCGTAGCCTGGTTTTAGGTCTTATGTAAGCATCTTGCACAGCACTGCTAAGGTAAATTACAGTTTTTCTCTCTAGGACACTTACCAAAATATGCAACTTTTTTGGTGGGAAGAGAGATTGTCCTGTGACTTCTACCCATTTCCTGAGGCCTGTGGAAATAAACCTTTATGTACTTAAAGTTATACAGAAAATAGAATAAAATTAATACCAAACTTGAAAAAAAAAAAAAAGTTTCTTTAGTGCAGTGTGTGTATTTCTGGTGATAAATGAGTAATTTTAAATTATACACAAACATTTCCATTTAATAGCCATGTGCTTATTTTAATGTGTATTAGGAAAAATAAAACTAGCCTAACAGAAATGTGATTTTTCTGGACGTGACTTTCCCAGATAAGGCTAAAGCAAGTAGAGCAGTGCTAATCTGAACACTACATGAACACAGGAGTAGGATTCAGGCCGCCCATGATTGCTGTAAACCTCCATGACTGAATTTTCTTCTAGAGCTGTTCATGGAATGTGTAACTTGGATGATGATGTTCACTAGTATGTTTTAATTTTCAAGCCCATTCTTGAAATCTTTTTAGCACTTAACTGACTTGTCACTTTGAGAAGCTCATGAGTGGTGCACAGAAATGGTTGCCTTGAAAGCATAATCTAGTCGCTGTTTAGATGTATCAGCAAAACAAACAAACAACGCTGAGCACACATTTGCAAACTGAAGATGAGTATTTAAATGATTCTTCTCAAATGTTAATTGTATCATCCAAAGTCCTCTTAAATCTTAGATTCTTCCTTTCATGGAGATGAGCAGAGGCAATGAAAATCACTGAAGATCATTAGCTTTCATGTAGTGGGGTCCTCACTCTTCCATTTGAGTTGATAGGACTCTAAATCTTACTGGAGGAAACTTCAATTTTCAAAACTGTTTTAATGAATGGATTTGAACATTAAAATATCTAATTGATATCTCTGATAATTTGAACAGCCTAAAGTCACCCTTACAATGTGAGCCTCTATCAGAATTATATGTGAAGACCAGAGGAAGGAGGGGGTCTGTTTCTGCAAAACAGAGTGATGAATGTGTGCTTTGATCATGCTGCTATATTTTTTTCTATCTGAAAAATTCTCTAAAAATATCTTGAACATCGTGAAAGAATTCATAATTTTTCCCATCAATTGACAGTAGTGAATGGATAAGGAAAACTTTTTTCTTCTAATAACTTCTATGTTTTTAGCAAATGATATAAATTTTCCATCAAAGCCAATATAATTATAATAATAATAAATGGTAAGTTTCATTGTTCAAATTATTATTATAGCAATAAGCACCTACATTAAGAAAAAGGACAGATCACAAGTAAATAATCTAACTTTACGATTGAAGGACCTAGAAAAGAAAACAAACTAAGTGCAAGGTTAGCTGAAGGAAATAACAAAGATCAAAACAGAAATAAATGAAACAGTCTAGAAAAACAATAGAAAAGATCAAAAGTGAAACTAAGAGCTGATTTTTGAGAAGATAAACAAAATAGACAAACCTTTAGCTAGATAAAGAAAAAAGAAATTCAAATATATGAAATCAGAAATGAAGGTGGAAACATTTTAACTGATATTGCAGAAATACAAAGGATCATGAAAGACTACTATGAACAATTATATGCCAACAAATTAGATAACCTAGAAAAAATAAGTTCCTAGAAACATACAACGTACCAGGACTAAATCATGAAGAAATAGAAAATATGAATGACCTAAAAGTAGTAAGGAGATTGAATCAGTAATCTAAAATCTTCCAACAAAGAAAAGACAAGATGGCTTCACTTGTGAATTCTACCAAACATTTGGAGAATTAATGCTAATCTTTCTCAAATTCTTTCCACAAAGGTGGAAAAGACTCATTTTATGAGGGTAGCATTACTATGATAACAAAGTCAGACAATGATACAAGAAAAGAAAATTACAGGCCAATATCCCTGATGAACAGAGAAGCACAAATCCTCAACAAAATACTAGCAAACTGAATTCAACAGCACACTAAAAAGATCATATACCATAATCAAGTGGGGTTTATCCCTGGAATGCAAGGATGGTTCCAAACATGCAAATTAATAAATATAACAGAATGAAGAATAAATGAAGAAACAGTAACAGAATGAAGAATAAAAATCATATGATCATCTCAATAGGATGTAGAAATAGCATTTGGCAAAATTCAACATTCTTTCATGATAAAAACTCCCAACAAATTAGGTATGAAAGAAATATATCTCAACATAATAAGAGCCACAGGTAACATCATCCTCAAGAGTGAAAAGCTTTATAAAATAAGATGAAAACAGAGAGGAAGACAAGCCATAAGAGACTCTTAAGTATAGGAAACAAACTGAGGGTTCCTGGAAGGGAGGTGGAGGGGATGGGGTAATTGGGTGATGGATATTAAGGAGGACACTTGATGTAATGAGCACTGGCTGTTATATACAAGTGATGAATCACTAAATTCCTCCCCTGAAACTAATAATGCACTATATGTTAACTAAATTGAATTCAAATAAAAAAATAAAAAAACAAACAAAAAACAGTGAAAAGTTTTTCCTCTAAGATCAGAAATAAGACAAGGATGCCGGTTATTGTCACTTCTAGTCAACAAGCCAGAGCAATTAGGCAAGAAAAAGAAATCACAGGTATCCAAATTGGAAAACAAGAAGGAAAATAGTCTCTGTTTGCAAATTTCATGATATTTTATGATCCCAGGGTCCTGGGATCAAAACCCACATCAGGCTCCCTGCTCAGCGGGGAGCCTGCTTCTCCCTTTCCCTTTGCCTGCCACTCTGCCTACTTGTGCTCTCTATTTCTCTCTATTTCTATTTCTCTGTCAAATAAATAAATAAATAAAATATACCTTAAAAAAATACCTAAAGGCACCACCAAAAAACAATTGGAACAAATTCAGTAGTTTTAGGATACAAAATCAATATACAAAACTGAGTTGCATTTTATATAGTAAACTATCTAAGGAGAAATTAAGAAAACAATTCCATTTATAATAACATCAAAAACAATAAAATACTTAGGAATAAATTTAACCAAGAAGGCAAAAGATCTGTACACTAAAAACTGGAAGACACTGATGGAAGAGACTGAAGAAGATACAAATAAATGGAAAGATGTCTTGTGTTCTTGGATTAGAAGAATTAATATTGTGAAAATGTCCATACTACCTCTGAAGCAATCTACAGAATCAATGCAATCCCTATCAAAATTTCAATGGCATTTTTTCACAGAAATAGAAAAAAGAATCCTAAAATTTGTGGATTTGAGGACTCCAAATAGGCAAAACAATCTTGAGAAAGAACAAAGCTGAGGGCACCACACTTCCTGATTTCAGACTATAGGATAAAGCTATACTAATCAAAACTGTATGGTACTGGCTTAAAAACAGACACACAGGGGCACCTGGGTGGCTCAGTCGTTAAGCGTCTGTCTTTGGCTCAGGTCATGATCCCAGGGTCCTGGGATCCAACCCTGCATCGAGCTCCCTGCTCAGAGGGGAGCCTGCTTCTCCCTCTGCCCCTCCCCCTGCTTGTGTTCCCCCCTCACTGTCTCTCTGTCAAATAAATAAAATCTTAAAAAAAAAAAACAGACATACAGATCAGTGGAACAGAATAAAGAGCCCAGAAATAAACTTATGTGTATATTAATCTTTGACAAAGGTGCCAGGAACACACAATGGGAAAAGGATAGTCTCTTTAATAAATGCTAGTGGGAAAACTAGATATCTACATGCAAAAGAATGAAATTGGACCCCTATCTTGCACAGTCACAAAAACTAACCTGAAATGAATTAAAGAGTTAAATGTAAGACTAAAACTCCTGGAAGAAAACGTGGGGGAAAAACTCAACATTAACCTTGGCAATGATCCTTTGGATATGACAACAAAAGCATAGGCAACAAAAGCAAAAGTAAGCAAGTGGGACTACATCAAACTGAAAAGCTTCTTCACAGCAAGGAAACAAAAAAATGGAAAGGCAACCTATGGAATGGGAGAAAATATTCGCAAACCATGTATTTTATAATGGGTTAATACCTAAAATGTATAGAGAACTCCTACAACTCAATAGCAGTAAAACACATAATCTGATTTTAAAAATAGTCAAAGGAACTGAATAAATATTTTTCCAGAAAAGATATACAAATGGCAACAGGTACATGAAAAGGTGTTCAACATCACTAAATCGTCAACAAAATGCAACTCAAAACCACAATGAGCTATCACCTCACACCTGTTAGAATGACTTTTATAAAAAGACAACAGGGCGCCTGGGTGGCTCAGATGGTTAAGCGTCTGCCTTCGGCTCGGGTCATGATCCCAGGGTCCTGGGATTGAGTCCCGCATCGGGCTCCCTGCTCAGTGGGGAAGCCTGCTTCTCCCTCTGCTTCTCTCTCTCTCTCTCTGTCTCTCATGAATAAATAAATAAAATCTTTAAAAAAATTGTTTAAAAAAAAAGACAACAGATAACAAATGTTATGGATATGGAGAAAAGGGATCCCTTATATACTGTAAGTGGGAATGTGAAATGGGACAGCCATTATGGAAAACATTATGAAGTATCCTCAAAAAATTAAAAATTGAGCTACCATATAATCCAGCAATCCTACTTCTGGGTATAAATCCAAAGGAACTAAAATCACTATCTTGAAAAGATACCTATAACCATGTTCACTGCAGCATTATATACAATAAGCAAGATATTGAACCTAAGTGTCTGAAGAGATGAGTAAAGAAGATATGATACACACATGCATGCGCACACACACACACACCAGCCATGAGAAAGAAGGAAATTCTGTCCTTTGCATCATAGATGAATCTGGAGAACATTATGCTAAATGAGATAAGCCAGAAAGAGAAAGACTAATATTGTATGGTATCACTTATATGGGCAATCCAAAAAAAAGTCAAACTCATAGAAAAAGAGAATGGTATTTGCCAGGGACTATGGGGTGGAGGAAATGGGGAGATGTTGGTTAAAGGGTGAAAACTTTTAGTTATTAAATGAATAAATTTTGAGGACTGAATGTACAGCATGGAGATTATAGTTAATAATAATGTATTACACACTTGAAATTTAGGGACACCTGGGTGGCTCAATCAGTTAAGCGTCTGCCTTCAGCTCAGGTCAGGATCCCAGGGTCCTGGGATTAAGCCCTTCGTCCAGCTCCCTGCTCAGTGAGGAGCCTGATTCTTCCTCTCCTCCCCGCTCATGCTCTCTTTTGCTATCTCTGTCCCTATCTCTCTCTGTCTCTCTCAAATAAATAAAATCTTAAAAAAAAAAAAAGAAATTGCTAAGAGGGTAGATCTGAAGTGTTCTCACCAAAAAATAGTATGTGTTAATTAACTTGATTTTTGTAATCATTTCATATATATGCATATGTATATACATATATATATACAGCAAATCATCATGTTGTACACTTGAAACATACATAATTTTATTTGTTGATTTTACTTCAATTTAAAAAATAATTATTGTTGCATTTTTCACTGGCCTTCTTTTCTTTGAGTCATAAAGGCTTAAGGTCTATATTAAAAGGTGTGAAAGAATTCATTTTTCTTCTATAGGAAGAAAAACTTCTCATTCCTGCCCCTTATAATTAAGTTTGCATAAATGAAATGCGTACATCAGTAGACAAATCAATAATTCCCTCCAGCTGTCACATATTTTAGAATCAACTAGGAAGGAAACTCCCCTTTATATCCCTTCATTTAAAGTTTTCCTTGTCCTTAATGTATTTAGAATTTTTTCTTTTGTGTTTGTGTGTGTGTGTGAGTAAAGTGATAAAAGTTTAAGTGAAGACAGAAAAAGCTCTCAACCATGAGAGATGATGGACTCTGAAAAACTGAGGGTTCTAGAGGGTAGGGGGGTGGGGGGATGGGTTAGCCTGGTGATGGGTATTGAGGAGGGCACGTTTTGCATGGTGCACTGGGTGTTATGAACAAACAATGAATCATGGAACACTGCATCAAAAACTAATGATGTAATATATGGTGATTAACATAACAATAAAAAAAATTTAAAAAAAAAGAAAAAGCTCTCAAGAGTGAGGGGTCCTGACAGGGTTGCCCATATTTAGTATTTTTTCAGTGTTTTAAAATTATCATATATAATATACTCATCCTAAAAAATGGAAAGTTATAGAAAAGCAAAAGGAAGAAAAAAAATAACCATAATTCAATAATCCAAAGAAATCACTATTGATATTTTGATATATTTTTTTTCCACCATGATTTTTGATTGGCTTGTATAGTTGATCTCTAGTACAGTGGTCTTCCAAATATTTTCCTGAAATACTCTTAGAAGAAGCTTTTAAAAATATGTACCCACTGGCATATTTTTAATTAATATCTAAAATATTAAACATAAGTCTAAAAAAGTTTATTTCCTTTTATATAGACAATAGAAATTATTAAACATTTTAGATGATGAAACAGGTTCAACTAAACTATAATAGGAACAAATATGCCAGAACTACCTTATGGAATGATGTACATTAAATCTGAAAAAAATCAAGTAAAATTTTAACACATAAATTTTATACAATGTGTCTAGAAAAACTGCAATAGTCTATCAAAGATTTCATTTACATTTAAGAAAATAACTGAGGTGCCTGGGTGGTTCAGTCAGTTAAGCATCAGACTCTTGATTTTGGCTCAGGTCATGATCTCGGGGCTGTGGGACTGAGAGCCCTGCGCCAGGATCTGAGCTCAGTGTGGAGTCTGCCTGAGTTTCCCTCTTCCTTTCCCTCTGCCTTTCCCCCGCTCACTCTCTCTCTCTAAAGTAAATAAATAACATCTTAAAAAAAAGAAAGAAAGAAAGGAACCATAAGTCCCCATAGTGCTTCTGATGCCTGGCACTCAGACTATTCCAAAACGGATCCAAATATCCCCAAATTGGCTAAAGTTCAGAGATCTCAACATGGGCTGAAATACAAGTATTTTGGTAAGCTTCACATTTCTAAAAATATATATAAAATGCAGGCAAAGATGAGAGAAACCTTAAGTGTTTACAGCACCTGCAGCTATTTATACCCAGACTCATTCTCAGAGGAATCAAATTTAGGAAAGGGCACATGATGGAAATCGAGACTCAGGAAATTGACCTCCTTAAAAGTGTATATGTGTCCAAGAGCTAGAAATAAGGTTTTGAAATCATCTCCACTTCTAAGTATTCTTAAGTCTCTAACACACTCATAGGAAATAAGGTAAAGCTGAGTTTTAATGCACACCTCACAAGAAATAGCGATGATTCAGCCTGTGCCTATGTCAGCCTCCAACATAACTGAACATGCCATTGGGCGTTTGATGCTGAGAGGAATCCAGAAGCTACATGTAGGTACCATCCTCTGGATGAGCCATAAGATTTATGGTATTTATTTCTCTGCAAAGAGTCTACATATCTCTTTATGAATGATGGGGTTATTAATTCAGTGGTTGAGAAAATTAACAAAATGACACCTCATTTATCCGGCATATTTGAAGAATGAGTTCTTCCAGGTAAAACTACGCTCAAGATAATTAAAAGATAACTTCAAGGCCATGAAGTTAGAAACAGAAGTTCAGTATTTTTGATAAAAAGCTTTCTGAAATGAGTAACATTTTCTGTTACCTTCTTAAATAAAGGCTGCAAACCTAAAATTGTATTTTTCATAGTTACTCAGAGTTGTGAGTGTTGAAAAGCAAGGCAGCCCCAGACGCTGAGTTGCACACCACTGGTGAAGCAAAGTGGGCACAGCATGGTACACACCCACTGAAGGATGATGGGGCAGCAGGAGAGGCACTTGAAAGAGATATGCTGATACCATAAAATCAAGTTTAGAGGAACAAGGGTGGTCAAACTGGAGGGAACACGCAAGAAACAGCCTGAGTCCTTGACCCAGGTCAGGTAAATTTTATCCTACAGGAGTTGGCATTCAGGCCTGAAGCTTGCAAAAGTGTGGACCTGAGGCTGCTGTATATTCCTCTCTGCTCCCTTCACTGTTTTCATATCTTCCCGTTAGCATTTTATTCTTTTGCATTTTAATTTTTAAATACAATCTTCTTTCCCACTGAAGGGTCCTTGAAAGCCATTAACATCCTCTCTGTAGTCACAGCCCCAAGTACCATGTATGCTGGTACATCTAAGGCACTCGGGAATATGCAGCCCTTTCATTGGGCCTATAACAGAAAGGCAGGATGTCACAATAAATTAGCAAAATAAGTCTTCACTTCAATTACACATACAGTCTATAGTATATAGGAGAGTGCAGAAGAGTTCTTTACCCCAGGATCAAGCCCCTTAATGCAGCATATACAGAAATGATCTTAACTAGGCTATGAAGGGTGACTCACTGTACATGTCCAACCACAGTTCACAGTGGGCTTTTCTGCTTTTATCCTCAATTTCTGGGGACCCACCCATGCAGATGCAGTCACACTTTACCCATTATAGTACTGTAAGCCTTCTCAAACGGGGACACCTATTTTCCACCCAGGTATAGAGACAGCCTAGGCTGTACCACTGCACCTTCCCTACCAAGAACTGTGCAGATATGTACAAAGTATCTTACCTGAGCATACCCATATATCAAGGGACTTCTTCTGGCCCCTATGAGTAGCTGTTGCCATCTTCTCTGCTTCAAAAACCAACTCATCCAACCACCCATCACCAACAGTTTCCCTACCCTTCCATGATATTGATTTCTTTATTTCATACAGAATTACTAGATCACTCTACAAAATCTTAAGCCTCCCACATTAAGTCTATCTAATGGGATCTGCAAATTTAGTGGTGCCTCCAGTGGAATGTCTAAGGAGCTTTACACATGATAATATTCAGGAGTGAGAGACTGAATTACTGTGTGTAAACACTCCTGCTAAAGCTACCACAAATAAATGCTGTAATCTAAGTAAAAACAGTGTACCCTCTATGCAAGCACAAACTCAGGACTAGTTTCCTACTCCCCTTCTCTAACCAGATTACCAGCCCTATTAAAAACACGAGGGTGGCTGTATCACTTCCCCATATAGAGGTGGTAGGTTTTCCATCTCTCTTCAGTAAAAAGTCACTAAGTTCCCATTTCAGGGGTCAACAGTCCACTCCCTGTTCCACTCATTCCCACCAACATATGGCATCTGTGTCCTGAGGCAAGGTAGAGCCCTCTAGGCCTACTCTTCAATGGGTAGACCAGTGTTGCTGGGCAACCAGTTTAACATTCCAGGTCTTGGTCCAGCTATACTTCTTAAACTGGGAGATCCTAACTACTTCAAGGAGTTCCTTCTAGTAGCCAGTTAGTTTATGACAATGTTTGTTGCCTCTGGATAGGGAAACTGCAGATATTTTCAATCCACAATAGGCAGGTCAATTTATAGATGAGCACAATTACATAAGTACTACAGTTCTAGCTGTTTTCTTCTGTTCTAGCCTTAAGTGCCCTAAAGAGGATTTTTTGAAATTTGGGAAAAAATCTTAAATATTCCATTATGATGTATTTGCCTTGATGATGTGCTAACTCAAAATATGCTTACTAATTTAATATGATGTTTTCAGGATCATGCATTTTATACTCAATTGCCCTTTTCATTCCTCTCAGCCAACAACTATTCCAAACTTTTACCAAATACCAGAGAAAACTCGAAATAGTTTTAGGAAAAAAGTCTATTACTTGTAGGCCTATAAAAGAGTGACAATATATCTTCTAAACCAAAATAATTTTGAAAATAAAATGGAGTGTTCTTTATAATAACCAGGGACCAGTTTATAATTAAACCAGTTTAAATTAAACTGTCCTGGTATGCCCAGATGGCAACCTTGTCTATGGAGAAAAAGCCAAGACAGTGGGTCTTTGATTAGCAAATGAAGTCAAACCACTTACATATGAGATTTGATATAGTTGATCCTCATCATTCCCTGATTCCACATTTGTTAATTCTTTTATGAGCTAAAATTTACTTGTAACCCCCAAATCAATATTTGTAGCATTTGTCAGTAATTTGCAGACATGTGTAGAGTGGTGAAAAATTTGGGTCACCCAACATGCAAGTTCCCAGCTAATAATACTTGTTTCAGCTCTCGTACTATAAACAAGTGTCTTTTGGGAGGTCTTCTTAGTGCCACATTTCCCATTTTGTACTTTTTTTTGGTGATTTCACTGTTCAAAATGACCCCCAAGCATTGTCCTGAAGTACCATCTAGTGTTCATAAGTACAATAAGGCCGCAATGTACATTACAAAGAAACTTCATGTGTTAGATGAGCTTTGTTCAGGCATGAATTATAGTGTTGTTGGCCCTGAGTTCAATGTTAATCAACAATATAGATTAAGTAAGGTGTCTTTAAACAGAAACATACATAAGACAAGATTATGTATTAATCCGTTGATGAAAATGTAAGCAGGACAAAACAAATGAAACAATAAAATAATGAATTAGACTTGATCAAAATTAAAAAATTTCTGATCTCAAAAGACATTGGTGGGGCAGCCGGGTGGCTCAGATGGTTAAGCATCTGCCTTCGGCTCAGGTCATGATCCCAGGGTCCTGGGATGGAGCCCCACATCGGGCTCCTGCTTAGCAGGGAGCCTGCTTCTCCTTCTCCCTCTGCCTCTCTCCCTGCTCATGCTCTCTCTCTCTCTGTATTTCTGTGTCTCAAATGAATAAATAAAATCTTAAAAAAAAAAGACTTTGGTAAGAAAATGAAAAGATAAGCCACAGACTAGGACAAAATATTTGTAGAATATATATGATAAAGGACTGGTTTCCAAACCATGTAAAGAACTCTCAAAACTAAATAGTAGGAAAAACAACCAACCAATGAAACAGATTAAAGATGAGAACAGACTGCTCACCAAAGAAGAAGAACCACCACTGGTCCCCACTAAAAAAATAAATGAATCCTCATTTGCATTGAGCTATCAATCTCATCTTCACTGTTCAAATTCCTGAAAGATTAGCCGATGTCCTCTTTATTTTTTATTCTAACTCACTTCAATCCCCTTTCTACCTCCATTTCTTTTCTGAAACTGTTCTAAGGGAAGACACTGTCAGATCCAATACTTTCTTTTAGTTCTTATCATATTTAATCTCTAACCATTAGATGTTGGCCACACACTCCTTGTATCTCTCCTTGTCCTTTGGTAAGATTTTCTGGTTCTGGTCACCTATTTCCCTCCCTTATCATTCTGGATGTGCTCTCTCAGTTTTCTTATTCTAATCTTAGTTTTAATACTATTGACATGCTGAAGTCTTCCAAATTTAGATCTCCATCTCAAACTTCTCTCCCAAGTTTACCTGTATCTACAATGGCCCACCAGACAGTTCTCTCTGAACATATTGTAAGCTCCTCCAAATCAACATAACCAGAATCAAACTCATCACTTCCCCACGACTCCTCCATTTGCATGCTCAGTTAATGTTATCTACTGGGTCAACAAAAATCACCACCAGAGTCACTCTTCATGCTCCTGAATTCTTACCCCCCCATACACACATGTGTTTTCACTACATAACTCCAGGGGGTTCCATTCCCTTACTCATCACAATGGTCTGTCCAGTCTTCCTCCACATAGCTCTCAGTTGCATTTTTCCTCTCAGTTCTGGCTGCATCGACTTTGCTTTGGACCCTCATTAGCTTTTGCTTTTCAATAGCCTCCTAACTGGGCTCTTCATCTTCATTCAATTCTCCACACAATAATTAGAATTATCTTTTAATAATCCAATCTGATTATGTTATTTCTCTGCTTACCAATCTTGGCTATCTCTGACTGACTTCAAGACAAAGGTTAAACTACTTAGCAGGAAAAAAAATAAAATAAACTACTTAGCAGGAATACAAGGCCCAGTAATTAATTACAAGCTGCCACTGACTTTAGTTTTCCAGTTCATAACCTACTCCCTCCAACCTGAAGAAACAACTAGCCAGTCCCAAAACATCTCTATTACTTGCACATTCTGTTCCTGTATGTGAAATATTTCCCATACCCTCTCCTTTACAGCTTGGAAAATTGTTACTAATCATTAAAGCCCCGGAAAGAAAGAAGTCCTTTCTTCTGTGTGGTCTTCAAAGACCCTCTTATTCTTATATTCCAGTAGTTCTCTACCCTGACTCTTCATTATAATCACTTGGGATTAAAAAAATTGATGTCCAGCTTTCACCCACAAAAATTTTAATTTTCATTGTCTAGAATAAATCTGAGCATAGAAATGTTTCAGATGTTTCCCCAGAGTATTCTAATGTGCTGGATACCAAAGATACAAACATTTAAAAGGCAGGATGGAGTTTCTGGTTTTAAGAATTTCATTGATAGAACAGGAGGGGATTATGCTAAGTGAAATAAGTCAAGCAGAGAAAGACAATTATCATATGGTTTCACTCATATGTGAAACATAAGGAATAGCACAGAGGACATTAGGGGAAGGAAGGGAAAATTGAAGGGGGGGAATCAGAGGGGAAGATGAACCATGAGAGACTGTGGGCTCCGGGAAACAATCTGAGGGTTACAGAAGTGAGGGGGTGGGGGGATGGGGGTAACCAGGTGATGGGTATTAAGAAAGGCATATGTTGTAATGAGCACTGGGTGTTATATGCAAATAATGAATCATGGAACACTATGTCAAAAACTAATGATGTACTGTATGGTGACTAACATAACATAATAAAAAAATTTTTTTAAGAATTTCATTGAAACAAGTAACTTAACTGTCATTTACAATAAAAAGAAATACACAGAGTAAAAAGATATTCATGTAGAAGCGATAAAGAACGTGGGAGGAAAGAGCAGGCTGGGAAAAGTCCCTGGTGATGCCGAGTATAAACACACCAAATATTTGGTAATTTTTTATTTGCTTGCAGAATCCTGTTAAAGCATGGGTGATAGTTAAACAATACAACAAAAGAGCTCTTCAGTAATTAATCACCATTATATTTTTAATGCCCAAAACAATACCTGACACATATTAGATACTCAAAACGCTTGGTAAATAAATAAATGGTCAACAGTAGAATTTAAACTGCCTTAAGAAACTGGTTCTTAATAAATATCTATGTTAATTGCAAATTAAAACTAAGCATTATATTTTTGTATATTTTGGCGTTATATTTTGACAGATAGAGCCTACGTATGTGTTCTACTTCTTGGATGAGACAGATCATTTTAAATTAAAATGAGAAAAAAAGTACTGACAAAGCAGTTCACTTTCAGTAATCTGGGTTTTCCCAAATAGTGACATGTGAGCCAGTCATTTCGAATTGGACAGTTTTTGAGTTCCTCTTCAAGAATCTGAAATGTAGGTCAGGGCTTTGCTGACATTTCCATTTGCCTCGTTGCTGAAAATCTGAAGTGATTATTGACAAGCAGGCAGTGGGGAAGGAAGACATGATAAAGGCCACAAGATAGCAACCTGGCCCTGAAGTGGAATTATGTGCTTCCAGCAAGTTGAAAGGTAAAGAGACAATGATCACCCAAATACTTAAAAACAGCTATATTTTCTTTTGGAAATACATGGGCCACGTTGTTTTTTCTTATAGGTTCTTGTGATATTTCATATAGTGGTTACTGATGAAAGTTGAATCTAAAATACTGTCTGATAGCCCATCACTTTAAATAATAATTATTGCATATATTCTATTGGGTGTGTAGTTAACTTCTAACCAGGAACATTTTAGGCCTTGTTTTGCCTGTTATTTATAAAGAGAAGGCCTAATATTGCTAACAAATTATGAAAGGGATTCCTATATTCATGGGGGTAATGGGGACCCTAGTTTTTAAAAACGTTATCAGATATGGGGCGCCTAGGTGGCTCAGTCTGTTGAGCGCCTCTTTTTTTTTTTTTTAAGATTTTATTTATTTATTTAACAGAAAGAGACACAGCGAGAGAGGGAACACAAGCAGGGGGAGTGGGAGAGGGAGAAGCAGGCTTCCCACGGGGCAGGGAGCCCGATGTGGGGTTCGACCCCAGGACGCTGGGATCATGACCTGAGCCGAAGGCAGACGCTTAACGACTGAGCCACCCAGGAGCCCCGAGTGCCTGACTCTTGATTTCGGCTCAGGTTGTGATCTCAGGGTCCTGGGATCGAGCCCCATGTCGGGCTCCGTGCTCTGCATGGAGTCTGCTTCTCCCTCTCCCTCTGCTCCTCCCCCTGCTCGTGCTCTCTCTCTCTCAAATAAATAAATAAAATCTTTAAGAAAAAAAAGTTATATTTTATGCTATAAGACAAGTCATGATTTTGTTTTGCTGTTTTATCTGAAAAGCTCAGGTTTTATTAAACAGATAAAAATAACTAGATAATGTTGGTTATTGAGTAACTGATTACTCAATAACGTAGGTAACCAATTAAATAACGCAACTCTAATTGTAAACATATGGCAATACTGTTTGGAATTTATATAATGTGTTTCTTTTGAACTGTCTACTGATGAAAAGGCTTTTTTATAAATTTAACTGGTGAGAGCACCTATGACTTTGTCTCACTTCATCTTTCGTCATTTTGAATGCTTACTTTCTGGAAGTTCTGCAATTTTTGGCTTTTCCCAAGTTTAACCCATCAAAGACTGATAGTTCTGGGGCTTCTTAGGCACAGAAATCTGGCCAGGAGAATTTATCATCAGAAGTTAGAGCAGAGGTTTCTGATGAGAGAGACAAGATTAGAAGAAAGTGTATTTTATCAAGGGTCACAATGTCCTACTAAGGTAATTCATAGTGATTTGAAGGGTATAAAAGACCATTCTTTCGCTTTATTCCTCCATCTGTATTATACCTCTTCACATACCACTGACTTTTCTTTGCCCTGTTTCTTCTTCCTTTCTGTTCTCCCCTTCTTCTTTTTTTCCTTCCCTCCTTCCTTAGTTTCTTCATACTGAAATGGTCTCATTAAAGGCAATAATAACTGTTAGGAAAAAAAAGGAATGCCTTTTATTATTGTTATTTTATTAAAATATTATAATTTAAACAATTTTCATATTTTTTCTTTCCTAGAGGGCAACAAAGAGCTTTTGCTTGCTTTCAGGAATGAATCAGGTCACAATTCAATGGGATGTGGTAATAGCTCTTTACATATTCTTCAATTGGTGTCATGGAGGTATAGTATTTTTAGTACCTATTGTTATCTTTTATTCAAAAAAATGTTGAGTGTTTATTATTTTCAAGGCATTATTCTAAGATCCCCGAAGAATAAAAAATTATTAGTTTGGGAAAAACTATATGCACATAAAAATTATATGCGTGAATGAAATAAAAGAATCCAACCTCCCTCTTAATGGCAGGATTCCTTTCTCAAGCATCCCTAAGGAACAAACCTCTAACTCATATATGAACATTTCCATGAAGAAGCTAATTATTCTGAGTTGGCATATTCTATCTTTGAACTGTTATAACTGTTACATGATAATCCGTCAAACATTTGAATGTAATTCAACTCCACAAACCATTTGTTGACAGTTACTATGTATCAGGCACTGTGCGAAGCCTTTTATTCCTCACAACTTTGTGCAATGGTATTGTGCTATTATTCCCATCTTATAATTCACACAAACATCTGGCACTATTACAGATACAGGCATAAGCAGCTTTGAGGAATCCAGGAGGGGGATCATCAGAAATTCAGGCAGGATAGCTGTTGGCATTTGAGAGTTTCGACTGAGGGTTTTGTGTCCTGGGAAGGTGGCAGAAATTCATTTACTGGGAGACAAGCAACACCAAGGTAGGTTTCTACACCTTGAAGAAAGCTTTGCAAATCGTGCAAGTTACTCAGATTAATGACAAAAGGAAACTGTCTTCTGCAGGTTGGAACACGATTATATTGGAGATGTAGAGGTAGCCCTATCATCAGAACTAGAATCCCTGCAGCAGGTATCAGACACTCCCAGAGTCAGACCACAGCTATCCAAGAAGATTTAGAAGAAATAGGTCACTAACCAACTTTTTCCAGCTTCTTGAAATATGCAAATGATAAGTAGGACTTGTGTTTATACATTCAAGTAATTAATATAGAGTGTAGAGAAATGAGTCAATCCCCTCTGACATGGCTTTAGAGACCCTCAAGCTGTCCCTTAGAAATTATTTTATAGGGACACCTGGGTGGCTCAGTTGGTTAAGCATCTGCCTTCAGCTCAGATCATGATCCCAGAGTCCTGGGATTGAGCCCTGCATCGGGCTCCCCCTCAGGAGGGAGTCTGCTTCTCCCTCTGCCCTTCACCCTGCTCGTGCGCTTGCTCTCTCTCAAATAAACAAACAAACAAAAATCTTTAAAAAAGATAAAAGAAATTATTTTATGTATTATTGTTCAATCTATGAATAGTTTTAATATCATCCAGACTACATTTTTTTCAAGTTCCCCCTTTTCAATAGCTCTGCTGAAATTTTTTTAAAAAAATTTAAAAAAAGTTTAACATTCCTCTGATCAATCTACTAACCCTATTAAAAAAAGAAATTAACATATTTGTATAACTTATTCTTATATAATCTGTGTTGATTCCCACTGACTACTGATTTTTTAGGTACTGAGAAATCATTGACTTACTAATTTATTCCTGAATGTAGTAAAGCTCAGTGGTCCAAAGTTCTTCTTTATTCTATTTTTGAAAACCAGGACATTTGTCCAAATCTGAAGTCTTCTGACATTTTTCATATTTTCTATTTTTTTCAAACACTATTCATAATAATTCCATGATAGTATTCACATATTTTTTTAAAGTCCTGGGGATTCAGTTTGTTTAAACTTGAATTGTTGACCTTATTTAAAGCAGTCGGATGCTTTCTTAAAACTTCCTTTTCATGTCTTTGGCTTAAATATCTTCTTAATAATGATGGAATTATTTTATCAGTACTTCAATATTTAAATACTTATAATTTTTACATAATGTTCATTATGTAAATGGAAATATTCAATTACATTTGTATTATACAAGTTAATTCTTTAAGCACTGAAGTCTAAAGATAGGACCTTTTAAAATCAAATACTTACCTTTATCACTATTTTGATAAGATTTTAAGATATTTTAATGCAAGTATTTCCAGAAAAACACAATAATAAATTTTCCTTGATGTGAATTTAATTTAACTGATACTGCATTGCACTATCATTTGAGTTTATGAAAATGACTTTAAATTATTATTTTGGGTTATAAAAGTAATTACATTCACTATATAATTTTTAAAACACAGAAAAATGAAATTAAAAATGAAAAAATTAGTCTAACATACAGAGATTATCATTGTTAATATCTTAGTGTATTTCTCTTCATTCACTTATCTATATCTGATATTGAGCCTGTCTTAAATATGTTGTTCTGCAATTTGCTTTTTAACAAAATATATTCTGAATTTTCCCATATTATTAAATTAATGATGAATTAATGGTTATCAAGCAATAGATTTTTGTCATTAGTAAGAGTATGATTTTATTCATTAAACTCATAATTTTCTTTTTTTTAAGATTTTACTTATTTGAGAGAGGGAGAGCACAGGCAGGGGTAGCAGCAGAGGGAGAGGGAGAAGCAGGCTCCCCACTGAGCAGGGAGCCCCACTGGGGAATCTATCCCAGGATAGATCATGACCTGAGCTGAAGGCAGACACTTAACCAGTTGAACCACCCAGGCGCCCCTAAACTCCTAATTTTCTGAGAAAGTAGCCATTATCTACAGAACAATGAAAGACTGATTGAGTAGCTTGAGAAAGGGGTTTGGATTCTGCAGTGCCAAGTGTTGTTTCTAATCTTACCTTTGAAAAATGGCATAGCCTCATAATGCCTCAGTTCTCTACTTTAAAATAGGAGAGCTAATTATATTTGCTCTTTAGACAGAGTAGTTTAAAGGCTGACTCTAGTTTTGTATCATGTTGCTGAGCATCAGCAGAAGTACAGTAAAAAGCACATTATAATAACCTAATCAGTTAAAAGATACGGTTAACCCTAAAACTTTTTTCCAATGAAAATCATTTAGTTAATAGAAAAGAATAAAATTTAAATGCAACAGTATATTCTTTTGAATCTCTTGTTTTAATGTTTTACATGGAATTTTTAAAATTTTATCTATTTGTTTCCAGGAATTACAAATATAAACTGCTCTGGCCACATCTGGGTAGAACCAGCCACAATTTTTAAGATGGGTATGAATATCTCTATATATTGTCAAGCAGCAATTAAGAACTGCCAACCAAGGAAACTTTATTTTTATAAAAATGGCATTAAAGAAAGATTTCAAATCACAAGAATTAATAAAACGACAGCTCGGCTTTGGTATAACAACTTTCTGGAGCCACATGCCTCTATGTACTGCACTGCTGAATGTCCTGGATATTTTCAAGAGACACTGATATGTGGAAAAGACATTTCTTCTGGATGTAAGTGTTGGGGTGCATTCAAAATTCAAATGAAAGCTCATCTAGCAAACTAGTCTAAAATCTGGTTGGGGTGCCTGGGTGGCTCAGTTGGTTGGTTGGGTGTCTGCCTTTGGCTCAGGTCATTATCCCAGGGTCCTGGGATCAAGCCCTCATCAGTCTCCCTGCTCAGCTGGGCTCCCTGTTCAGCGGGGAGGTTAGGTTCCCTGCTCAGTGGGGGGCCTGCTTCTTCCTCTTCCCCTGCCTGCCTCTCCACCTGCTTGTGCACACTCTCTCTGTTAAATAAATAAATAAACAAATAAAATCTTAAAAAATAATAAAAAATAAAATCTTGTCTAAAATTAGAGACAAATTAATATAGTTTACTTCTTTTATGAGTTTAATATAGGAATTGCAAACCCAAATGCTTCCAGGGGCCAGGTTGGTAAAATATGAGTCAAGGAGGCTAATGGGATCTGTGCAGAGAGGAAAGCACATAGATGGTCTACTGCGGACAGTCACTGCCCAACTCCATCATTTATGAGGATCTTGTAATCCTAAATCTTTTGACTCTAAAAGAAGACAGAAATATAAACTTTCAATATCAACTCTACAAATTTTTAAATGTTGCTGATGCATTCAAAAAACAAAATTTTAACTGTCCTGTCCAAACAGCATACATGATTTTAAATACATGTTGTATTTTTCATTGGCTCTACACTTATATTTTTTGTTTATTTGCTTTCCAAACTAATATCATCTGCCTTGAAGCAGATCCCATCAAGAAATTTTGAGGCTAAGATTTAGGGAGAAAAAAATAGTTGCAAAACTAGCTTTGTGTTCCTGCTATACTTCTTACGAGCTGTGTGACCTTGGGCCGGTTAATCCGTCTGAGCCTTGATTCCATGTCTGTAAAATGAGGCCAATTATTCCAGCTGTAGTGAGCACCAAATTTTAATAAACTATTTGAAAGCATATTATACATTTTAAAGTACAACACCAGTGTGTTAAATGCACTTAAAATTGCATGCTTTTGATAAAACATGAAGAGATTCTGATATAATTCCCTGCTCCTAGTCCCACTGCCTCAAATGTGAATCATTTTTTGTAACTGTAATTATTAAAAAAAAAATTAGGAGTGCCTGGGTGGTTCAGTCGGTTAAGCTGCTGCCTTCGGCTCAGGTCATGATCTCAGGGTCCTGGGATAGAGCCCTTGCATCAGACTCACTGCTCGGCAGGGAATCTGCTTCTCCCTCTCCTTCTGCCCCTCTCCCTGCTCCAGTATGTACATGCGTACAGGCTTTCTCTTTCTTTCTCAAATAAATAAATAAAATCTTATAAAAAAAGAAAAAAATCACGTTCATCTAAAAAATAATTGCTAAATTCAATTTGTACTTATAGTATTCTGAAGATGTGTAAGTTATCATAGTAATATGAGCTCACTTGTATAATTATATACTTAATTCTTGGTTCTAGTATTATGAGAAATAGATCAATAAATTCAGCACTGTTTTAACCCAGAGATTCATTCCCCAGAGCATCTGGACCCAATTTCAGTGAAGAACGATAGAGGGCTTTGGGGACTTTGTCATGTTCCCTTCATCCATACTTTTGACAATCAAATATGAGTTCTTATTCTTCCTCATCTCCAGACCTTAACTAGCAAGAACAAGACCACCTGGTGGTCACCACTTGCCCCTAGAGTGGACACCTGAGAAGCAAGAGGCTTCCTTGTTTTAAATAAGGCCATTGTCGTACTTAATTCTGGGAACCTGATCTTGCATGATTTTCAAAAAGAAAGAAGAGCCATGGGAGGTGGTAGAGGTGAACTGAGGAAGGACTGCAGTAGCTTCTGGGGTCAAAGAATAAAGTTGGCCAACTCATGACTTAAACTGATAAAAGCAAACTAAACTTGCCCTAAATTATGGGAAATGAAGACATAGGTGGACATCTTATCTGATATATGAGGAGTCCTTAGCTTGTCTACATCCTCAGGAAACATAACACTTAATGCTTAAATATTTTACTATTTATCCTTTGTGGGTGGAGGTGGGGTGTTGAGAGAAGATACAATTTCTTTGGAGGGCAAAGCAATTTTCACAGTTATGGGGAAAGGTTAGCTTTTAATTTGAGCCAGAGGAAGAAAGGAGGCAAAAGAAGTATGGCCTCCTTCCTTGAATTACAATTTGAGTGACAAATTATCCCCAACAGCTTCTTCTAGTGTTGCCCCCAAACACAACCACCAGGCCATGTTTAGGGTCAGGGAACAGACTTTGCTCCCCTTCTGGGACGACATCATAGAAGAATTTAGATTCTCTGCTGCTGGCTGCTTAGAAAGAACATTATTCTTTCCATTTATTTAACTTTGTGAGTTGTAACTTTTTACATAGGGCTCTGGTTATGAGTGTGACATTGTAACTGCCAGGTAAGAATTTACTCTAACTCTTGGACCCAAGCAACCCTATGTTCTTGGGCTCTGCATTCTTAGCAAACAAAACTTCCTATTTAAGTAGGTCAAAAAAAGTTTTTTGAGGGTTTTTGTGGTACTCTAGAAATCACATTGCTTTCACTGGGTTACTCTGATCACAGGATATTTGTCCTGTGAGCTTTACTATGTTAACTTATCATCACTGTTTTGAATAAAATGATTATGTGTATTTTTTTTAGACTGGAAACAAATCATAAAAGAGAGAGAAAATAAATGAGTCACTGCTTTCCCTGAAAAGAAATCCAAATATATTTAAAAGCTCTGTACTTTAATATGTAATCTGTGAAATATAAACTATTATTATCACAATTTCCATTTTTAGTCATCATTTTAAACACTTCCAAGAATCTCATCTGTGATTAAATGCACACATACTATGGGAATTTTGTTCTATCAGTTTCACATCAATCATGGGATAAAATATTATAAGATGTCTTTATTCATTTAAAAATACCAAATTAAAGTAAACCAGACACGGAACAATCTGTTTCCACTTAATCATTTATTTAAACGTTTAAATATCTTTGACTTAAATTTTGACCATCTTTGATTTCTACTTATTGTGAGGAAAGCACACTTTTTATCCAATGAAAGTCCCTGAATATTTGTCTTTAACATTGCTATCTAGTATCATTCCTGGCACAATTAGGCTGGCCTGTGCTCTCCTTGGGAAAGGAATTGCAGTGATCTTTGCCAGAAGCACTGTGCCTCTGTTCATTTTAAATTCTCCTCATTATCATTTTATTAATCAAGCCAATCAAATTATGAGATAAACTTTACTGAGTGGTTGCCATGCACCAAAAATGTTTTAAATGCTAGAAATCCAAAGAAGAGGGATTCTACCTTCAAGAAACTCTTAGTAGAAAATGATCCTTGGCTAGACTCTGACAAGAAATCTGGCCTGTGATTAGTAAGTGCTCCAATAATAGGGGAGGGATGGGATTGGTAGACAAAAACAAACACATAAGCCTCATCCTTGTATATGTCAGAGTATACTCTGATACCTGGCTGGATAGCGGGTTTTTCTCCTTGATGTTGGATAAACTGGCAATGAGATTAACAACAACCCGGTTTTACTCTCATAACTAATCATACTCCCATCTTTATATATTTCACATTAACAAATATTGCACTTATTCACATGTGTGTATATAATCTATTTGATCTTTTGCAAAATTAATTAACCACGAGTCATTTATAACCCTGAGCATTCACTTTATATAGAATGCTGTGGAATAACATAGCCCAAAATATTGACCATTGTCTTTTATGATGGCCAAATCAATCGTACTCTATCTAAAACCAGAAGGGAAAAATAACTTTAGCACAAATCACTGTAATCAGTAAGGGACCACAACTCAATCAATATTCAAAATGACTTAAATTTATGTTTCCAGACCTACCTCCTTTAAGACTCAAATAAAACTTAAATATTTCTTTTCACTTATTTGGAGTCCAGTTTCTCCCCATTGTAACTCAATGCTACAATTCATCAAAATGTTTTAAAGTACTTTAGTATGTTCTTACTGCTTGAAATTGTTTTTTAATTATAAAATCAAATTGCATACAACATAGAAAGTTTTTAAAAATTTAGACCAGCAGAAAGGAAATACCCATTATCTCTATAATCCCATAATCTCACTACTAACAACCCAGCTTTAATAATTTGAAATATGTCTTTCAAGTTTTAGTTTCTCTCTCTTTTCCCTTTCTCACTCTCTCTCCTCCTTCCCAACCCCTCTCTCTGTGTCTCTCTCTTGAATGAGATCACTATATTACACTATTTTGCAACCTGCATTTTTCACTTTATCATATGGCCAGAACTTCCTTTAATTAAACATATTTCTAGTGCTTTCCAGAGACTAGATACTTAAATTATCATCTACAACTTTGTTTTGGGATGTATTTTAGGAGCATATTATAGTTTACTTACATATGCCACAGAAGTCAAGCTCAATGGTGATTGCACAGATATCTCGGAATTCGTTGATTAGAAAGTCATTAATGACCTTAGCAACAGGGTTTTGATGGAATTGTGGGTCTGAATCTTGATTGTCTGGGGTTCAAGAGCAAATGGGAGATGAAGTAAAAGACCAGCATAATATAGGACCCTTAGTTTAGCTGTTAAGAAAAGGAGATACAGTGATAGATGAGGATGGGGGATTTGAGGAGTGATTTTTTTTTGGGGGGGATGGGAGAAATTTGATCATATTAGTATCCCCAGCAGCGTGGAGAATATAGTAAAGTATTACAAAGGAGAGTAGCGATGCCTGATGTCAAAGTAGGTAGTAAGGTGAGGTGATCAGGATGGAATGAGGGAGGTGCTGAGTGCTGATTGGGCTGGTTTCCTAAATAAAATGGAAAGTTTATCAACTAACTACTTGATAAAGAACTTTATGTCTCTAGGGTGGCTTCTAAGTGATACATTTTGTTGCAGATCCACCAGATGTTCCTGACAAGGTAACCTGTGTCATTTATGAATATTCAGGCAACATGACTTGTACCTGGAATTCCGGGAAGCCCACCTACATAGACACAAAGTATGTGGTGTATGTGAAGAGGTAGGTTCCTACAACAGTTTTATGAACAATTCCACTCCAGTCCAGCCAGTGTTCTGCCTCCACCAGGGTTCCAAAAAAAAATGAACCATAAACAGTAAATGTACACACTGATTTCCCCCAATTCCCTAATTATCATCAGTGAAGCTACCCAAACGCTTTTAGGGCCACTCATATTTTCACTCTCTGGGACAATGTGTTCTATAAACTTTCTGTCCTTTAATTCATTGGTATGTAACTGGGGGCAGAGACCTAATGGGAATATAGCACAGAATAGTTTTAAAAGGACCTTTGCTTTCATCTCAGTTGTATCCTCTTTCTAGGGTTTAGGTAACTTAGTCAACCTCTCCAAACTGCCTTTCTTTTATCTTGAAAACGGGCATAAGAATAGAACCTAATGCACAGATTTATTCTAATTATTTCAGTGGAATTTGGCTTTTAAAGCATGTAGCACAGCGCCATGTCCACCATTAGCACTAAATTCATGGAAGCCATTAGTTATCAATAATGATCTCGAAATCTTAAATTTGGTGTCTGTACAGGCTGACCATCTCTTCTGGTTTGTCTGAGACTAAAGGAAGTTCCCAGGACACAGGAGTTTCAGTTTTAAAAGTGAAAGTGATAACTGAGTGAAAATGATAATTTTCTACTTGGAGTCCAGAAGGGCTTTGTGGAAATACTCTTTTGTCACGTTCTTAAAATAACCAGAGCCAAGATGACCACACAGCCAAAATCTCTTAAGTTTTATGCTTACAGAAAAATCGTTGGTTATCAAAGTTGTTCTACTTTGTACTAAATTAAATTGGGAAAACATGTATACTTGTTCAGAAACAGCAAAATCGAAAGAGGTTGATATGAAAAAATCCCCTTCCCTCCAATGTACATAGCTGAATTCTTTCTTTGTTACATTTAAACTATTCTCACATATATTAGTCTGTTTTGGAATCCTCTGTTAGTGTTAAAGTTGGAAATAAAACCATTAATTTAAAAAAAAAGGTTAAGGTGGTCACCCATCCATGTTTCTCATTTTGTTTAGTTTATTATTATTTTTTTTAAGAATGCTTTCAGTGGTGTATTTGAAGTATACTTTTTCCTGTTTGTAACTCTCAAAAAATTTCCCGAACTACTTATTTTTTAAAAAGCATTTATGGGACCCTTACTATTTGCCAAGCATTCAGCCAAAAGCTTTATATGTGTTACTTCATTTAATCCCTTATGCAATCTTGTGGGGTACATATGATTATTTTTCTGATTTTTGTAGACAAAGTGACTGAGGCTCAATGGGGTTAGGTGATACATCCAGGGCCACTTAGCTACAGAGAGGGAGAGGTGGGATTTTAACTTGGGCTGGCCTTACTGCCTTCTTCCCAATTTAGTTATTTTCTGCTGATGTAGCATGGGAACCAGATCACAGAGCATGTTTGAAAGATGATAACCAGGTCTCATCACAGTAGAAGAGAATAATCTTCCAGTCTTGCTCTCTCTCTCCACCTGTGACATACTCAGAATAATTTTGATTGAAATATAAAAGGTAACACTTCTCCATTCAAGAAATTCTGTGTAAAAACTGGGCAGATTTTATGAATACATTGCTAAGCCTGCAGTCACCAGGTATATGCCATGGGCAAGATGCTCACACCTTTCATTCTAAGCAGGGGTTACACAGAGGCAAGGTCGGGTATCAAAGAGATGATGGAAACATGGAGATTAGGCATAGGCTATGTTGTCATGTGTACTACATCTTCAATCCTCAACTCCACCTTGTGAAATAACGATCGTTACTGTACCCATTTCACAGTGCTCATATTGCCTCTCCAAAGTCACTTAGCTAAGATGGTAAGGAAGCCAGGGTTCTAACACAGGTCAGAGACTTAACCTTTACCCTCTGCTTCTAGGGTAAAGTAGTCCTTTCGAGATGAAAAGAGGACAAGAAAACTTAAGAGTCTCCTTATACAGTCAACTTTAGTTTTGAAAATGAAAGCAGTATGGAAGCAACTCCCACAATGGAAGCTGACAGAAAAGCTAGATAGTGCCAGATTGACAGAGAAAGCATGGTGCCTTGAGGATTTTACTATCTCGTGGAAATTTTACTACCTCATGGGCCCACTGATCTTCACTGGTTGGTTTTTTTCTTTCTTTTTAATATAACAGCTTTATAGAGTATAATTCACATACCATACGATTCACCTTATTTAAAGTATAGCATTCAATGATTTTAGTATATTCACAGAGTTGTGCAACCATCACCACAATTTTAGAACATTTTCTTATGCCAAAAGTAAATTGTATCCATTAGGAATAACTCCATTTCCCTCAACTTTCCCATCCTGAGGCATCCTCTGGGGATTTGCCTGCTCTGGACACTTCATATAAAAGGAGTCATATAATATGTGGTCTCTTGTGACTGGCTCTTTCACTTAGCACAAGGATTTCAAGTTTCATCCTTAGTCTAGCATGTATAAGTACTTCATTCCTTTTTATGGCCAAATAATGTATGAATATATCACATTTACTTTATCCATTCATTAGCTGATGGACATTCGGGTTGTTTCCACTTTTTGGTTATTATGAGTAATGCTTCTGAGATATTCATGTACAAGATTTTCGGTAGACACAGGTTTTCATTTCTCTTGGGCATATACTTAGGAATAGAATTGCTGGGTCATATGTTAATTCTGTTTAACCTTCTGAGGAACTACTATACTGTTTGCTAAAACAACTGCACTATTTTACATTCCTACCAGAACTATATGAAGATTCCAACTTCTCCACATTCTTGCCAACACTTATTATTATCTTACTGGTTATTGCCAACCTAGTGGGTATGAATTAATTCTTTCAGGTCCCACTTACTTGCTGTCTCAGGTTCCTGACAATAAAATTGCATTATAAATTTGGAACAGGCATACCACAATTTGAGAAGATATATTTGTTGAACAAAAACTTGCCAACCACCACCTAATTTCCTATTTAGTATCATAAAAAAAAAATGTTCTCCAAGTATTTTGACTATTTATTATAGATTTTTCTTAAAATCCATTAATGCATTCAGTTACATGTTTAAATTATTTACACATGGCTTTTTTGAGAAATACATCTAGCTTATAAAGTGAGAAATACCTGTATATAGTTATGAGTGTTGAGATTTTCTCAGTACTCAAAAAGTCACCTTGAAAGTATTAAGAATACATTTATAAAAGAGCATGCTTTCAGAACTATCCATTGGAAAGAATGGGGGGTGTTGAGTTTTACTTTTGATTTCCAGTTCTGAAATTTATCCGTTAGGTGTTTTTTATCATGCAAATATCAGAAAACCCAAGTGCAATGACTTAAACAGATGGGGCTTTACTTATATCAAGCCATAGTGGTAGGAATTACAGAGCTGGCATGATTACTCACTGATATCCCAAAGGCTTTTTCCACCTTTCTCCTCTGTAAGCTTTAGTGTGTTGGCCTTAAGCTTCAGAAGCTGCACCTCTAGGCTTCTCATCCAAGTCCCAGGCAGGAAAAGTGGTGAAGGAAAAAGAGCGTCCCCCCATGGACTTCCACCGGCATCTCATTGGCCAGAACTGCGTTACATGTCTACTCTATCTGGATGGGAACCTAGGAGAAGGGCATTGTTGGTAGAATCTAGCACTGTCATCTAACAGTATCTGGCATAATTTCTAGCTGTGTGATCTTGGAAAAGTTATTTAGCTTTGCCAAGCAGTAGCTTCCTGAGAAATGAGGATAATACCATACTGGGTGTTCCTAAGTTTATAAGACACAAGCTATAAAAAATGACTTGCAAATAGAAATGCTTAAAAACAACAACAAAAAGGCAGAGTGTTATGGTGACACTCAAGGCTGACATCCTAGGCTTGTTTGATTTTGATTTTTTCTTACATCAAAACCTGACTGATTTGGGTGAGGAGATTAACATAAGGCCATTAAAAATGATCATTTACAGGATATTATAAACAATAATTTTACTACATTATTTTCAAGTAACAGTAACTTTAAGCAGATGACTATCTAGAAAGAGATGTTAAATGTGCTCTAAAATCAAGACTTTCCTGGAGAAAAATAAATAAAACTAAAAAAAATACAAATAAGACTAATTTTTTAGCAGTTGTGCATATGTCAATAGTAAACTCACTCATTCATTCAGACTAGAAATGTAAACTCAATGTGGGCAAGAATTTTTATTTTGTTCACTGCTGTATCACTTGAGCCTAGAATGACGCCTGGTGCATTGTAACTGCTCAATTAATGTTTATTGAGTGATTACTCCGATAAGTAGAAATAGACATTTCCCGCATTATCCCTTCACAGTTTAGTTAAATAATAATAATACAAAGTCTTACCTATTAGAAAAGCTTTTTCACCGTATTTTCTAAAATCCAACAGTAAATTATAGTCAAACTCAGACAAACCTAACTCAAATTCTAAATTAAGTCCAGATTAATGGAATTTTATCATATTTTAAAAAGGACCTAAAAGATGTGAAGGATTAGCATAAAAACGAATGTTCTCCTGTAGCAAATTCAAAGAATGAGCTTGTAGAGGCACAAACTGGAAAAGGGAATAAACATCTGTTCATCTTACAATTAATTAAAAACACACCAATGAGTTGAAAAAACTAGAGAAAAGAAAGCTAATTTTTCTAACTATCAGAAAGGTCTTTCCCCCCAGGAAAAAGTCTGTGGTTGAGGTAGTTTAAAAAGGTTATTCTGGATCCTTGGTTCTTAGGTTATTTTCCACTTTGGCAGAGAGGTATAGAGATCAGCATTTGCAAGATTTCACTTCCAACCCATGTGGTTCTGTTTTCCAGTAAAATCACATATACAGGAGAGGTATTTTACCTCAGTCCACCCACTTGTTCCACTAGTGGCAGAAAGGTGGCATTCCCTCTATTGCAGCCTATAGGTCATCAGGGCTTCCCTTCTGGTGTTGGGTTGAAGTTGTAAAACAGAGGAATTTATCTGTGTTGCTTCAAGAGCTTTCTTTCCCCCTAGTATCTTTGTGGTGACCCCACCAGCAGAGTTGCATGGCCATTCACATACCTTCCTCTACCCCTCTGTATTTTGCTAGATAGATAGATAGATAGATAGATAGATAGATAGATAGATATTTATATCAATAAGTGGTGATAGGAGAAACCAAAGAAGAAACTCTGCTAATAAACATCTACTGACTATTGTCTATTACCCTCAACAGCTTCATGAAAATATGTGCTTTCTTAGAAATTCTTGCAATGTCTGTTGTAGTGTCTTCTACTCAATAAATACTTGTTGAATAAAAATGAATGCATGATGGCCCTTCATTCTATTCCATTCAAGCCAATTTAGCAAATATTTATTTAACATTTTGTGCCTTCTTGTTACTATGTTAAACTCTAGAGATTTTTTTGTGGATAGGCACCATCTCTGTGCATGACAAGGTCATAAAGTTATTAGAATAACACCAATGATGGAATTTCAGGCACTGTGAAAGACCGGTAGGGCAATTATTTCTAGATGAGATATTATTTTAGACCCCCTAGGGTCAATTGCCTATTCTGTCAATTCATATGGCCTGTTTTTGCCATTTCTTCTTCTCCTCTATATGCATATTCCTAATAATCAGAAAGAGTTCTTTGGCATGATTCCAAATATTTTTAAGGCTGTGATGTTATATTTCAATAATTCTTCTAGGACTTAAGCAGTTCATATTTTTAAATCCATGTCCTCACTGATTCTGCACCTATACTAGGAAAGCTAATTCTGGATGGGGACAAACATAGACTTACTGACTGATGCGACTTATATTCATGACCATTAATCTCAGTGGGGCCCAGATAGCCACCCAGTATCCTGCTACCTATCACTGGCCAACTCATTCCTCCACTAAGCCAATAATTATTTCATTACTTGTTCTCTCATTTCTGGTCTCCCGCGGCTTTTCTCCCTCCTCATTCTCTATTGATGACCTACTTTATAATTTCACTGAGAAAATATGAGCAATGAGAAATACCATAAGCCTCCCCCATCTACTGATGCATTGATATCTGTACCCATATACTTGGTCTTCCTTTCTACTACTGTGGATGAACTACAGTTGCCCTGAGGCCAACTCTCCACTTTGTGTGCTAGATCTTAACCCTCCTGTCTCCTGGAGAAAATTGCTCCAACAATGTTCCTCTCTTTTCTGCATGATCACCTCTTCTATCTTTACTGGATCATTCCCACCAGCTTTCAAACAACCTGCAGCATCTGCCCTCTTGAAAAATGCAAAATCCCTTGGTCCTTCCTCTCTCCACTACCCTGTTTCTCTGCTCCTCTTTATGGCAAAACTCAACAGTTGTCTGTGCTTTTTGTCTCTACTTTCTCTCTCATCTTTTCTTGAATCTAGTTTAGTCAATTTTTTGCTGTACACTGAGACAGGTCTTATCAGTGTCACTGTTGACTTCCGCATTAGCAAATTCAGTGGTTTCTCTCAGTCCTTATCTTCCTATCAGGAGCATTTAATTAAGCTTTTCACTTCCTTCTTTTGGCTTGGAGGACACCACTCCTCCAACTTTCCTGGATGCTTTTTTCTCAGACTCTTCAGCTGATGCCTCTTCATTTCTAGTAAAGTAATAGGTACCCATAGCTTTATTCATGGGATCTCCTTTCATCTCTATCTATACTCATTACCTAAAAGACATAATGCAAATTTATAGTGTAAATTCCTAATTTATCTACCTTGAGTCTAGACATCTCCCCTGTCCACAGCTACTATATATCTAACATCTTATTCAGCACTCTCTCTTAGACATCCAAAAGATATCTCAAAGCTAACATGTTCAAAACCAAACACCCTGTTTCTTTTACCCACACTGCATTCCCCTTCTCAGTAAATGGCAACTCCATCTTCGTATTATTTAGGTCAAAATCACTGGAGTCCTCCTAGATTCCTCCCTACCATGCCCTTAACAAAATTAATCAGCAAAACCTATTGTATGTGACCTCTTCTCACTATCCACTTTGCAATGCTGAGCCAAACCATATCATTTCTCATCTGGGTTAGTAAAAACTTCCTAACTGGTGCCCTAGTCTCCACTTTTGCCTTCCTATAGTTATTATTATATGCAAGTAGCCAGAGTAATTCTTTTCACATGCAGCTCAGATTGTGTCACTCCTCTGCTCAAAACCTCCCATTTCTCTCACAGATCAAAGCCAGAGTCCTTCAATGGTGTGACCTTCTAATAACTTTGAAATCCCTCCGTCTTCCAGACTCTCTGATCTCATCTTTAATCCCTTTCTATCTGCCTCACCTACACCAAACATCACTGATGTCCTTGCTGTTCTTTTGAACAAGACAAGCAAGATTCTGCTTTAGGGTCTTTGCATATCTCTAGAAAGCTCTTCCTCCAGAGAGAAGGAAAGTCACCTTCTTAGACAGACAGGCCTTCCCCATCTTCAACTTCCTTAAAAAAAAAAAAAAATCCCCACTCCTACTTCTAGCACTTCCTAACCCCTTTTTGCTTTATTTTTCTTCTAAACATCTATCACCACATGGTATATCATATATTTATTTGTTTCCACCAGAATGTATGCTCCATGAAGGTTGGGACTTTATCTGTGTTTTTTTTTTTTTTTTTAAGTATAAACTGCCCCACAAGGGGAATTTTATTGATGGCACTAGTTTATTTCCCTCTTAAAAGACCAACTCCAACCAAATGAAGTAAAAATAACCTCAAGATTTTATTGTCTTCGTGATATAACAAAATATGAAGCTTAGAACTGGATCACTTGGCCCTTTCTTTTCTCATATCCTCCCAATTCAAAATGCTTGCATCTCTTAATAGCCAGCATTCTCTTAGATCTGCAGTTGGGCTCAACACATTCAAGCCTCAGCACAATCTTCTTTGTAGTTCTAGGCTTTTTCCAGAAAATCGGCTTAGTCTGCCCACCATAGCCACTCTGCTTCCTGTCATAACACTGCTTTCCCTGGGCATAAAGAGAATCTTTGCCTTTCTTGTACTGTGTCACTTTGTGGGGTTGGTCCTTGCCACACTTGCAGAAAGTCCGGTGGGTTTTAGGAACATTCACCATGTTTTGAATGGTGAATGTTCTCGTCATTCACCATATTTCTAAGAGCGCTATGGGCTCAGAAAGAAAAAGTGGGACTTTTATCTGTTTTGTCCATTGTTGTATTCCCAGTGTCTAAAGTAGTGCTTGGACCATAGTGGATGTTAAATAAATATCTGTTGAATGAGTGGCTAAATAAATGGAAAACACTATTCATCATTTTCATCATAAATTGTCAGTGTTCATTGAAAATTTATTAAAAACAACTAGAGTGAGGTGCATGGGAAACTTCAGAGACATATAAATCATGCTGACTCCCTTCAAAAAATAATCTGGTATGTATTAGTAAGCATACCGAAACCAGAAATAGAAATAAGAAATTTGAAAACTTTGTAATATATGGTTTTATGTAAAAATAGCCCCAAAGTTATAGTCATTCATTCATTATTACTGATTCTTCATCTAAAACAGTGTTTGTGATCTAGGTGCTAACATGAAGTTAGACTTTAAAAGCAGAATTAAATTACCTAATAACTATGGTTAATGTTGGTTTAAGAATATATTTCCATTTTGACTGTGGTCTCAATATAAAAGATAAAAGAATTAGCCACAAACCAAGGACATGCATGTGGTTTTCTCTAACTGGAAAATACTCAGAGATGCCCTACTTGCTACTTAACCATATTTGCCATTTTCTTATTTTCACATTTGAAATCTTATTGAGCATGAGTTTAGCATACCTTAAAACAAACTCTCTGTAATTTATTTACATTCCGTCTTATTTCAAAAAAAATATATAAGGGAACTATGCAAACACCTGAATTTAATGGAAGGATTTGATTTCAGATACAAGTAATATAAAAGAAATTTTGCTTGTTGAAATAAAACAACTTTTAAGGTTTCATTTGTATTCTTTAGAATGTGTAAAAGTCTTATCATAAATACCTTTTAATTCACAGTAATAAATGTGTGTTTAATAAGCCCTTTATTGTTGTTAAGCCATCTGCTCCATGCTTCCTTATCTCACTCACTTATTTACTCATGATTACATCAATGTTATTCTTTCTGTTGTACAGATGAGTCAACTGAAGTACATAGAGGTTAAGAAACTGGCTCCAACTCCCACATTTTATTGAGGGGAAGAAATGGGATTTGAACCTGTTTTTTTTCTAAAACCCAAGCCCTCTGCTTTTCATCACTATGATATGTCCTTGTCTTCTCCTGGTGTTCATAGTGATCTCCCTGCTATTGAGAGGAAAGAGGCAGCACCAGAAAATATGCACTGAGGGTTAAAAACCTAAGCTGAACTAGAGTAGCTGCTGCCACCTTCATTCCAGGTAGACCCCTCACCCCCATCCACGTAGCAATGTCAGCCTTAGATTCCTTGGTTGCCTGCTGAGATTATCCTGCTCTGATGGTGGCAATAAGTTTAAAATACAGATATGTAAATTCTGTAGTATTTTGATTCATAAATGCATTTATTGCTTGGTAGAGTGAGGCTGGTTCCTCTTTCCTCCCCTGGAGTTCTGTGTCTCAGCAAGCATGCCACTTTGGATTCTAACAGATCATAGTGGCCGGCAAGTTATAATCTGGGCTGGGGTATTGTGGGGCTGGAGAAATTCGGGGCATTGCTGAATAGATGCATAGTAGTAATAGGACCTGAAGTGCAGCTGTAGAGATGAAATGATTGTGATTTTTCAACTCTTCCTTTCCCATAAATCGTATCAAGTCAGTCCCCCAGGACAGAAAAAAGTTGATGGTATTAGATAAAGAAACCGAGCAGTGCTCGCCACAATGTATATAATTGGAACAGTGCAGAGAAAATGAACATGACCCATAATCAAAGATGACATACAAATTCGTGAAGCGTTTCTGTTTGTTAAATGTAAAAATTTTGGGGACTTGTCTTTTCACTTTTGTTCAAATTCCAAGGTTATTTCCCTCCAAGTTAGTAGATGTATATAAAGTTAGGTTTCACAATGTAATACAATTAATGCAGGAATCTACAAGTAATATATCAAACAGATAATACAGAGCTAGGGCTTAGACCATGGCCACAGCTATCAAAACAGAAACAAAAGATAAGAAAATAATAGCTAAGGAAATACTTCACCTTCTTTGGTTGGCTCTTAAGTGATGGAGGAAAAGTTGTTAAAAATGGCAAACTGAGGACATCAGAAAGGCAGCACGCTATTGACAACAACAGAGAAATGGGCAAGAAGAATTACAAGTTGTAAATATGCTACAGTTCTGGTCTCAGGCAGATCTCCAAATGCAGCTCCCAGTGAGAGTGCAGATACCCAGAAGCTCTATGTGTGGAATGTTTTGTCCATTGTTGTGATTGAAACCAGGAAGATGAGTGAGCTGAGGGAAAAGGCAAGCACTAAGAGCTGACCCTCACTGTGTGGTGGGGTTAGAGGAGTAGGGAGGGCAACCTAAGTGGAGGGTTGGAGGAGGAAAGACATCACCAAGCAGGTGTGAGAAAAAGATGTAGGCTCTCTCACCCAGAAGACACGGTCTGGGTAGCCAAGGGAAGGAAGATTTGTAAGTTATCAAGAGGGACGGATGCTACAAAGAGGATTCAGAGGACTTCACCTTGGAAAGGATGCCATTTTAGAAGAGTAGTTTCATGGGAAAAGTGAAGGCAGAAAGCACAACAAAAAGCTTAAAGAACAAGTGGAAATGGTAATTTGGATGTAGTTACCAGGGATGTAGAAAATCTGACTGAGAAGCTTAAGAAAAGGAAATAAAAAGAGTTGGTAGTTCAAAGGGTTCAAGAAATGCAAACTTAGTGAAGTCTAGTGAAAACTACTTTCATGTTATGAATGGATCTGACTATAGGTAATGGTGTATAAGAGTCTGAGGTGGCTCAATATTTACCTCTGTAGATTTTCCTCATGAGTTCTAAACCAGCTGAGAGAAATCAAAAAGCCAATAGGTGAAAATAGAAATATAAAAATAGTTATGTTTAAATATTTTAAAATATATATTTAAATAACTAAACATTTAAAATACTTTATAATATTTATTACTGAAGAAGCTTGTTAATGGAGAGCATGGTTTTGGTATGTGGCAACAGTGAACTTTCTAATACTGATCTTCCCAGAATAAACAGATTTACTACCCTTGCCCTGAACCACAGCCAGTATTAGACAGCTGCACATCCCCACTTGGGGGCCAACTCCTCTAAATCTTACAGCTTATTGGAGAAGACCAGAAAAGGTCATTTCTGTGGTCTTCTGACTCCCAAGGGAAAACGGGAGAGAGGAAGGGACTGTGAGGTATGCAGGCCAGTTCTTCATAAGTAGAATCATGCCCACCTTCAAGAGCGATGAGGGAGGGAGGGACAAAACAGAACAGGGGAGTTTTGAGGACAGTTTCTCCTCACAAAAACCAGAAACCAGAAAAGGATGGAAGAAACATTTCCCAATACTCCCCTCACCACTACATCCAGCCCCTACCCCCTAAAGATATTGTGGAGTAGAAATTTTTAAGACAGATTAAGTAATCTCTCCACCCAATATGGGGCTCCAACTCAGGACCCCCAGATCAAGAGTTGCATGCTCTACTGACTGAGCCAGCCAGGTGCCCCAGAAATTTTTAACAGATATAACAAAGAGGCTCAAACTTGCTAACCAAAGCCAATGGAAATTAATAAAATTTAAAATTTTAGCCTTAACAATAACATTTGAAATTTCACTAAGCTAAATTGGCTGATTAGAGATCCTCACTCATTCAATGATAAAAACTTAAAAGAACATAATTTGAAGTGATGATTTAGAAGCTCTGTGTTTCACTCCAAACCGTGCCTCTCCCCTCTATCTCCTCCATCCTCTTTGGCAGCAAATGACTTCCTTTCCCCTTACCTAACCAGCCCCCAGATCTGGTCAGTTCTCGTTTCAAAGTCCACAGGAAGTCTTTTTTGATCTTGTCTGCTCTACTTCAAGTTACTTCTTGCACATTCATGCTCCAGAGAATGAACTTTCTAAACTTCCTTGAAAATGGCATGACACTTCATTTATTCACTTTAGAACATGCCCCGGTGGGGGGGGGGGTTGTTGTTGTTGTTGTTTTCCCCTGGAAGATCGGTCTTTCTCTACCCCATCCATATCTCTCACCCTATCCTGATCCTTCCTGCCATTCTTACCCCTCACTCTACACCTGGTAGAAATGTCTGACTCAAAGCCCTTGTACTGAGCTCCTATGCATTGCTCCTTCCCAGAGGGTACACATTTATTTCAAGCTCTGTCTAGAGTCGACTTATCCAGTAGGCATAGTGGGCACAGTCCCCAGGGCCCACGATACTTTGAGGAGTCCATGAAAATGCTTAATTTAATTTAAAATCAGAAGAAAAGGGGCACCTGGGTGGCTCAGTTGGCTAAGCGGCTGCCTTCAGCTCGGGTCGTGATCCCAGGGTCCTGGGATCAAGCCCCACATCGGGTTCTTGCTCAGCAGGGAGTCTGCCTCTCCCTCTGCCACTCCCCCTGCTTGTGCTTGCTCTCTCCCCTCCCCTGTGTCAAGTAAATAAATAAAATCTTAAAAAATAAATAAAATAAAATCAGAAGAAAAAATAAACCATTAGGTCAAAGAATATGTTTAAGATGTAATATTAATATATTTGCTTTTATATCAATGTTGTAAAACATAATCTATATGAACATATATATGTATCTATATAAACACACACACACACACATATATACTATTTTTTTCTTGATGGAAGAATGAGTCCATAAAGGCAAAACGACTTAGGGCCCATGAAAGTCATAGTGTGACTCTCAATAGTCTTGAATTTATTTTTAAAAATTTTCAAACTGAAATCATTTTTGTATTCTGAAAGCAGGCTAAAAAAGTAGCATAAAAAATTGAGGAATAACTCATTCAAACCAAATGTAACTGGTCATCATAATTTTTTTTTTTAAGTTTAGAGACAGAAGAAGAGCAACAATATCTTTCTTCAAGTTATATTAACATCTCCACTGATTCATTGCAAGGTGGCAAGAAATATTTGGTTTGGGTCCAAGCTGCAAATGCATTGGGCACAGAGAAGTCAAAACAACTGCAAATTAATCTGGATGATATAGGTAAAGGATGAGAAATAGTATGTCTTTACAACTAAACAATTTATTTGTGCTGACCTAGACGAATGAAGTCTAGATCTGAAAGGAGTTCCCCTGAAGTTCCTGCAGGTCATGATATAGAAAACAAGAATTACCCACAATTGACCAGCCCGAGACAACTCAAAGATAAGTACTGCTACCATTTTGTTGTATATCCTTCCAGTCTTATTTCTACAGGGGTGCATGCAGTTTTACACATATTTATCAAGAAGTTCATATGTTCAAGCATTGTTCTAAGGGCTAGGGAGAGTAAGATAAGCAAGGTATCTGCTGCCCTAAATATCTTGCAAATCTACCAGGGAAGATAGAAAGAAACAAGGATTATAATAAACTGTGATGAGTCTTACATTGTGAGAAGTACAGCATAATAAATGATTCTACTGAACATACTATTTTGGAGGTTATGGGCTTTTTTTTTTAAGTTTCAAAAAACATAAAAAATGGTGAATTATGTGGTCATCTCTGTTTTTACCAGCCAGATTTTACAAATGTTAACGTTTTGCTTCAGATATTTTAGACCTTGCCTTCTAAAACTTATAATATAGAATAAATACTTCTATTGATTTAATCTACAGTATAATTTTTAATGCACGTCTTTACTTGGTCCCTTATTGTTGGAGATTTAGGCTGTTTTCAAATTTTCACCATTATAAACTATACTGCCATGAACAACATTTTGGATAAATTTTTTCATAGTAGCTGTTTTCCGTTTCCTTTTTTTTTTAAACAGATTTTATTTATTTGAGAGAGAGAGAGGGAGAGTGCCTGCGAGCATGGGGGGAGGGGCAGAGGGAGAGGGAGAAGCAGACTCCCCACTGAGCAGGAAGCCCAACGCAGTTCCATCCCAGGACCCTAAAATCATGACCCGAGCCAAAGGCAAATGCTCAACCAATTGAGCCACCCAGGCACCCTTGTTTTCTTTTTCCTTAAGATAAATTCCAAAATGTAATTGCCCCTGAGCCTTTTACAGCTACATCCCAGTCCTAAAGCCAAAGTTCAGCCAAAGAGCACCAAGTGAATCACCCTCTGTTTGGACATCCTAGTACCAACTATTTCTGTTTTTATTATTAAGGATGATTTCAGTTAAGCTCACGTTTATGGAGCACTTTTTCAGTGCTAACTGCTTTTACATAAATTACCTCATTTAATCTCCCACAACAACCCTAGTAGAAGAGATTATAATTTCTACTTGAGGGAACCAAGGCTAGATGACATTAAAAATTTAGAGCTAGGTAGCTCTAATTCCAATATCCTCATCTTCTACCCTCAATCTTTATTTAAAAGCATGCTATGTGTCTGACAACTTCTCTGCTGATTAGTGATCTAGGGGATGTGACACCTTCTTGGGTATCCTTTGGGGACCACTGGAGTCTTTCATTGGAACTAATATCTCAACTTCTCAACTTCTGCCTCAACCAAACTCAACTATTCCAGCTAACAGGATTGGCCTAAAAGTCTGTCCTTATGCTCTGAATATTGGATTTGAAAACAAACACTGCTGACTATGATGATATATTCCTCCATGTATAGTTCTCTTGACCATGGTGCACATGTTTTTGTAAATTTACCATTTGAGGTAGGATGCCATAAAAAGTCCTTTTCTTAAAACAGGTTCCCCTCAGTGGATTAATGATGTTTAAAGGCTACCGTGTCCTGTATCATTTTGGCAATATCATTTTTTAGAACTAAATTATTGGTAGTGGTATTACTGCTATTAATATCGTTGTGATCTTATGATCTTACTAACATCAATCAATTTATTAAACGCCTACAATGTTCCAGACAATTAGCATGCAAATCACACTTAATTCTGGAAACCATCATACATGGTTCTACTGTGCCCATTTTACAGATAAAGAAAGAGATAAAATAATTTGCTCAAGGTCCCACAGCTAGTAAGGAGGACAGCCAGATTTCCTTGCAGACTTGCTGACTTGCGAATAAGGTTAATCACCACCCCGCCTCCCACAAAGGGAAAATCTCATCTGGCCACCACCTCCAAATCTGACTTCTCACACTGCGAACCAGGAAGCCTCTTGTTTGGAGTTGTTCTTCCACCTGCTTTTTTTTCTTTTCTAAACCTCAAAACAGACTCTTCGAAACTCAGGTGGAAAAACATAGGTTGATTGTGTAGGATGTTCCACCCAATAAAGCCACCAGATAAATAAACATGCTATATAATAAATGAGCTATACTCATTTATGACACTTTTAAGAATGAGACATTGCATGTTAGATAAATGAACTGTTTTATGGAGCTGGGGACAGTGGACTCTCCAGAGAACAATTTTCACATAACAGCTACAGGATTGGGCTTTAATTAAGTTAGGGAGGCTGTGCTGAAAGGCAGTCCCAGGCTCATAGTACAGTAACACTGTGCCTAAGTGATTGTGAGAGGGATGCTTCAGCTTCTCCTGTGGAGAAATAAATGCCCCGTAGTGTCTTCCAGTTGCCATTTTTGAATGTTAATTCTCACGTAGGTAAATATATGTTGTTGGGAAGATACCAAACAACTATAAATCTGGTTCTTCATTTCAATACAAGTGAAAACTAAACACATGGCATCTATGATGGATTTGACAGTTTTTTAAAAACCTAAGATATGATGGGAACATTTGAAACCTAAGTAATGAGAGCAAACATTCAACATTTGAGTCATTTAACAAAGTACATAGTCAAGTATTTATTATGTAGCATGTTTATTTGAAAACATATGAGGTCATGCAAACCTAAAAGCTTAGCTCTCTATTGCATTGACCTGCCCTGTGTTAAGACTCTATCCTAAACAGGACTTACTATTCCATCTGCATTTCTCATAGGACTAAACAGACTTTTGCTTCGTCCCCAGAGTATTTCTTTCTGCAGAAGGGTCTCAGGAATGCTTGTGCTACTCTACCAAGAGCAGGCCAGACTCAGAGAATGAGAGAGAAGAGTGGGTGGGTAATTTAGCCTGAGGGTGCTTAAATGGTCCCAAGTGGTCTCAGAGCCCTGGGAAACACTTCCCTGACTATAGAAATCTGCGAATACTGATCCTTATTACAAGAAGCCTACACTACCAAAAGGAAATCAACTGTGGCATTCAGATAATAAAAGTTAAGTACAGTAAGCTTTTTAATTAGACTGATTTTGTTACTACTTCCTTTCTATGTTAGCTTTAGCCCAAGGATTTTATTGTAGCACTGTGCTACTAAACAGCAAATCTTTAATTTTAAATTTCTCTATAAATCATATACCAGGGCATATAATTTTAGATAATAAATCATTAATAATAAAACAATCATATTCCCAAAGAATACTTTATACATCTAGAATAAATGAAAAGGAAACTAATCCATAGAGAATATTAAGCTATAATAATGGTTCTTAAAAACACATATGTAGGCTCTTCAGTTCTTTGTTGAATAATACATCTAACAAAATCATAGGTTTTCATCATTCTGTGGTGCACATAGGAGAAATAGGAAATGCCAGTGATTTCATTCTATTCAGACAGAACAAGTGTACAAGAATTAATACAGTTTAGAAATACAGAGATTCCAGTTACACCATTACTCCTAGTACAACAAAACGATAGTAATATAACCCATCAGAATTTCAGTTTCCTTTTGAAAATTATTATCACAGAGCATGGCAATAATTTGTAAAGCCTTAGAGTCTTATGAGACTTGCTTTGTTCAAATCATACTTTCAAGTACAGATTTATTTTAATAGATAACAAAATAAGTTAGCAATAGATTTAATTATTCATATAAGTTTCCCTATGACACAAGAGAATAAAAATATTATTGTGAAAGGTCTCAATTTAATATCTTATCAAATCAGATTCTCTGAACTAAATTTAGAAGGCAAAACATCATTTTTCCCTAAACAGATGCAGGAAGAAAGAGATATCTCCTTTATCTCTTTTTCACTCTCTTTTGTTAATAAAGCCAGGCTTTGGAATTTCATTAGTTAGGATTAGAAGGGAATAGGGGGTGGGGGAAAGTGAACTATAAGAGTCCCACTTAAAAGAAATGGAAAATAGGTTGAATAGAATTTCACTTAACAGCAGCAGTTTTCTCCTACATAATAGCTTAGAAAACAAGAAAAAATTCATTGTTAATTATATCATGCAATTGTTTAGTTTTAACATGTCTATATATTGATGAAAAGATACTGATCTCTCCCAAGGCAAGTTTTAAACTGCTGAGTATTTATTTATTTATTTATTTTTCTAGTGATACCTTCTGTATCCATCATTTCCAAGGCTGAGGATATAAATACTACAGTGCCCAAGACTATAATTCACTGGCATAGTCAAACAAAAATTGAAAAGGTTTCCTGTGAAATGAGATACAGGACTACAACAAACCAAACTTGGAAGGTAAGCTAACTTCCACTGTTCTTTAGCACGTAAGTGAATGAAAGAAAAGCCAACCCACATGATCTATTTTACATGTTTTTATCTGTTTGTCTGATACTCAAACCACTCTAGCTTGTTGGGTTTTTGTTTTTTTTTTTCAGTAATCTCTACGTCCAACATGGGGCTCGAACTCATGGCCCCAAGATCAAGAGTTGCATGCTCTACTGACAGCCAGCCAGGCGCTCCTTAAACCACTCTAGGTTCATTTTTTTTAATTTTATTTATTTATTTATTTGAGAGAGAGAGGAAGAGGGGGAGGGGCAGAAGGAGAGAGAGACTCTGAAGCCGACTCTGCGCTGAGTGCGAGCCTGACTCGGGGCTAAATCCCACGACTCCGAGATCATGACCTGAGCCAAAACCAAGAGCCAAGGCTCAACTGAATGAACCACTCAGGGGCCCTAAACCACTCTAGTTTTAATAATCATTACCATATGCTTCCAAACGGAGAGATGTCTCCTGAAAATGTCCTCTTACCTTTTTTAAGTTGCTAAGTAGACAAGTGTTCAACTAAGAGTGATCTATTAGGCTCCTTGTAATTCTGTGCCTCCTAGAGTGAAATTTACATCAGTGATGATATATAAGATGTAAGCATTCCATGCTGAAATTTAAATGCATTTCCAGTAATAACTTCAAAAAAAAAAAAGGACTTCACATTTATGGGAGCCTCTTTTTAAATTAAAAATGCAACTCAAAATATAAGGTTTGTTACTAATATAGGCCTCAGTCTTATATGAGGCTAAGGTAAAAAGTGAATGTCTAGACAAACTAACCTTAAATACCAATGGTAAGTTACCAATTGACTTAGGAGAAGCATAGGTACAAGATTCATTAATGAAATCACGTCACGTGACAGCACCTGTGAACATTATAATAAAAACTAATTTGAACTATGGAAGAACACTAGTCTAAGGAAAAAGTTCCAATTTTGGTGTATTTTAAAAGAAATGCCATTTTATTATGTTTAAGTACAATAAACTGCCATTTAGTCAAACTAATTAAGGAGTGGAGTTTCTAGCTTTGTTTAATTAAGAGTTATGTAACATATTTGACTTTATCTGTTTTCAGGAAGTTAAAAAAATGGTATATATTTAATACTTATCTTTGGAGTCATGCTAACCATCAGTTTTGCTGCAGAGCAATGTGTTTAGAGTGTCAAGAAGGTGAGGGTAAAACTATACTGATTTCATGACATACTTTAAAGATTGTTCTCTAAAAATAAATCCCTGACATCAACTTGTTTATTTACCACCATTCATTTATAAATCAGAAATGTGATATGAACTTTACAGTTTAGATTACGTTTAGATGTGAGCCCATGTTCTGCATCATTTGGTCAATTACCAAGTGAAGATCCTGCTGGACTCACTGACTAAACAGTTGTGGCATCTGTGTGCCTAGCAAGCCCGTACTTAAAGCTTGGGACAAGCGGGATAAAAACAAAACACAACTCCACAGTCAATCTTCTTGTAAATGTGGAATTTAGGTAAATTTGAAAACAACCCAACTGAAATCCTCTGAGTCTCAGATACTGAGTCAATAGGATTTTATTCTAATAGAACACCTGGGGCCTTTTGTTTAGTGTCATGATCATAGGAAGATATTGATAATACAAAACTCCCTTATTTGGCATAATTAGGCGGAGATTATAGGCTATGAGAATGTTTAGAAAATAGAAAGTAATTACACTATCAGTAACTCTGAATAGGTTTTCAGAAACCGTTTACTGGTTCAAACTCTTGTTCTCTGCTCCCCCTGCTGGTGCTACTAGTGGGACTTGTGAGACTTGGTAACGCAGAAGCAGGCAAATCAAAGAGCTGAAAGAGTATTTGTTATTTCATCTAATGTTCATAACAATCCTTTGGGACAGGTAAGTATCAGCTCCGTTACACAAATGAGGATGTAGAGCTCGAAAGACCTCAAGCCAGGTTTGATCTTCTACTTCACCTGTGCCTCCGTCAGATATTACTTGAGGGAGGTTCTTTACTTCAAAGAGACAGGCAACCATGCAGGAAAGCCATGTGGCTAAGAGCACGGGTTCTAGAATTTAAGGCCTGGTTCTGCCACTTTCTAGTTATGCAACCTTGGGCAAGTTCCTTATCTTCTCTGTGCCTCATTATTCCCATATCTAAAGTAAGAATAAGACAGTAACTTACCTCATATGGTTGTGGGGACGATCAAATAATCTAAGAAGTTAGCTCAGAGTCTGGAATAGAGTTCAAGTTTAGTAAATACTAGCTGTTGTTACTGTTTATCTTAACCTCCAGGAGAGCCATGCAACAAGTTTGGTAGAGCAAAGGAAGCCCTCCCGAAAAATTAAAATAACTGAATTGAGGTTGCTTTTCATCCCCCTTTAACTAAGCTACATAGACTTTGAGGTATTAACGGGAACCAGCCAGTCCTTCAGGTGATTCTGCAAGGCTGACACCACAGGGAAAATATTCATCTACTTGTTGCTTATCTTCATGGACTTTCTCTTTGGCACCTCAAACTTGTGTTAAAAATAAAGCTCACAATCTTCACCAGCAATCCTTGCCCACTTCCGTGTATCCCATCTCAGGAGCATTACCATGTTGTGTATCTATTTACTGGCTCACTCTTCTATTTCCCCATCCTTTAACTATAAGCCCCCTAAAGGCAGGCTGTTCCATAATCATTTTTTGTATCTCCATTGATTTTTATAATGTGTAGTTCATGTAGATAACATTTGAAACCTTAGCTATTGATATTATTGTTTGCCTTTAATAAGTGCCCAACAGTAGTGATGGTAAGGCAGAAAAGTCTTTGCTGCACATTCAAGTAAGTGGATTAATGGTGGCTCATTTCTCTAATTAAACTCGACTAGGGTATTGGCAACCTGTTTGGTTTTTTTAACATAACCTCAAGATTTTATTGTCTTCATAATAAAACAAAATGTGAAACTTAGAAATGGAACTTGGCCCTTCCTCCCAGTTCAAAATGCTTGCATCTCTTGATAGCCAGCATTCTCTTAGATCTGCAGTTGGGCTCAACACATTCAAGTCTCTGCACAATCTTCTTTGTACTTTTTAGTGTTTTCCAAAAAAATCAGCTTCATCTGCCCACCATTGCCACTCTATTTCCTGTCATAAAGCCACTTTCCCTGGGCCTAGAGAGAATCATTGCCCTTCTTGTACCGTATCACTTTGTGGGGTAGATGCTTGCTATACTTCTTACCGAAAATTCAGTGGGTTTTAGAAACATTCACCATGTTTGCAAGAGCACTATCACACAGAAAGTGGCAAACTTTTTATTCAAGGGCCAGAGAGTAAACATTTTAGGCTTTGCAGGCCATAAGGTCTCTGATCCAACTCCTCAACTTTGCATTTGTAGTGTGAAAGCAGCCATAGGCAATATACAAATGAATGGGCATGGTAAAATTTTAAGTTTGGAAATGGAAATTTGAATTTCATATAATTTCCATGCATCACAAAATATTCTTATGATTCTCATACAGCCATTTAAAAATGTAAAAATGATTCTTAGTTTATGGCATGCATAAAACCAAGCATTCATTCTTTTCCAGGTAAGGCTAATAGAACAGTACACAGATAGCAAAGGGTCAAATCTTTGATCTTCACATTTCAAAAGTGTAAATGCTGGTGTAAGACCAAGACTTGGAAGAACTGTGGTTAGTCACGACTAAGTGTCTCAATCAACACCCCACTCCCTCCTCCACCAAACACTAAGTAAAGATTAACTGGGCAGAGAGCGGGGGAAGTTGGAAGGCTAGAGGGAGTTAGGAAAAGGAACCAGAAGAGTTTAGACAGTGGTAGGTCCCTGAGAAGGACCCCTTCACCCTGGGCCTTGCCCCAGGTAGGGGGCTGGAGGAAGTGGGGATTAGAGAACTTCCTGACTCGGTCAGAGATTCTCCTTCCCTCCACCCAATGATGCTCCCAGAAACTTAATGTAACCCTAAGAGAAGAGGGTATCTCAAACTGATGGAGAATAAGTTTCTATGCCTCATCTCCATTCAGAATTGAGGCTTTAAGTAGAAATTAACTGCTATAAAAAATAAAGTCATTCTTGTACTCAAGATCATACCCTCTACACAGGCACTCAATTACCTCTCTCAATGTTTCTTTTTAGCCTCTGAAAATACCTTGAGGTATCATCTTGTGCCTACAAGACCCTCATCAGTCACCTGGCTTGCCTCATGGTAGAAACAAATCTGTTAACAGTTCTATAAAATTCTTCCATTTTAGAATTCTGGCTGTGCTTTAGTGTACTTCTCTTCTTCAAGGGGACTGATCTATAAATGTAATGGCAAGAGACATATTAGAGAATAACAACTCCCTTCCAAGAGAAGCAAACAGAAGCAGAGTGCATTTGAAAGTCAAACTTCAGCTACAAGTAAAATCTTTCCTGGATCCCAGGAGACCCTAGATGCCTGCCCGTCATACTTACATGGCAGAAAATTCCAAGGACAAAGGGTGGAGACACAGCTTATGGAAACTCTGGGTACTTTAGATGGAGCATGACATCCCCCAAACAGATATTTTCATGAATTTTACATTTTCAATACATTAAAGTTTTAAAGATTTATGTTAAGATTGGGTTTTCACAGAAGAATCCCTCAGTAGGGTTGATAGTTTGCTCTTTTTTTTTTTTTAATCTTTACAGTTTCAACTTTCTTTTTCATGAGTGTCTAGTAACTGTTTCCTCCTGGTTGTTGCCTAAGTGCATTATTCTAGACATATTTTGTGGTTATTTTCAATCATGCTTCACTTTTTTTCAGTCAATCCACTTATCACAACATACGGAAGGTATGTAAATACCCTGGTTTCTCTCTCCTATTTGAACCAGCTTGTTAAGGGGTCATCTTTCATTACGTTTTATAGCAAATCATAGTGCCCCCAAAAAGGATTTGTAAGTTTAGACCTCAGTTATGTGCATGACTATCTTCCATTGGGTTTTCATAGCTCAACATTCTTAAATGTTTTATTTTCTCTCTCACACAAACATATATATATATATATATATATATAATAGGTTCTATAGAATCAACAAAAGTCTACAATAAGGACCAATTTAACAGCTTAGTTTATGAATAATTTTTTCCAAAAGTCATCACTAGAAAGTAAAATTATTTCATCATTCATGAAGAATTATTGATGTAAATATCCAACTGCAGAGGGAATGAGAGAGAGAGATTGAAGGGGTAGGGTGAAAGAAATTCTAGATTCAAACGATTGCTCTTAGGTCCCCCACTTCTTCCATCCCATTAAAATCAGCTACTTCAAAATTAAGAATATATTACATTTTGGACTTGAGATTTAAAAGCTTGAGAGCACTGTAAAACACAAAGCAATGTGTATTTTACTTTTAATGTTAAATAACATGTATTTGATTATTTATGGTCATGTTTTATATAAAGTGCCCTATTCTTTGTTTTCCCAGGGTCCAAAGGAGTGCCTGGAACATAATAGGTGCTCCATACATTTCTGTCTAAATGCAGTAATTGTTTTCAAAGCACACTGTATTTTGCATCGTTGTTATTCATTCATTTTAGGTTAAAGAATTTGACACCAATTTTACATATGAGCAACAGTCAGAATTCTTCTTGGAGTCAAACATTAATTATATATTTCAAGTGAGATGCCAAGAAACAGGTAAAAAGTATTGGCAGCCCTGGAGTTCACCCTTTTCTCATAAAACAGCTGAAACAGGTGAGTGTATTTATATATTTAATCTCTTAGGCTTTTCTTTTGACCTCTGTCTTTTCTAAATATATATATATTCTTTCTTCTTGACTTGTAACAATACTGACAAAACTACTGTTGGGCAGGTGGTTACATTTAAATTGTCATTTTGTTTTGATTTTGTTAAGGCTGACTACAATTTATGTAATGGTTCTCAAACATTCTTGGGCATAAAACCCAATTAAAACCACCTGGTATGAATGTTCATTGTCCCTGCTCCCAGAGGGTCTGTGTCCACCTGCCTAAGGGAGTGGGTGGGTGGGGGTGCTCAAGAGTAAGCATTTCTTACAAGCATCTGGACTGACTGTGAGGCATATAATTATCTAAGACTTTCTTTTGAAACACATTATTAGGGTTATGTTAAACTCTTTAGACCACTCTGATGAAATATATTCTCCTAAGAGAGACACAAATCAAATCATATCAATAAATATTGATAACCTACTGTGTGCAAAGTAATCTGAAAGTTAATGGGATTATTTCTCTTCTCAGCAAAAGCTAGCTGACCTATTGTTTAGATATTTCCCTGCTCTTAACATGATTAGTTTAATTTTCTATCCATTTACACATGTCATTCAATAAAATCTTGGCTAAATCGACTTCAATAGTAAGCAAACAAAGTGAATCTATTATAAGTATCATAATACTCCATAATGGCTCCCATTAACCTCATGATGTCTCCCTATTGTAGGGAGCTTATATCTTAGATTGAAATTTTTCTTTTCAGAGCTGAAGCACTTAATTATAATCACAGGATTGTTAATACCATCTTTATTATAATAATATAGCATCTGGGAACTGAGTTTTTTTTTTTAAGCACTTTGGTATACATTATAAACGTTGATGGCTGCCACATCAACAGAGGGAGTGAAATGGCAGACTAACTAAACAGTTCTTTTGGCGCCCCCTAATGCCCAAATCTTAGAAATGCATCAGCAAGGGAATAATTTGCAATGCCATCAGTTCCTTTTTATTTTTATTTTTTATTGAAGATTTTATTTACTTATTTGAGAGAGAGAGCAAGAGAAAGGGAGTTCAAGCAAGGGGGGGAGCAGCAGAAGGGGAGGAAGAAGGAGTCTCTCTGATGAGCAGGGAGCCTGATGTGGGACTCGATCCCAGGACCCAGGAATCATGAGCTGAGCTAAAGACAGATGCTTAACTGACTGAGCCACCCAGGGGCCCTATCAGTTCCTTTTTAAAAGTTAGTTTTTAAATTAAATATTCTTTCTTAAATTTATATTGCTAAAAGTTCTTAGGACTTTAGGTGCCATTTTGTAACAGTGAGAATTTAGTTGATAACTCAGTTATTTTTAAATGAAATTTAGAATTGTCTATCAAGACGATTCAAATTCATAACTAATATTTACTTACCACTTGCAAAGTACACCTATGTATAAGCTTGTCTGATCTTTACACCAGCCACATTTGGTAGTCAATTTGGCACCATTTCACAAATAAGAAAACTGAGGCATGACTTGCTAAATAGCACATTGCTAGTGACTAATAGTGCCTAAGCAAGAACATACGTTTTCTTAGTCATCACCAGCTCTCAGCAATTTCATCAATTTCTTTCTTTAACTCATTACTTCAAAGTAAAGGAACAGCTTATTAAATATTCTACAAGTTAAATATAGGACCACAAATGTTCTCCTTTAAAGGCAAAAGTCCTAAATCTCAGGTGGAAGAAAATAGAAACCACAGCCACCATACAATGAGTCTAAATGTAAAGTCTTTTGTTTCCTAATGGGAAAAAAATCACTTAAGAGGCAAAAATGCTAGTTAAAATTAAATATCCCTGAAAACCTGCATCTATCCAATTTAACATGTAGCTAAGAGGAACCATAAACTTCTTCTGGTACAAATTTCTTCCAAGACACATTAAATGAAAAACGGTGACTATGTGTAGGGAAAGTGCTAATATTAAATATTTTCAAAATTTCTTTTTTTTGTTAGTAAAAGCAATGCAAATTTATTGTAATCTACAACCTAGAAATAACTGCTGTTTACATTTTTTAGCTAATGTTTTTTCCTGTGCACATATTTTTTATTATTGAAGTATAATTAACATACAATGATATATTAATTTCAGGTGTATGGCATTGATTCAACAATTCTACACATTAATCACCATGCTAAGTGTAGTCACCATCTGTCATCATACAACATCCTTAGAATATTATTTACTATATTCCCTATGCTGTAATTTCATCTCCATGACTTATTTACTGTATAACTGGAAGTTTGTACCTCTTAATTCCTTTATCTATTTTACCCACCCGCCCCCCCATCTCCCCTCTGGCAACCACCAATTCTTTGTATTTAAGAGAGATGTTTGTTTGTTCATTTGTTGTGTTTTTTATATTACACATATAAGTAAAATCATAGGTATGTGTCTTTCTCTTGTCATTTTTTAAATGATTGGTGTTGTGGTGTATATATTGTTTTACATCCTGATTTTCTTACTTAGTCTCCCTTGTTAAGTTAAAAAATCTATTTAATGGCCACACAGTGTATGGATGTACTATAATACATTGACTCCTTTCCCTATTTCAACAATATCTAGGTTATTCCATTTTTTCCATTATCAATAATCTTCTTGGAATAGCTCTTTATATAAACTCTCCTTACGTGTTTAGATTTTATTGAATCAAGACTTAAACACATTTTAAGATGCTTGATGCAAGTTGCCAAATTGCTTTTTAATAAATCTTTAATATTAATTGCTTTTTAAAAAGATATCTAAGAAAAGACAGTCGTTCGTTTAGTCATTCATGAAATATTCAAATAACCTCTACCATGCACCAGCCACTTGCTATGTACTTGCAGAATCTTCGTGAACAAAGGAGACAAAGATCTCTGACTTCTAGAGAAGACAGCAAAAATAATCATAAAAAAATAAATTACACAGCACTATAAATACCTTACAAATAAAAGCAGTAAGAATCAAACCTCACAACTGAAGTCTGAATTGCTTCACAATTGAAAAAATTAAACGATACAATTTCTGTAACACTTTAATTAACGAACCTGTTTGATAATGGGGCTTTTTGACCAGTCAATTTTCCCACTAATTAAAGGTTCATTTATTTATGAAGAAAGACAGCTTAGGCAATAATGATCTTTCCATGCAGGAATTTGCTATTTTACTTTCTAAGATCCTTATGTATGTTATCACTGAGGCTATTTATCTCAAAGCAATGTGTTTTCAAAATTATGCTGAGATGGTACTGCAGGGCAAATCATGCAGTAGATATGGCTTGTCCTGCAAACCCCCCAGCATTCTTCTGTATCGCTTTCCTTGGTCTTTAAAAACCTAGTCTCCAAAAAAAAAAAAAAAACTCATTTATAGTAAGAGTTAAATGATTTATTAGCCTTATTTTCTTTTCCTTCCTTAGAGTATTTGGACTTTATTTTTTTTTAAGATTTTATTTATTTATTTGACAGAGGGAGAGAGCACAAGCAGGGGGAGCAGCAGACAGAGGGAGAGGGAGAAGCAGGCTCCCTGCTGAGCAAGGAGCCGTATGCGAGGGCTCCATGTGGGGCTCCATCCCAGGACCCCGGGATCATGACCTGAGCTGAAGGCAGACACTTAACCAACTGAGCCACCCAGGCACCCTGAGTATTTGGACTTCAATGGAAAGCAAAGTCTTATACTAAAAAAGAAATAAATAAACCTCAGAATATAATATCAGGCTTTAGCAAACACACAGGAGAAGTTTCTCTAGATTGGAGATGCATATTTTTTATCCTGGTAATAAATTGTGTATGCAAATAATAGAAAATAAAATAGTATAATATAACATATATTATATAATTCATATATATAGTATATGTGAATTATAAGATATAAATATAAATTATATATAATACATATACTTTATTATCTATAAAATATATAAATATAAATAATATAATATAAATAGATAATAGGTAACATTTATTGGATGCTTACCATGTGTTTGGTACTGTGGTAAGCATTTTACATATGAATTGTCCTTTACTCAACACCAAAGCCCTATAAAAGTTTTATTCCAATTGTACAGATGAAGATGAAGCCCAGGGAGGTTAAGCAGTTTTGCCAAACATTATAAAGCTGGTAACAGTGGAGCCAGGGCGTAACTCATCCTGTACAATTCCAGCACCTGCACTATAGCTTTGCTGGTCTTCCTAAGAGACCTAAGAGGGTCCTGTGCCAACCTCCTCCCCTCAGCCACTGAACCAAATCCTCCTCTACACGTTAGCTAAAAATAAGACAATGCCAGGAGAAGTTCACTTTTAATGTAATGTTTGTTATGAAAATGCAAATACATGAGAAAAGAGGGAACCACAGGATGCTATCGGCTAATTCTATACTGGCCTGAATACAAGATGGGGAAGTAGGTTTGTGTTATGGCAATGAAAATGAAGCCACAGGACTCCAGGAACCTGGAGAACAGGGATTAGGGTGGAGCAGCCTGAGATAAAGACAAAGTACAGGTGGAAAAAGGGGTTCTCTTAAAGACAGGACCTCCACAGGCAATTCATCATGTGTTTTTCCAGCTGGTCCTGGTCCAATAAAGTGTCTAGAAGGCAGTGCTTCTTAGAGTGGAGTCTGTGGACGACCTGCACTGGAAATGCTTGGGTACGAGTTTAAAATGCAGATTGCTGAGCCTCTAGCCAAGTGATACTTCTGCAGTAAACTGTAAGGACCACTGCTCTAGGGCTTAGACACACCCTTTAAGAGAGAGAAGCGTCATGAAAAATGACGTAGGGTGTGGGCAGGAAACGTGGACAGAAACGGGGAGACCTGATGGCCCAAGCTATTGCCTTAGTAATAGTGGTTTTGGGGGTCAGAGCAGAGTGGGTACATGAGAATTTCAGGCCATTATCTCTAGTACTATCTGGTCACCTCTCTGCTTCCTCTTCCTCCTGCCCACTGCTTCCTGAGTTACTGAGCACCCCAGCCCACCTGGGCAGCCCAGGATCCCCAGAAGCACAGGATGCAGGACCATTGCGCCGGTGAACCATCATGTCCCACGTTATCCCCTCTGCCCAGACCCTGCCCTGCCTCTGGATGTGAAGCTTCGGTTGAAGCTCTGAGAACCACTGAGGGCTGCTGAAGTTGGAGGTTTTAGACCACCAACCTGGAAAGTCACTATAAAAAATTCCTGGGGTCTTTAAGCAGTACAGAAAGAGCCCCAAAGGGGAAAAGATAATCTGTGAGTGTAGAAAGCCAACACTGAAAATGTGAAAGTCAGTTCCCTAAATTCAATAATACTGATTAAAAAAAAAAAGGTGAACAGATGACTTTTGAGCAAGAGTGTTGTCCAACTCTGCTGTATAAAGTCTCTTTGCAATGAAGGAAAGGCACAGCCTCCATAATCCCTTTAATGACAAGTCAGAGGCCTGAGGGAAGGGCAGTCATATTTCATAATGATTAATTAACTTGCTTGAATTGCTACTTGAAGTAGGAAAGTTTCCCAGAGAAATCATATTATTCTTTTTTTGACAATTCTCCAGAGGAAAGCAAGTATGAGCAAGATATTAAACCACACTGTGTTTTGTTCTCACACAACACCATTGGTTGGTGCATTACTAATGACTCCTTAAAGAGTCTTATTAATTTTTCAGAACTTTCAGGGACTACAAGAGGAAAAAAAAACAAAAGTTATGTCAATGGAACTAAATATAAGTGATATTAAATAGAACGCAGATTAGAGGCTGGTACACAGAACTGTACTTTTTCAAAAATTCCGTTACTTGTAATTAGGGGTTTCTGATTCATTCACATTGAAATGGATTATAAATGTATAGATTCATGATTATTAAAACCAGGTTAAACAGACACACAGTGTTCCCTGAAATACTATCAGTTTAATCATCTGGATTTATTTAATCTTCTTCATGGCCTATTCCTAATAAAGAATCAGAGTTCTGTAGAATAAAAAAAAAGATGCATAAGAGTTTTACAATCTCTCTGAGGTTCACAATATCCACTAATAAAGAATAAAGATTATGCTTTGCTGTGAGGAAGTAATAATCTTCTGTATCAGTTTCCTATTGCTGCTTTAGCAAGTTATTACAAACATAAGCCACATGTTATGTGGCTTAAAACAATACAAATTTACTATTTTATAATTCTGGAGGTGAGAAATCTAAAATCTGTATCATTGTGCTAAAGTCAAGATATCAGCAAGGCTATATTCTTTCTGGAGGCTCTAGGAGAGAATCAGTTTCACCATCTTTTCCAGATTCTAAAGGCTGCCCTCATTTCTTGGCTTGTGGCCCCATTTTTCGTCTTCAAAGCCAGAAGCATAGTGTCTTCCAATCTTGTTCTCTCTGACCCTCCTGCCTTCTTCTTGTAAGGACTCTTGTGACTTCATTTGGACCCACCCCTACAATCTAGGATAATTTCCCAATCTCAAGTCCCTTTTGCTATATAAATTACATAAATATATATAAATGTATATTTGCTATATAAATTATATAATTTATATATTTACTTATAAATATTTAATATACCACAGAAAATAATTATAAATATAGCTAAATATAAATATAAGAAATATTTGCTATATAAATTATATAAATATATATATAAACTCAAAGGTTCCAAGGTTGGGACATGGACATTTTGGGGGAGGTGGGAAGATCACTATTTGTCCTACCACATCTCCTCACCTATCTAACTCCACCACCTATTACTGCAATTTTTACTAGTCATCGTGATTTGACGCCAGCCAAAATAAATAAATAAATAAATAAATAATAATAAATAAATTGATTCTCTTAACAGAAAAGGAATTGTTGGAAAGATAGCTAGAAATCAGTAGGAGGGCGGGCAAATGGTACTAAATAGGATACAAGGGAGAGCAGGAGCCAGAACCACAGCCAAAACTGCAGCACATGAAAAATCTGGTGAGGACCCTGCAGCTGGCACACGGCCATTGCCTGCACTGTGCCCTGCCTGAACTCCCCATGGTGTTACTGTTACCAGACCCTGAACATAGATGCTGCTATAAGAAATTTCCTGGAGCTGAGTGTTCTGTGCCAGTGGAGGGAAGAAAGCATCTGATCGGGTAGGTTTAGATCATCTGCTTATAGCTACTTGCTGGCAATGGGGAGAGGGAGTCTTTGTTCCATTGAGGCTTCCACAGTGGGAAGCCTTACCTGCTTCTTACCTATTTTAGGATGCTCGCAAAGAAGTACATCCTGGTGCTGGGCAACTAAAAAAGGATAAATGTCCACTAGACTATTCAGACTCAGGAATAGGCACATGCTATGCTTGAGAGCAAGGTTGCACTTTTGAAGAATCTTAAGCTACTGAGTAAGCCTTGGAAGCTGCCCATTCCTGCACATAGAGTTCTGTTACACGTTGACATCAGACCCCTGCCTCTGTGTATTCCATGTCACTTAGGAAAATTTCCTGTGTTTGCTGCTGCTTTTTACTTTTTCCTCTTCTTAATCTTTTTCTTTAAACATGTGATCACAATACATATATTTCTCTTTCTTACCTTCTTCTCCCTATACATACCAAGTACTTAGAGCCTAGGAACATTAGCATGAAGATAATCCCTTGAATACATCTAAGCACATTCTCCTATCCTTAATACACAAGGATGAGACTGTAACTCATTAAATGATTCATCGTTTGACTTATTTTTCTAGGTGTGGTAATGAGTTTGCTCTGACATATGATTTTCCCTGCCTTGGGCTTCTGGTGCCTATTTGTTAGGTCTGCCTATCAAATAGGTCTTCTGATAGGTCTTCTGCTTTGCCAACTGACTCAGACTAGTGTCAAATCCTTATCCTTACCCTTAGCCCAATAATGCTGAATTCCAACCCTAGACCTAAACTGGCCTGGGGAAATAGCATGTAAACACTGTGAAACAGATGAGATTATTAGAAGAAGAAGATTAGAAAGCGAGAACACAAAAGGAGATGTTTGTGTTTTAAGAAAAATAATTTGAAAAACACCCATTGTCTCTATTAATATGACACCTCATATCTAGAACCTACTGAAAGAAGGGTCTAGAAAGTTTCTTGTGTCAGCTCTGGTCAAAGCCTTTAAGATACAGGCCTCAGGTAGCATGGCTTTGACACCAAGATTGGCAAAGGCAAAAATAAGTCAAGAAGACTTATAAATGTCCATACCCTTTGGACCAGTAATTCCACTAACAGAAATCTAGCCTTAGGAAATAAAGAGAGAGACGCCTGGGTGGCTCAGTCGGTTAAGCATCTGCCTTCCACTCAGGTCATGATCTCAGGGTCCTGGGATTGAGTCCCACATCGGGCTCCTTGCTCAGTGGGGATGCTTCTCCCTCTGCCTGCAGCTTGCCCCGCTTGTGCTCTCTCTCTCTCTCTGACAAATAAATAAAATCTTTTAAAAAAAAGGAAATAAGGAGAGATATGGGAAAAAGATTTATGTACAATGATATTTATCCAAAAACTAATTATATAATAAGAATTTGGAAACAATCTAAAAGTCCAATAATAGCAATAGCTAATGCTTATTAAGCTTCCAAATTGTGTAAGGCATGGTACTAAGTGCTTGATATGAACTATCCCATAGATCTCAGGGGTGAAGTACTGTTATTATCCCGTTTTACAAATGAAGACACTGGTCACAGAGGGGTTAATCAACTTACCCAGAACCATGCAACTCCAGGTGGTGGAGCCAGGATTTGAAGTGAGTTTTGTCTGAATCCAAAGATGGCGTTTGAAACCACCAAGCCAGACAGTTTCTCAACAGGGCAATGACTGAATAAATACAGTACAAACATGATGAAATATCATATCGTTACTAGCATGACAGTTTTGAACAATTTTTAATAAAATGAGGAAATGTTCATGACATAATACTGAAAGAAAGAAAAAACAAGACACAACACTTAGTAAAGAGAATGATCTTCACTAGGGTACAGAGATACACAAAAGACTGTTAAATATTTTTTTAAAAATGATTGCTTCTAGTCTGTGGACAAATATAAAATTGTACTTTCTTCTCCATACTCTTCCATACTTTTCAAAAGCATCCTACAATTAGTGTGCCTTGCTTGTATAATCAAAGAAAATAGTTGGCTTTCAGTAGGGAAATAACTGTAGGCTGGAAGATTCTAGGAATCCATGCTGCATGGGTCAGCCCAACCAGAGCCCATTGTGGTGTGGGCTGGAGTCTTAAAAGGCCAAGCAGCTCTAACAAACCATGGCCAGCCCCCAGAGGAGCGATGGGTAAGTCTCAGCATGGGGGCAGCTGTTGCAGGACTGACTGAGCTGCCCCATCCAGAGCCATCCTGCTGTGGAAGTGAGGTTATTAATTAATGGAGCCAGTGACCAGCACAAACTATGCATCAGGACTGGATGGGAATTTTCACTCTTTGACCGCTACCTAGGTGACTTCGGTTAAGTCATCTATCCTTTTTACACCTTTGTTTCTTCATCCGTGAAATGAGGACAATGATATTTTCTGCCTGATTAGGTTGTTGTAAGGATTAATTGAGAGAAAGCATGTAAAGTCTAGTATATTACCTGGAAAATATTCAGTACTCAATGAATGGTCACTTAAAAAGAATAATAAAATACACTTTGCCCCATGGTATAGGCATAGAGTGAAAGACTCAGGAGACGGATTTGGTATCATCCCTCAGAAACAGAAGAAATACATTATGACTAAAACCAAGCACTTTTGAGCAGATTTGATTAAAATAGGCTGGCATTTGATAGGGTACAGAATGTAGTTATGTTATATGTTTCTAGTCTTGTTCAAGAATAGGAGACTACATTTTTTTGTTTAAAAACTAACTTCGTTTAAATGCACTGTCTTTGGCAAGACTAATTCTAAAGTCTAATACCAGTTTGTGTAAGATGTATAAAAATTCTTACCAAATTAGAGATAATTTGAGTTTCTGAGTATACTCAGGTATGTGCTGTGAGGGAAACAAGCAGGGACAGAATTGTCTCATTATGGATATAGCAACATAGATATTAAATTAATAATGAAAATATCATGAGATTTTTCTAGCACATTAGGCAACACACTGATGATTAGAGCTGAAAGACATAAATGTTTTTTAGTTATAAAGTTTCTGTGTGTGTGTACATCATTCTGCGTTTGTGAATGCTTTTCTGTGTCAAAACACTTGGAAATACTATAAAATACTAACAGCAAGTGGATTAAGGGGACAAGATTCGGGATGGTTCTTTTTCTCTCCCTTTTATTTTTCCTCTTAAAATTCTTTTCTCTATTAAGGTTACTGCTTTTATAATGTAAATATTAGGTATGATTTAAAAGAAATGACCTAGCCACTTGGTGGCAGTAGACCATGAAAAATATACAATATATAACTTCATTTCAGTCCTATGCTTAAAAATTTTGTCATTGGCTTGATTTCTTCTCTGACAATCTTGTTTGTAAACTGTCTTACTTCAGATAGCTGATTCTTTGTGAAATTACCCTCTGATAATTAATCATCTCTTTTAAATGACTTTAATCTAATTCAAATTAAGGCACCTGGTTGATTTGAAACTATGATAACAAAAAGACCCTAAAGGATGATTGTGTTTATTCTCCCTATTAGGGCTAATAAAGCCCTAGTTAGATATGAACATTATTTTTATGTGAAACAAGTTAATAACTGAAGTTTCACTGCTAAATAATCACCTGTACTTTATACAACAGAATTAAGTTAACCTGCATTAAAAGCCCCACAGCACCACATATTACTTTTAAATAAAAACGGTAATTATAAAATAATGAAAGTGAAAACAAAAATAATCTAGCAACATATGCTATAAACCCATGATCTTGCCAAGTTGAAAATTGCGTTATATTTTAATGTAATATGTCTAGTCTTAAAATTTCAAAATAATGTAGATGCAGACTCCTGCTTGGCTCCCAAAGACTGAACATCAGCCTACAAAATACTAATTTAGATGAATAAACTTGGCTGGTGACCATTGGGGCATAACCTTGCTCCCAGAGTTTGATGGAACTGCATACTTGGAAACAAAAGAGACTTAGTGAAGCACTGAGAAGCCAAAAAGAATTTCTGATTTGTCACAATTCACAGTGCAACATTTTCCTCTCACTGTAGAGAAGACAGAATAAAAACACAGAAAAGAACTTTTGGCTCTTCTGATGTTTTCACCTTCTAAAATTCCCTACCCATTGTTCTTAGAAAACTACTGAGCCTGTGCCTGCACCCAGTCGACCTTTTTCAAAAATTTCCAAAGACCATAGGAATCTTTTTATTCCAACTCCATGATATTTTTCTCAAAGAGAGCTGTCTGTGCCACTTAGCTTGTTATACAAGCCTGTGATATCATGGTGGCAGTTAAAGCTGCCTCAAGTCGTGATTTCTCCCTGGCCCCACAAGTAATTCTTCAAAAAGAAAAATCTGAACACTAAAATCACAATAGCTGAATAAATAGGGCTTGAGGCACTCTTGGGAATCCAGAGCTTAGAACCGTTTTCAGGAATGTCTCTGTCAGCTGAAGAATAGTGTCCTTGAAGTCACCTCTGGAAGCTTTTAATTCTCAGGAGGGAGGAGATGAGTAAGAAAGCTCCAGGACTCTTTTGGGTTCAGCGTGAAAGAGAGTTAGCTGCCAAGGCTGCTCACCACACCCCAGTCAGAAGCTTTCATTAGCCATGTCCTGACAGTCTTTATGACTAGACAGGGCTGGCCAGGATCTTAGCCAGTGGGAAAGGAGCAGAGGGAAGTCATTAATAGCATTCCACCCCTGTGTTATAATCTCAAAGTGTCTGCTAATCAAAACTGGGCTTCTTCTATGGAGCCAAGATACTGTTCACCAACAGTGTGTCAAAGATTGTGCAAAGACAAAAGTGACACATCTTGGAGGCTCTTCAGGAAACCTAAACTTTATTGCATCATCTGTTGGAAGGAATCAAGTAGAGACCAGTTATTGTGCATTTTTTGGTCAGTGAACTAAATAAAGCTCCTTGGTATTTGTTGCCTAGAAGCCTCATGAAATTAGAGGACACACCTTGAAGTTTTACAAACCCTAGGTAGTTTTTATTGTCCTTTCAGTGTTTCCTTCTTTAGGATTTGCCCAATTAAATAAAAAGGAGAAGAAAAGACACACATACTTGAAGGCCTTTGCTTTTATTCAACTTTCAAGCCTATTTAAGTGTACTTTAATCATCTCCAAACAAGTGAAGAAACTCTTAAAAGAATGTGGGTAACGTGAATGCAAAATGTAAGAAGCTCACCCTATTTTCATTTTGTTGAAGTTCCCCAGGTCACACGGAAATCATTCCAACATGATACTCAGAATTCTGGGCATCTAATTGCGTCCATCTTTAAAGGACACCTTACTTCTGGTAAGAAAATACTACTTGGGTTTTTTGGGTAGTCTTTACTAATCATCCATTTGAATCCTCCAACTGAAAAATCATGTGTCAGGCATAAATTTCTTAATAATAAGATATGCTATATGCTTTCTATAGGAAAATAATCAATAAAGATCCACTTAAAACTGAATTTAAAGAATGATTTAGGTGGACTGCACCAGCTTTTGCTATGGGTTGGATACATTTTCATTTCAATGGGTGCTGGGGTTCAAGACCCCTAAACTCCTTCTTAAAAAAAAAACATTATTTGAGTGTCTACCATGTGCTAGGAGGTTGTATACATCATTTATTCAATCTTCAAAACAACCAGATGAGACAAGTGTCATATATCTATTTTATAGATGGGAAAACTGGAGCTCAGAGAGGCTAAGGAACTTGTCCAAGGTCACACTAAGTGACAGACTAAAATTCAAATCCTATTTTTCAAATCCTGAAATCTGTGCTCTTTCTCTTGTATAAACCAGCTCCTGTTTCATTAGTATGACTCAGTATTTTCCTTTGATGAGGTTACCTAAATGTTTTAGGCATAAAAAGTTATGAGATCAGGTTGTGCAATGGACAAATATAACTCTAAACAGAAATTTCAAATTGAAAAACTTTAGGCATAACTATTTCACCTCTGACCACTGGTAGACCACTTATCTCCCTGCATAAAAATCTGGCAGGAATAGTATGAGAATTTTTGCAGGTTACATTGACATTCTTGGGACTTTCATTCACTTAGTCAACAAATATTCATTAAGCAACTACTATGTGCCAGGCACTGTTCTGGGTCGGGAATCAGCAGTAAAAAAAATGAACAAAGGCCCTGTCTTCACGGAGCTTCCATTTTGGACAGATGGGGAGAAAAACAATAAACAGAACAACAAGAGAAGAGTCAGGTGGCAGTTAAGTATTATAAAGAAACATGAAGCAAGTGAGGCCACTCTGAATGTGTACATGTAAATCAATGAGCCAAGTGCTTAGGTCCCATACAGACACCTACCCAGGTCTGCACCTTGACATTTCTGTGGGAACTGGGGAGGCCAGGAGCTCACAGCAGCCCTATTAGATAGGCGTTATGATCCCTATTTTACAGAAGTTATGTTACAGAACACTTGAGTTTCAGTGAGTTTATAATTATGCCTTGAGGTTACAGGGCTGGTAAGGGGCAGAGCCCAATGTGAACCCACATACCTACGGTTGTCTCTTGATCACTCTGCTGTATCCTTAGACCCCTATGCCTGGCAGCCTGGCCCCAGTTATTGTGGGACTTCTCTATTCTCTCCCAGGCACTAATGCCCAAAGGTATGTGGCACCATTAGGTGGTATGAAATCTTCAGCAATAGAGTTTTCCAAGAAAAACACTAATTCCATATCTCCCTTGGGATTTGGCATGGGAGGGAGGGGCGTGTTTGTGTGTTTGTTTGTTTGTTTTAAGACTTATTTATTTGAGAGAGAGAGAGAGAGAGAAAGAGAGAGCACACGCACATGCAAGCTGGGGGAGGAGCAGAGGGAGAGAGAGAATCCTCAAGCCGACTCCCCACTGAGCAGGGAGCCCACTGTACAGGGCCCCACATGGGACGGTCCCAGTGCTCAATCCCAGGACCCTGGGATCATGACCTGAGCCAAAGTCGGATGCTTAACCGACTGAGCCACCCAGAGTCCCCCACCCCCACCCCCAGGACTTTGGAGTAAGCTAAGCTACACTGGCCTGGCCCCTGCTCACCAGTTGGCTTTAGGAGAGGGACCAGGCAGCCTGGAGACACCCAGGTGCATGTCAGGTGCAGCTGGGAGATAATGAGGGCAAGGGCCAGTGAAGTGTCTGCCACATAGTAAGTATCTGATAAATATTTGCTAAAGGGAATGAGGAAGGAAGGAATGAGAGATCGAAAGGAGGCCAATATCCATCATCACTCAGAACTCGAGCGTGATAGTCATGTCTCAATGGATAGTTTATATTTGAAAATAGAAAACAGGATTTTTTTTATAAACTAGGGAGAAAATGTGATGAGCCCAGTAGGTAATGTATGTTGAATATATCATATTAATTACTTAAAGATTTGGGGTGATTAACTGATGCTTCAAAACACAAGAAAAGCATTGTTTTTAAGATAAAATGTGAGTGCAAGATATATAGCAACTTGAATTTCTTTCTTATATATTGTTTTAAGTAGAGCAAATATCCTTTCTCGGCAGAAAAAATTCATGAACAATACATTTTGAAGAATGGTGACAAGTTCTACATAACTTCTGTCTTGCTCGAAAGGTTAAAAAGAAAACCTAATAAACCTCAGTTGTGATTGTGGCCAGCTTTAGACTCTGTTACCAGCAACTGGGAATTCTCACTTGTGTCAGACAAAACAAACGAGGTTCATCACTAAACCCTTTTATATAAAATATGCATGCACAAGCTCAGAAAAAAATGTCTAATGCTGACCACATTTGCCAGAGATGCACTTCTAGAAACCCACTGATACCAGATATGTGCAGCCCAATTTTCTCAGAAAAGAAAGGTACTGTTGTGCATTTTGGAAGGACAGTCACTATACACACAGCCCAAGGTAAAAGTTAATTTTGTTCTCCCCTTCCCTTTTTCCTTTGAGCTCAATGAATTTTGCTTTGCACAGAGTAGAGAGAACAATGATTCTGACATCCCACGGACACTAATGCTTAGCTAAAGTTATTTTTTCTTTCTTTCAGACAACAGGCAACAAGACATTGGACTTTTATCAGGAATGGTCCTCTTTGCTGTTATGTTGTCAATTCTTTCTTTGATTGGGATATTTAACAAATCACTCCGAACGGGGTAGGTTTCTGTAGAATTTCTATTTTCTGATTTAGACCATATATAGTAAACCTAGTCAATTCAGTTATTTACTAGGAAAACCCATCAACATTTTTAGTCAGAGAAAGAAAAAAATAAAATGAGTAGTGTTTAATGATTACCAACCCATGCCAAACTCTTGACACATGTCACTCATTTAATCCTCATGATGACCTCATGATGACCCTGCTGGGAAAACCCAAAGGCTTATTTTACAGATCACTTACTTTAGGCTTCAAGAGGTTAAGTGATTGGCCCAAGGTCACTAAGCATTAAGTCAGGAGCCCAGACCTGGCTGACATCACAACCCACATTCTCAGGCTACACAGCCTGCTCACTGTGCCTGGATTCTTTAAAGTGGTTAGGTCATAACCTGCCTCGAATCCTACCCAAACAAATCCTCTGAATCAGTGTGAAGAGAAGTGTGGCAACATCTGAATTCATCACTTTGATACAAGTTGTGTTGGTGTGTTAGCAACCAGCTCCCATGACCATTCTCCTTGGCCTTCGATCACTGTTTTCCAGTATGGAATTAGTAAAGATCAATGCCTAGTGATGGATAAATGAGGCTTTGAGGAAAGCAAAGCCTTCAATTTTCTAAATTTTACTAGATGTGTTGAGTATTTCTAATCTGTGAATACACAGTTGTTTGATGTGGCAGTCTCCTTGTACAGCTAACAACTCACAAATTTTAACTGTACAAATGTTCTTTAACTGATAGCACTGAATTTCTCTTTCTTGCCATCACTTGCTTCATGACATTATTTTTCTTTCTTTTAAATTTATAATCAAAAGGCAGTAGGAAGATTTAGAATGAGCTATTCTAAGTAAGGTACACTTGTGATTTTTTAAATTTACAAAGTAGGCTTTTTTCTTCAGAAGTTAGTGATATTTCAAAATTTAAATTACCCATTAATAAATATATCCCTGATATCATTATGAGGTGGGCAAACTAATATAAAACTTTGTTTCAGGTAGTTTTAAAAATATACTTGATTATAAAGCCCCTCTTAATGTTTGAACTTGTATGACATAAAAATATTAGTATTTATGTTATTGTCCAAAGATACTGTGAAATTTTAAATAGCATTAAGCTTGTTACAATAACTTAAAAATTAATTTCCAGTTGGCAATGACAAATAAGAAAATAGGACAATTCTTTGCTAATTTAATTATTTAAATAAGTATTCCTTTTAAAAAGATAAATGAAACGAGACCATTTCAATACAACTATTTTATATATAAACAGACACTGTTATTTACTATAACTATACATTACTTATAAAAGCCTTACTTCAGAAACAAAACTGGAAAACATTCTAAACTGAAACCCAAAATGGGTAAATATATATATGTGTATATATATGTATGTGTGTGTGTGTATATATATATATACACACACACATATATATAGATATTCTCACTGTTATCAGCATGCTGTATAAAAACTTTTCTGTAATAACATGAACTTACTAATTTGGTCCAATTTTAAGTATAGAAAGAGAGTGTGAATTAGTAAAAAAGCTGAATCATAAAACATTATATAAATATGTGTAAAGAAATTATTTTTACCCTACAGTTGAAGGTCAAATTGAGCGAGCAAAGTTCATTCAGGATATTGGTTGTTACTCAGTAAAAGTCCTTAGAAAACCTGCTTAAACAGATAAACAAGTTTGACCTGTTGCTAACAGGTACTTGTTTACAGGTAAAAATGTGCCAGAGATCAGTTTAGTCTAAGTTCCTGTTGCAACCTTTGCTCAAGTCAATTTGTATTATAAATACAGAAAGTGCTTCTGACACAGTGGCAGTGCCAAGGGTAGCTTGGGGAAGAAGCGGGGTGTTCACAGCTTCTCCCTTTTCTTTCCATCACCCACCCTAGTGTTCCTTAATAAGCACACAGCCCAGGGAAAAACCAGTATTCTCACTGTGCCATACAACTGCAAGACAACTTCTGCAGCCTCCTACTCTATCCACATAAACAACATTTGGAGCCATCCCTATCACCTCAACCCTGTATGAAATCAGTACAAATTCAGAATTAGAGGAGCTAGAATTATACCTTTTTATTATATAGCATTCTCTTCTTCAATATTTTTCTGTGGCTATGGTTGACTTGGAAAGCTCTGCAAAATATCCCTTACATTTTCCAAACCTTTCCACACTGATATCTGCTTATAATGGTTAGCCATATTTAACACGTGTACAGTTTTACTTCCAGGGTGGTTCTCCCACTTACCTTGAATCTAGTGTGAGTGTTTTGAAATGTTCTGGCTCATTAGAGAAAAGCGGAGCAATAGAGGGAGGAGGAAATCTGAAAAGATAGTGAATCAACTTCCCACTTAACTTTCTAAAGTAGGAGATGGAAATCTGCATCAGGAAGTTTTATGCATTCCATTCCAGTTGATTTCCTGGCCTCCTATGTGATGGCTTGCACCAATCTTTAAGTAAAATGCTTCTTCTAAACGTGTCATTTTTATTTCCTAGAATTAAAAGAAGAATCTTATTGCTAATACCAAAGTGGCTTCATGAAGATATTCCTAATATGGAAAACAGTAATGTTGTAAAAATGCTACAGGTAACCAAACACCATCAAATAAAAACTAAGTGGCAGCTAAGAGTAAAAGTGCAATCCAATAATTAGAATAGAATTTCTGTTCAAATACATAAATGTGTGTACATTTTAGCATAATTGTATAAACATATGTCAAGACAGAATTACACATATTTCAAGTTATACTTAGAGATGAGGGCATGAGGTTAGGGGAAGGAAAGAGAGAAGGAAGAAAGAAACAATGCTATTCAAAAGAGAAAAGAGAAGAGGAAGCTTGTGGGCCAGGTATCAGTCACCTTGTGGCCAATAGTTGATAGATGACTTTGGGGACAAAAGGAGATGGGTAGAAAAGCTCAATAAAATGCAGCTCAAAGACACAAAGAGGCTTCTGTTTTACATGAGATTGGAGAAGCAGGTGAGATCTGCTTCACTCCTGAGGTCCAGTGGATTTGAGAAAATAGATGTGAGAGGACTGTGGGAGATGGTGTCACCAGGGCTGGGCCAGGTTTCCATTTCAAAAAGAAGAGAAAGGTGTGCTGGGAAGACCCGGAGACTATAGGGGACTTTGCCAAGTATGGAGGAACTGCTGCTGATTATGGAGAAGGGAAAAGATTCTGCTATGTGTGCTCCTTCTACTTTTTGGTAGTCTGGTTTCACCATTAAGGGGCTCAAAACCCAGCTGATGGGACAGACATATCATCCAAGCATTGCAGTGCATTGATGTAAGTGCAGTGACAGAAATGAGACCAAACATGATGGGGGTATACGGGAAGCATATGGAAAGATGAGAAGGAGTTGCTTAGGAGAAACAGAAAACATTCAAAATAGAGAGGACAGCATGAGCAAAAGCACAGAGTGAGAAGAGCTTGTTAGGTGTTGCTTTATTGAAAAGCTTGATGTGAGGAGTGGTTGGTATATTGCTGGAATGGTGACTGGGATCAGATCATAAAAGGTCCTGTTATAGAACTTTACAGAACTCAGACTTCATTCTGTTGACAACAATGTTCAAACTTTAAAAAAAATTAATTTTGCCCTCGAAATCCTTTGTTCTTTTCTTTCTTTTTTTTTTTATGAGTGGAGGGGGAGGAGCAGAGAAAGAGAGAGAGAGAGATTGAGAGAGAGAGGGAGAGAATCTTAAGCAGGCTCCATGCTCTGCACAGATCCCAACACGGGGCTTGATCTCACGACCCTGAGATCATGACCTGAGCAGAAACCAAGAGTTGGACACTTAAATGACTGAGTCACCCAGACACCCCTAGAAACACTTTGTTCTAAAGATGTGAGGAAGACAAGTATTTATAAAACAAATAAAAGTGGCTTTGTTTGGAACTCTTATGAACCCATTAATCAACTCCTTACCCAACCCCAGAGAAATCCCTAAGGTAGTAGTTCTCAGCCTTGGTTACATATTGGAATCCTGATGCCTGGGCCACATCCCAGGATCTCTGAGGGAGGGAGGGCATGGAGAGACCCAGGCATCAGTATTATCCAAAGCTTCCCAAGTGATTCCACTATGCAGCTGAGGTTGAGAACACTGTTAAGTGGTTGAAAACTACTGCTAAAGACAATGAGGAGTAACTAAGGGCTTTTCCATTGGAATAGACAAGGTCCTAGGAGAGAGGCAGAAGAGGAAGGTCAGAGAATGAACATCATGAGGTTAAGAGCAAAGTGTCAAGAAACAAGGACCCATGGTGCTGACCACTTTGTAGAGGGTCTGTAACATTCAGTGGAATGTGGCAAGGGGGAGGTCACTGGTGAGTTGAGAAGTGATTAGGAAGTGAAGAAGCAGAGGTTGAGAATGAAGACATTCTTCTAAAAGGGAGTAGAGAAAGGAGCTATGCTGATACGTGGTCAGCTCTCATATCCTCGTGCAGTGAATGAACAACAGTAGCTTCGGAGGGATGTGAGTCAGAAGCATGTTTATACTAAATTTGACAGGCTTAAGAGGGACTATTACAGAGAAAGAGGGAATATTGATCCAACAAGACTGTGAAGAAGAGGGGAGGGGATGGTCTAAAGGGGTGAGATGGAAAGGTTCGCCTTAGGCAGAAGGGAGGATTCCTGTCTCTGGATACTTGAAGGTGAGAAAGGGTGTGCACATGGCTGATTTTGAAGGAGGTAATGTTGCCTAATAGTGGAGGGGTGATTTAGAACAATTGAACCCACATATGTGACGAAGTACATAGTTAACAAGTAACTGAAGGACAAGCATATGTTCATCAAACTACAGATAATAAATACTGTAATCTTATATCCCTTCCACTTGCTAGTTCTATCTTGTTCCTCCACTAATTATTATCCAAGGGGACTGGGGACTTTCTGTGGCTCAGATAATTGTCCCTGACCTTGTTGTGGTCAGGTCCTCTTCTTCCTTCATTGCCTTCATTCTGGAATGGTCCCTGTTGCTCTTCTGTGTCCTTCACTGCAGTCTGACTCCCACCCACATCATTCAGTTGCCAGCCTGAAGTAAGGAAAATACCTCCCTCTACAGAACACAGCCACCTTGCATTCTTCGTTTCTTATTGCAAGTCTAGTTTCTTTGACTTTCATCTGACCTTTGACTACATGTCTGCCCTTCCCAACCCAAACCTGGCATGTTCCCTAAGAAGGCTGAGGCTGAAGAAAATTTGAAAGACACTTCATGCTGCTTTATTCAAGGTCTTTCTTTTTGCCAGAGTTCCTTCCCATTCTGGGCTCCTGGAATTAGAAACAAACCTTCAGATGAAGTTTTGTTTTCTGCCCAAAGACTAAGGGGCAGTCTTCTACTCAGCTTGCAATGCTATCACAGAATACCATAGACTGGATGGCTTAAACAACAAACATTATTTCTCACAGCCCTGGAGGCTGGTAAGTCCAAGATTAAGACACCAGCAGGCTGAGTTCCTGGTAAGAGCTCTCCTGAAGATAGCCACCATCTTGCAGTATCCTCACAGGGTAGAAGGAGAGATCACAATCTCATGTCTCTTCTTATAAGGGCACTGATTCTATTTATGAAAGCTCCATACTCACGACCTAATTACCCACCAAAGGCCCCACCACTTAATATCATCACACTAGAGATTAGGGCTTCAACATATGAATTCTGTAGGAACACGAACATTCAGTCGATAGCAAGTGGCTATCATTTTATAACAGCATTGGGTGGGAGTTATTTGCCTTCAGAAGCCAGCCATCAGTTGTGAGGCCTCGAGTCATTTTCTTACCCAGAAGAGTCATCAGGCTTTTACACAAATGAAAACCTTCTTCACTGACCCTCCTGTTCCTGTCTGAATTGTAAGTAGCTGCACACCTTTAGAACCTCAGCACAAAGCATTTATTACTACCTTATTTGAAAATAGAAGCAAAACAGGATTCTCCCACCTTCCTTTCTTTTATTTAAGCAATGAGATATTTTCTTGTAGTAATGCTCCATGATATTAAGAAATATTCCAACACATTGAACTTCCAAATATTAAAAGGCCCTGAAATCGTATGCGAGTTAATATGCAAGATACATCTTTCTCTTTAAAATTTTTAAACCAAGACGTGTGCAAAACAGGGATTATTTTTATTATTCCTTTCTTCAGTCTCCTCGTGGGAGAATTTAATAAAGACTTGGAATAGAGGAGGATAACAAAAGGAGGAAACTGTATGGGAAGAGAAACAATATCAGAAGAAGGAGGGCAAAGGAAAGCTGAGGGAAAGCAGGATTCCAGTCCTTATTTAATTATCCAGTTAGCTCCTTTAAATGCCTTTTGTGAAATAAAAATAAAATCTTTCTTCCTAGGAAAAAAGTGAATTTATGAATAATAATTCCAGCGAACAGGTCCTATATGTTGATCCGGTGATTACAGAGATAGAAATCCCAGAAGAACACAAGCCCATAGACTACAAGACAGAAAAGAATACAGGATCCCTGGAGACAAGAGACTGCCTGCAGAAGTCACTACTCACCAACACTACAGTTGTGTATATTCCTGGTCTCAGCACTGGGTATAAACCCCAGATTTCAAATTTTCTCACTGGAGGAAACCATCTCAGCAAAAATGATGACACATCTTCCTCAACTCTCAAACCACCGGCTGATTCCTTAGACCTGGGGGAAAATGCCAGGTTTAAAAGATACCCTAATTTTGCTTTTTCTGTCTCAAGTAGGAATTCGCTAAGCAACACACTATTTCTTGAAGAATTAAGCCTCATTTTAAATCAAGGAGAATGCAATCCTCTGGACATACAAAACTCAGTTGAGGGAGAAACTGCCATGCTTTTGGAAAATGCTTCACCCAATGAAACTATTCCAGAACAGACCCTGTTGCCCGACGAATTTGTTTCCTGTTTGGGGGTCATGAATGAGGAGTTGCCATCTATTAATTCTTATTTTCCACAAAATATTTTCGAAAACCACTTCAATACGATTTCACTCTTGGAAAAATAGAGCTGCATAGTCAAAGTCAATATAGGAAAGCTGCCTTGTAATCTGAAGTTGGATCTCCTCTTTAGTTTAATTCTGCCCTATTTTTTAAAGTTAGAGAGTTAAGATCCAAAGATGGAACATACTTCATAGTCACAAAGGAAGCACCGGTATTAGGTACAGCTTCTGTATTTTTTAAAAAGTATCAACAATTATATCCTTTTTATTTCCACTCATTGCAAGGCACAGAACAGATCTCTCTGTTGTATGAAGGATAAATAATACAAGATATGTGGTGGTGAAATAAACGTTGAAAATAGTTCTTAAAAATTGAGACATTATGGGGCGCCTGGGTGGCTCAGTCATTAAGCGTCTGCCTTCAGCTCAGGTCATGATCCCAGGGTCCTGGGATCGAGCCCCACATCGGGCTCCCTGCTCCGCGGGAAGCCTGCTTCTCCCTCTCCCACTCCCCCTGCCTGTGTTCCCTCTCTTGCTATGTCTCTCTCTGTCAAATAAATAAAATCTTAAAAAAAAAATTGAGACATTAATGTTTGTTTGCAATGGGAGAAGCAAATTTAATTTTCATTTTATGGCTTAAAATTCTCTTGGGTAGGTAAAAATATAGTCCCCAACAACAAAATAAGAATAGAATCAGAGAGCATTAATTGGCATGTTGGTTGTATTATTTTTTTCTACTACTTTCTTTTCAGGTATTAGGGATTTGATTTTTCTTTATTTTGATTTTGGACTAAGAGAGTTATAAAACAATGATGTGATGACATGATGAAACTGCTGTCTTCATTCAAGTTAAGCGTGATGGCATTGTCGTCCTGTGGTGTAGTTGGTGTATTAATTACACTATGGCAGAACTGAAGTAGCAGATGCAGTATCAGCAAGATGTAATTATTCCTTTTGTAATCAACTATATATTAGATATATGTCAGAAAATTATTGTTAAAACAAGTATTTGTCCAAATCTGGGATGGCAATTCTTGCCACACCTACCATTGCCCTATAGCCCATGTCTCCTGCAGACATCACTAACTGATTACCACAAGCCTTTCTGCTAAGCCTTAAGGTAACCTCAGAGTCCTCTCAACATGGTGCTCCTGACAGCTACACTCAATAAGGTCTAGGACTGGAGGTGAACTGTATCTGCCACCCAGGTCAATACTGAGAGATAGGTGATCTTAAAATATGAAATGCATATTTTTCAGCTGAAAATGGTACTCAGCAGACTTTTCTTTTTTTTTTTTAAGAGAGAGTGCGTGAGCAGGGTGGGGAGGGGCAGAGGGAGAGAGACAATCACAAGCAGGCTCCACACTTATTGAGGAGCCCAGTATGGGACTCAATCTCAAGATGCTGAGCTCATGACCTGAGCCAAAGTCAAGAGTCGGTCACTTAACGGATTGAGACACCCAGGCCTCCCACAGACTTCTCTATTCTGATTAATTTTTGTGGTCCAAGGAAAAAATGTTCTAATGATCAGAATAATTTGAAAATAGGGTAGACTACCCACTGAGTTTCTCTTTTTCTTCTAAACAGTTGTCAACAATAATAATTTATATTCAGATTAAATAGTTTAATTTTATTATAACAAATTGAGTAGTTAATCAAAAAAAGGACCAGTTGCCTACTGTGTGTTTAGCACATGAACAAGCTATTTTGTTTTGTTTTGGCTTTTTTTTTTTAATTAAAAAAAACCCTAAAAGCAGTTGTGTTGTCATTAAGTATCCCCATGAGGAAGATGACCATACTCCCTGGTTTATGCTGGTTTATGGTCTGTTGACCCAGTGTTAATTATGACCAGTGCACTCTTTCACTCTTAGAGGCATCCCATTTGGAAGATAAATCATATGGTTGCTCTATCTATGAATACTTTAATGTCCAGCATATAAGCAATTTGTTATAATTCACTTTTTTTTGCATTGACAATCTTTATTTTACTTTATCATGTACTAAAGCCATTTGCTCCAAAATGGAACATTACTATTCACAATGTAAAAAACATACCCCTTGCTATGAATTTCTATTCTGTTTATCCTAAAATATGTGTATATTTGTTGTACTTTACATATTCTAAAAGGAGTATATTTTAAATCACTAATGAAATGCTAATATTAAGCATGACTTGTAAATGATCATATGCCTTTCCTTTATTCTTCTTCGAAGGGAGAATATAATGAAGCAAAAAGGCAGGTCATACTTGGGATAGAAATAGCAAAAGACTGGGCGCCTGGGTGGCTCAGTTGGTTAAGCGACTGCCTTCGGCTCAGGTCATGATCCTGGAGTCCCGGAATCGAGTCCCACATTGGGCTCCCCGCTCGGCGGGGAGTCTGCTTCTCCCTCGGACCCTCCCCCCTCTCATGTGCTCTCTCTCTCTCTCATTCTTTCTCTCAAATAAATAAAATCTTTAAAAAAAAAAATAGCAAAAGACTGAGACAAATCTTTGATGTTTACCAACCTGATGAAGACATCTGTTAACATAGGAAGAATATTTTCATAGTGTATTTCAGTATAATTGTAATCTGCCACACATCAAAAATGCTTTTGTCAAGCTTAAGGGACTGCAGCATTATTTGATTTATGTATGCTTCCACTGCAGTGAGCGCTTCCTTTAGAACTTTTTCTTGTCCCCTGGAGTGAGAAGGAGGTTCCTTTCTCTTCCTATGGTGTCTCTTCCATACCCACATCACTGTTTAGCACAGAGAAGATACTTCTAGTTCCATCTCTACCATTAGCCCTTGTTGGTCCCAATAGATTAAACACTGAGGCTATACCTATAATGGAGGCAACATACCTGCCATTGCTCCAACTCAGGGAAAGTTTCAATTGTTTCATCACAATGCAACCTTGTCAGTAAGAAACAGTTTTCTTTCCATGATTCTTTTATTCAATAACTATCCCCTGAAGTATTAAATGTGCAAGGCATGTTGAGCAATACAGATGTCAATAAAACCAGCCAAGTCCCTGCAGCCTTGGGGCTTATATTCTAGGGGCAAGAAACAGACAGTATATGCCCTTCAAGGAGCTTACATTTTAGTGGGGAAGGGGATAAGGATAAGGCTGGAGAGAGGCAGAAAAAATAAAGAAGAAAAATTCCAGATAATGATAAATGTGGCGTAGAGAGGTAAAATGTAAAAAAAAAAGTGGAGAGTGATTTGATGGCCACTTTTTGCTGGGCAGTCAGGGAAGCTCTCTCCCAGGGAGGGACACTGACGTTGCCGTCTGAATCACAGGTAGGAGCCAGCGTGTGAGAGTCAGCTTGCCACTTTAAATTCCTCTATAGAAAAATTCTCCAGTGGCTCATATCTCTACTTCTTTGTCTCCTGTACAAGTTGGCCCTAATCCCACCCCCTTGCCACCTTCCCATTCTCAGCCAGAATCTTCTGTAGATTTTGGGGGACACGTGTATATCTTTTTATCTTTCCATCTGGCTTAGTATTAACTTTCTTTCTCTGAGTCTCACAATGTTTGTAAATTGCCACTTCCTAAGTGGAGATGTCACGCTTATTGGTATGGGTTAAGGAGCAGGAGGAAGAAAGAAAGAGGCAGAAAAAGTCTCTCAAGATACCACTGAAAGGGAAGAAGAGGAAAGAAATACAAATACAGAGAAGCAGATTAATCTTCAGTAATGCTGAAGCAAAATGGAACCCCAGTTCCAGACAATATTAAAGCTGATTAAGGGACATCTAATTTCCTCCTGTTCTAGAATCCTCCTCACACTCTATCTCCCTTTTCTTATATAGAAGCAATAGGGGGAGGTACAAGTGAAGTATAGTTTGAGGTTGTTTTCTTGGTGTGTGTGTGTGTGTGTGTGTTTTATCATTTTTTAAATTAGGAATGTGTCCTTACCAGAGTTAGATATACAATTGATGATATAAAAAGGCTTATGAGTTTTAGCATGTGGTTCTCATGTAATGTGCTCCTGGTTCAATCAAAGCATTTTCCCAGCTTTTTTTCTTTTCTTATATTTCCAGTCATCCTCCCTTTGACATAGAGGCAGCAAGTGACCGTGGCATAGAGCAGAGGTTTTTCAAAAATAAATTTTAGCAACTGATACCCTTTCTCCAAATGAAATCTGTTGCAGAAGCCCAAAATTTAAAATAGATGAAAGCAACTGCTGAAACAGATGTTGAAGGTCATGCCTGTCTCCAACAACCCTCTTCTGCATCAGCCTATGCCTGCAGGATGAAAATCCCAGGCTGGGGATTCTCTCTTCCAAACCTGTGTGACCTGGGTTCTGGCCCTCCTTGAAAAACCTGTATCCTGGGATTGTACCAAACCCTCCATCTCCAGCCAGAAGACTGCCAGCCCAGGTGAAGGGGACCAGAACACCCTCAAACCTCCTTACTTCCTGAACAGCTGCATAAAAAGGATCTCTCTCTCAAAGACTGCTCATAGAGGCAGTTCTATATGCAACAATTAACTTGTTTCTTTCCAATTACTTTATCATAAATGTTTGGGTTTTGTTCAAGATTTTGCTCTTTTTGTGATCGCTGAGAATAAAATATTGTGTAGTGAACATAATTAGATTTTATAAACCCAACGATTGTCAAATTGTGTTGCGGTTTATCTTTTTACAAAGTAATTATACCAATTATAGGAGGTGATGTTTTAATGGGAAATGTTATCCACTTGGCAGACACTATTGATTTAAAATAAAAGAAGTAATTAAAAACAATTTATGAATTTCTCTTGGGTAAAAGCATGAAAAACCAATATAAAATAATTGGATTCTGATTCATAGAGTGGATTGTGTAACACATTCTTGGAAGCTACAGTTAAGGCAATATTACAAGGAACTCCAACGAAGGATTGATAGAATGTTATTATGTCTCTTTCCCACTGCTAAAATTATACCATTAAATCCCAATTAATGTTTCATGTTAAAACTCCTTTAGCCATTTTGCTAATTTCATTTTTCAACTTAATTTAGGATACACTGCATCTTTTATATCTAGTATTTCCATCAATTTTCTGAAGATGCATTTCCTTTATGCTTATATTCAGGAAAACAACTTATTGTCTAATTCTCATAATTAGCATTTAACAACAAATTAGGAACTTATTCTTAAATGGTCTATTTTTATTTGGGATGGTAAGAGGATTCTGGCCTAGCTTTATGAAAAGAAAAAAAAAACCACTATACTACACAAGTATTACAGAAACATAGTTCTTTCCTGAGATTATTGGTTCAAAAATTCAAGCAAAACAAAATGCAGTTTCTAACCATAAAGGCATACCTAAAATTAGTGACTCTGTCAGAGCACAGGAAGGAAATCATAGTCAAACACTGGAGCCCAAGTGTGAGATACGGAAGTCAATAAACCTGACTGTTTTCTTTCTGTTCATATCCTGCTTGAGAATATTATTAGAAGTGAGAAAGAATACAACAGCGACATTTTAAAGTTAATTTTTAAGCTACACAGTAATTCACGAAAAAACACTTTGAAAAATCTAAGTAATACCAATGTAAATGGAGTGAAAAGTGACAGTACTTCTTCACACCCCTGCTTCCTGTGTCCCACCCCCATCATCTAAAGTAGTGACTCTCAACAAGTTAATGTTTTTCTTTCCCATTTTTTTTAACCCAAATGGTTAACATATGGTATTGCTCTGTGACTTGCTATTTTCACCTAGCAATATATGTTGGAAATCTTCACTTGTTGTTATATATAGCTTTTATCTTATTCCTTTCAGCAGTTAAATAGTATTTCATAGAATAAACGTGTTTTAATATATTTTCCTATTTTGTTTACGGACATTTAGATTGTTTACAATTTTTCACTATTAAGCCCATTCCTGTAATAATTCCTTTTGTATAGATGATCCTTACACACACATAAGAATGGTGGGGGGAGGGATAGATGCCTAAATGGATGCGGCAAGTATGGGAATATGAGGTACGCGAGAGGAGAGAGAATCAGGGAATGTTGGTAGGCAGTAGATGTATGGAGTAAAGAGGAGGTGAGGAAAGAGCCCTAGAGAACCTGCAAAGATGCACTGTTAGGTATTGCAGGACCAGTCTTGTCCACCTAGTAAATAGGACTGACCCTCAATTCCCACCCTACTCTTGCTTGTGTTCAGGACTTCCTAGTAAACATGCAAAATTTGATATTCACTGGATACTAGATGATGTGATACTTATCCCAAACCTCTTCTTATCTGGATTTAAATGAAGTTCGGCCCCCATTTTACTTTGGTAGTCAATGTAGAAGATTTATTTTGTCTTAGTTGTTGAAATTGAAAATCACTTGTATTTCATTAAATGAGGAGATTAGGATTTTAAGAAGCTGCCAGCTTGCCACGTATTTGCAGGTTCAGGTTTCCTTTTTTAGTATTCATTGCACATTCCCTTCAATGTGCTACTTTGGAGATTGCATTTGATTGAACAGAGACAGACAGCCTATGCAGAACCCTGTGAGGGATGGGAGGGAGCGTGCTAAAGCCCAGAGCAATGCGGAAAAGCAATTGTATTGCTGGGGGGCGGGGAGACAAACCCAGAAGTGCTTTGGAAACACAATACAGGATAGATTTCAACCTATCTTCAGCACTTCAATGAAATGTTCATTTTTAAAAGCCTCTTTAAAACTCTTGTGTTTTTTTAAATTTCCACTTTGTTTCTTTTGTTTTACTAAACAGTGGAAATCCTCATTTAGCAAAAAATTTGCAAAAAAGCATGTAGAACTACAAATATACCTGCTGTTGCAAATAGGTGGACTAAACCTTCTCCTTTTATTTTCCCTTTATTTTCTCCTTTTTTTTTCCCTTGGATTAAGGTCAAACAATCAGGGTTTTTGAATTTCAGATCTACCCCATGCCAACTCTATGACCTTGGGCAATCACTGGAGTTTCAGGTGTTCTCTCCTTGTCTAATTTTCTGGGACAGGGATACTGACCTTGGTGTACCTTGCTAAAAAAGATGCGGTTAGCTGACCCTCTCTGCTTCCGACAATACTTTCTTCACTTCACTCCAAGGACACCACAAGCCCATGACCTCTTTCTCTGACTACTCATTCACAGCTTCCTTTCTTGCTTTCCCCTAGTATCTCTGTCACATAAACATTAGAGACCCCACAGCTCAGGCCTTACTTTGTCCTTGGTTGACCTCATCAATTCCTGTGGCTTTAAGCACTATCTATCTACACATCATGACAACAGATTAGTCCGGCCTCTATTCTGAACTCCAGACTCTTCAACTGTCTGTCTGACATACCCATTTGCACATCCTCGTGGCCTCACACCCATATGAGATGACCTTCCAAGTCTTCTGTTCTCACAGACATCCCCATCTCAGTAAATAGTATTGCCATTCTTCCAGTGCTCACCAATCTAGGTATTATCCTTGACTTTGTTCTCACTCTTCGTGTCTATTCTGTCAGGAAATCCTATCCACCCTACCTTCAAAACATATCCAGAAATTAAATCACTTCTTACTACCTCAACTTGATCATCCTAGTTCAATCACTATTATCCCTTGCCTGGGTTATTGCAAAAGTCTTCTAAGGTCCATCTTCAATAACACAACTGTATGTACCTAGATGATCCTGCTGAAACAACACTTGTCTGTTTAAAACCTGCCAACAGCTTCCTATCCCATAAACAACAGCAGTCTAAGTCACTATAGTGACCTACGAGGCCCTACCTAGTTTACCTCTGTCTGTCCCACTGGCCACCTAGCAAGTACCTCAGGGCCTTTGCTCTTGCCATTCCTTCTTCCTGGAATGCTCTTCCCCAAGATTGTTGCATTGCTCATGAACACACTACCTTTAGGCCTTCCCTGGTCACTTTATCTAAAATTGCAACCCCCCACCCCCCAGCCCATTTTTCCTATACTCCTTTGCTTTTCCTTCATCAAAGCACTCGCCACCACTTAAAATCAAGTACGCTGCACTTTTTAGACATTAATCTGTTCACTCTCACCTACAATATAAGATCCAAGAGGGGAGGAATTTTGTCTTCTTTTTCCTCCCATAAATCTTTAATGCTTAGAACAGTGCCTGCCAAGTAGTGGGATGTTCAATAAATGTTTGTTAAAAGAATGAATAAATTAGCAATGGTCTAATCTATTAATTCCATCTGCTTCACATGAGAAGGAAATCAATATTACACGAAGGTGTCCAAGAACTTTCAGACCTCAATGTATTTTCTGAAGTTCTTCCATAACACTCTATTATCACCATCATTGTTACTTCTCTCTAAACTGCCACTGTGTGGACTGATGAGAAGGCAATAATATGATGTAAACATAAGCATTTTTCTTTTTGACTGTGCAGTTTTTATTCCTTAGATCATTTCAACATGACAGTTTTTTCAACCACCTTTTTTACTTTTGACTGAAACTGTTATTTCAAAGAAATGTATATGGCAGAGTTAACAACACCTCAGTGAGCAAACAGTACCTTTCATTTCTTCAGGAGGAAAGGTTTCAGGCCACCACACTAATTAGACAGCTCTCTGGCTGATAATCGGGGCCAGATGAATTGCGTGATGTATTAAAGAAAATGAGCAAACAGGGGTTTCACCTTACAGAACATCAATTAAATAGCTTGCTCGTAAAAAACAATAGCTGAATTCCAAAAGACTGGGCATTCTCATAGTTGATAGGGACTTTGGCTTAAGGAAATGTCAGTAAATTCAACCTAAAATAGCCAAGTAGAGATAATGCATAGAATGTACCTATTCATTTATTTGTTGTTTCAAATGCCATGTAATTGTGTTTCAATCTAGAAAATCTTCATTTTCTAAATGAAGCTGGGGTTGGCTTGGTGTGTGCAGGGGACAATTCTCACTTTCCTGACTCCTAGTCCAGATCTCTTTTACAACATACAGGAAATTAGCTGTTTAGAAATGGACCAGTGGTTCTCATTTACCTAAATATTAGAATCACCTGGAGAACTTAAACAACAACAACAACAACAACGACAAACTACCAAAGCCTGCTCACCATGCCATCCTCATTGATACCTTTTCATCGGGGGTATTTTATGCGCTGCCAGGGTTGAGAACCACCCACATAATTGTTCCTTCTTATAAAAAGAACTTTTGCCTTTGTTCATTATTATTTAGCAGCAATTCTTCCATCACCTCTTCTTCTCAGACACAACAGATGTGGACCAGACACCTCACTATACCCCAGCTACAAACTTGCTTTCACCCGTTCACCCGTCTTCTCTCCTTTGGTTCCATAAAGCAAAAGAGGTGCAAAATTCCCTGGTCAGGCTGATGTCTCCAGCTGGCACTGGACTCTTCCCCTCATCTTGTGCCTCCTCAGGGACTGGCTATGGGTATCGATTTACATATCATACTCATCTTGTTCCCATTTAGCAGTATCTGTCTCATAGTAAATGTGGTAGAGACTTCGAAGTGTCTATTCAATGTCCATTCTCACATTCTTACTTACTAACAGAACTCCTCCAGTAATGAAGCAACAATGCACCCCCCCCAAAAGATACATTTTCCAGCCTCCTTTGCCACTAGGTGTGGCCATGTGACTGAGTTCTGTTCAATGAAATATACATAGAAGCTGTTAGAAGGATTTCCAAGAAGGTTTTTTAAAGGGGGAGGCAGACAAATGGATAAATCTTTACCCCCCTCCCCCTTTCTCCCCCTCCCCCTTCCCCCTTTCTCCTTCCTGACTGGAAATTGGGCATAATAGCTAGAGCTCCTGCAGCCATCTGGGACCATAAGGTGACCTGGAGATGGAAGCCATGCACTGGGGATAGTGGAGCAGAAAGATGGAAGAAGGCCATATCCCAGATGATTTTGAGGAGCTGTCCTGGAGCACTTATCTCTTACTTTTAGATGAGACTAATATTTTTATTTGTTTGTTTGTTTGTTTGTTTACAGATTTATTTATTTAAGTAATCTCTACACTGAATGTGGGGCTCAAACTCATGACCCTGAGGTCAAAAGTTACATGCTCCTCAGACTGAGCCAGCCAGGCACCCTGAGAATAATGTTTTTAAATGACTGTTATTGCTGGTCTTGCTAGCCATATCTGAATTAATCACAATGGATGCAATAGGCCATCAGAAATTATTTTTTCAAAAAATGGATGGAGTATACCCCTATGGTGATCATATATTGTCTCCCCAGTTCCCCTTTTCTGGAAACTACCGCTTTCTTTCTCCACGTGTTCCTTTGGTGTCACCTTGGTCAGCTGGCTGCAGTTGATTGGTATGAGGTATCCTCATTCACTGTGGATGAGTCCTGCCCCAGGACTTGCCTCTGGTCATAACAATTGGCCTAGAGGTGCACACCTGACCTAAGCTGGACCAATCAAAGGCTCTCCTCAGGAATTTTGGAAAAAAACAGACTCTCTTCAGTGACAGAATTTTAGATGCAAAGTTCAGAAGCTGTTGTCGGTCATGTTTTTCTCTGTGTGGCCAGAATAAAAGGAGGATGGTCTGCAGACATAGAGCAAAAAGAATAAACCGATGAACAGAAAAGGGCAAAGAGAGATGGAATGGGAACCCTAAATGCACCTGGATCCCTGGTTTTAATTTTAATAAGGTTCAATCACCTTCATAACTTATAGTATATGAGAAACATTTATCATACAGTCTTTTTGCTTAAGCTTCTTAGAGTTGTATTTCTGTTATTTATGATTGAGAGTCCTATTATAATCCCTTAGAATTAAAAAAAAAAAAAAGCTTTGTATTTTGCTCCTAGAATCTATATCACTTTCTTTTAGTGATGATTAGCAATGATGGCATTTGTTTTATCTTGTATCCTAATTTACCTGGTATTGAATAGGGACTATCACACAAAGATGTATTTGATGTTGTTTTCAGTAAATTGTTACTGGGGTTAAATCTCAAGCTATCCTGACACTTCTCCCTACATCAATTTTTTTTTGTAATTACAGACAGAGGAATTGGCAATAAATGCAATTCAGCTGAAAGAAAACACCATAAAATTTAAAAGCCTATGAAGGACCACTAGATTGCATTATCAACTCATTTTGCATCCTATTTGGAAGACTAAAATAGAAACCAAGTTCTAATGTTTTTGTTTTTATAAATGTATATAATTGTTATCTTTCCATCTCAATAATTATGTTTCGATAAAGATATTGCATGTTATCTGAGAAGAGGAAAATCCCTTTAAATTACATGACTGAGAGGCACCTGGGTGGCTCAGTTGGTTCAGGTTATGGTCCCAGGGTCCTGGGATCGAGCTCCATGTCGGGCTCCCTGCTCAGCCAAGAGCCTGCTTCTCCCTCTCCTTCTGCCTACCTCTCTGCCTACTTGTGCTGTCTATCTCTATGTCTTAAAGATTTTAAAATCTTTAAAAAAATAAAAATAAAATAAATAAATTATATGACTGAATTTCAGAATGCAACTAAAGCATGGCTAACCAAAATGTTCAAGTGAAGTGATGCAAATTTCCTTTTCTATGCTGACATAAACAAAAATCTTTTGCATGGAACCAAGTTTTATGTGGTATAACATGTAAAAGAGAAAGCACTTTATCTGTGTTTGCACAGGAACCAGGTAGCTTTGTCATAAACTGGGGAAAAAATGACCTAAGTGTCACCTCCTACGTCTCCTAACGTGAACAGACGTAAGGGCTACTAGTTGCCGTAAAACTAAATCTCAGTGCACAAATTGGAAAAAAAAGTATCTGCCATAAGTGAGTTCTACAAATTCATATCAGGTGCTTCCCATGCCTTACATAACTTCCCAAGAAATTGTGAGGCAGTATCATCACCATTTTACAGCTGAGGGGACTGAGTCAGAGAGATCCTGCATCTTGTCTCTAGCTTCTGCACATAGGTCACCTCACTCCCACCATGTCCCTCATTTAGCACTGTGTCCTAGTATGAATTCCTCAACATATGGGAGGTGCTGTTTAAATTGTTTCTTTAAATTAACATTTGTCATGCAAGGCTAGAATCTTCTTGGTAATAATAATGTGTACAGCACCAAGAATATAGCAGTTACACCAAGAATATATTAAAGTCAGCAGGTATGTGTAATAGAGGAATTACAAAAGGCACACCTGTGAAATATTTTCAGATTCAGCAATAATAATCATTTAAAATCTAGGCTTGACCACCAAATGCATCACATGATCCTGAATTGAATCCTATACCAAAGGCAAGTAAGAGGGGATATTTGCTGTCAAGATTATTATTAGAACATTCAACAAAATCTTAATACAAACTGTAGATTATTTTTAAAATGCTGTATCAATATTAAATTTCCTGCATTTGATACCTGTAATATGAATACTTAAAAATGTATCTTTATCTGTATGAAAACACGCTGGAGAATAGCTAAAGGGACATAATATATGCAAACAACCTCTCTTAGATGGCTTAAGAAAGAAATTATAACAAACAGGCTTCCAGTCACGGAATGAATAAGTCATGGAAATAAAAGGCACAGCACAGGGAATATAGTCAGTGATGTTGTAATAGCTTGTATGGCGACACATAGTAGCTAGACTTGTGGTGAGCAAAGCACAGTGTACAGAGAAGGGGAATTACTATATTGTATACGTGAAACTAATGTAACATTCTTTGTCAACTATACTTGGATAATATTTTTTTAAAAAAAGAGAAACTGCATCAAGAGAAAGAGGAGGGGACGGGGGGACAAAGTGACAAAATGTTAAAAATAATCTGGTAAAAGGTATATAGGAATTCTTTGTATGTATTGTTTTCATGATTTTTCTATAAGTCTGAAATTATTTCAAAATATAAGATTAAAAAAAAAAAAAGAGCACTAGGTTTCAACCCAGAGTCCTGAGTACAAGCTCAGGTTTCCCATTACCTGCCTGAGTGGTACGTGTCATTTCACATAACCTCTCTAGACCATGTAAAACACAGAAGTTCTGTTTTAAATGTGGACTGGCATTCCATTATAGGAAATAGCTCATCCATTCCCCTACACTGAGTAGTTTTGACTTTTTCACTATTACTAAACTGCCACAGTGAGCAGCTGTATACATGGTTCCTTGTGCTCATATACAAGCTTGTTCTAGAGTTAATCCACATGTATCAACAGGGATAAACTCAAGAATATAAGAATGAGTGGGGAAAGAAAGCATACTGCAAAAGGATCCATTAATATGATTCCATTTATAAAAATTTTCAGACATTAAAATACATCATAAAAGTATAAAAACAGACTGGGTTGATAGACACCAACTTTACCATACAGCTTACCTAGAGGGAAGGGCAGAGGGAGGGAATAGTAGTGTGGGCTTTAGTTGTATCTATAACGTTTTATTTCTCAGAGACAGACAGACAGAGAGAGGGAAGGAGGAAGGGAGAGAGAAAAATAGAGGGAGAGGGAGGGAGGGAAGAAGGAAGGGAGAGACAGAGGGAGAGACAGAGAGTGTAATAAAAGGGTTCAGTTAAAGAATCTCTCAGTCCCTTCCAGCTCTAATGATCTATATTCAAGTTAGATTTGTTACCTTAACAAACCTTATAAACTTTAGCCTGCTTATGAGGGTGTGTAGATTTAATTTAACAGAATTCAATAAGCACATATTGAGAAAATACTTTATGCAAGGCATTGAGCTACCTACCAGGTAGTCAGAGATAAATAAAATTTAGTTTTGGAATGCTTTGAAGGAAAAAAAGCTCTGATATTGTATTAAAGAAAAAATGTTGGTTAATCATTTCCTTGATAATATAACTCAAGCTACAATTAAAGGTGAAAAAGAATAGGGGTGGGGGGAAGGGCAGGCATTGGAGAAAAGCTTTTAGCCATGTATTCCTGATGTAAAAACAGGAGCTTTTCATTCTCAGCATTGTTGGCTCAGCTAACTGCCCAAGGAAGTTACAGCCCAAAAGAAAATATGTTATTACACACTGAAATTGACTGGTCATTTATTAATAGCTACAATTGAAAGGCATGTTTTGAAACAGTAGAAAAACACAAGAAAAAATATTTTTGATCCAGGACTGGTATCACTTAAAGTAAAATGAAGGGGAAATTTGGTAATTACCCACTGAGTTTCTGCAACTTGATAACAGTAAGAGTGACCTGAGTCTGGAGTTGTTGTGGCCACCACATGAAGCCTGAAAATAAAACCAACGTTACAGAAAGACAAGCTAAGAGATGGGGAGAAACTGAGTCTTGATGCTGTTGCCTCAGGACCTGGGTCAAAGTGTAGCTGAAGTTAAATCTACCCTGAACTTTTGAGTTAATTGATCCAATAAATTTCCATTTTAAGTTCAGTTGAGTCAGGTTTTCTACTCTTTAGTACCAAAAGAGACAGGATGGATAAACTCCTGGTCATTTCTACATAAGGGGACTCTCAGAGGTAGAGAAATACGTTGTGCTATAATCATGTGTGTATACCAATAGGTGCATTTTTTGCTTGACCTATCAAGACTCAGGTCACTCTTACGGTTAGCAGTCCCAGGGAAAAAGAGATGGTCTCAGCTGAGTAGTTCCTACATAAATTCCAATAGAGTGTTTGGCATAACATGCGTCACACACATATGTCCAGACGAATCAATCACTGTTGTCAGGAATGCAATGCTCTTGTTGGCCAGGCCAAGTCACATGCCCACCAGAGAAGTTGGGGGGTTAGCTTCACTCTCAGCACATATGGGGGATGAGGTGTTCTCAATGAATACTTCTCATACTTTAATGTGCATTAAATTGCCAGGGTAACTTTTAAAATACAGATTCTAATTCAGCAGGTCTGTAGTAGGCCCAGAGAATTTGCATCTACAACAATCCTGGCCATATGAAACTTCCAAGGAGTATGCTAAACAGCTGTTTAAGGATTGCAAGTGTAGTTAGTTGCAGGCTGGACCAGCTACATAAATTAAGGGGCCTGTACAAAATGAAAATGTGAGGCCCCTTATTAAAAAATTATTAAAAATTTTGAGAGCAGAAAATTAAACTAAACACAGGTTTTCTCAGTGTGTGGCCTGTGCAACAGCTCAGGTTAACACACCCATGAAGCCAGCCTTATTTGCAGACTTCTGTTTTGATGAGTTTGAGGCCAGAGTGAGATGGCTGTGAATAATAGGGGAGGGGTTGAAGCAGACCTTGTGATCTTCTCTGCTCTTCTTCCAAACAGATGTAGACTCATCTCTGCACAAATGTTGAGCTGTTATTTGAAAACCATCTCCCTGAAGGAACACCAGTTGTTAGCCTGCTTGTGGAACCTGCATATCTCAGTCTATCTCTCATTAGAAGAGCCCTGAAATGCTTATCCATGTCCTTAATCGCCACTGAGCTTACTCCCATATTAGGCTAGGCATTCTTACTGTGTGTCCCCAAAGCATCTTACACCTTCATGATCACAGCACTTAGTACATATTATTTCTGTTAACTAGTTTAGTTATCTATCTTCCCTCTTGGACTATAAGTTCAAGGAAGGTAAGGATAGTATCTGTCTTGTTTATCTTTGTGGCTCCTTTCTCTAACACAGTACCTTGGATAATGTTTTATAAATATCTATTAACTGGGTCAATAATTGTAGTAACACTTAACATTTGGCACTATCAGACATTTAAATTTTTAGCTATTCTGATGGTTGAGTGGTGGTATCCCACCATGGTTTTAATTTGCTTTTCTCTAGTGACTAATGAGGTAGAACACCTTTTTGTGTATTTCTTGGCCTTACGAATACCTTCTGTATTAGTTGGCTGGGGCTGTTATAAACAAAGTACTACAGACTGGGTGGCTTAAACAACAGAAACTTATTTTCTCATAATTCTAGAGGCTAGAAGTGCAAGATCAAGGTGTCAATAGGGTTGGCTTCTTCTGAGGGCTCTCTATGATGTGTACATGTCTGGTTCTCCCTGTTTTTACATGGTGTTCCCTCTGTGTGTGTCTGTGTTCTGATCTCCTCTTCTTATAAGGACACCAGTCATAATGGACCAGGGCCCATCCTAATGACCTCATTTGAACTTAATTACTTCTTTAAAGATTCTGTCTCCAAATACAGTCATATTCTGTGGTACTAGAGATTAAGAATTCAACATATCAGTGGGAGGGCACAATTCAGCCCATAACACCCTTTTGTAGAAGTATCTTTCAAGTCTCTTGCCCATTTTTCTTTTGAGTTCTTTGCTGCTAGGAGCTCTTTATATTTCCCAGATTCTGTCCTATCAGCCCTCTTCCCTCTCTAGACTCCTGCTAGATGTATGTTAAGACCCCTTATTGTGTCTCATATGTCCTTTACATCTTTTATCTATCCCTGCTTTGGTCTGGATATTTTATTCTGACCTACATTCCAATTTGCTTATTTTCTCTTTAGCTGCATCTAATCTACTATTAAATCAATTCATTTAGTTCTTACTTTGTATTTTTCAGTTCTAGAACTTCCATTTGATTTTTACTGTTTATAGCTCTCAGGCAAAATTCTCCATCTTGTCATTTAATTTCTTGAACATATTCTCCTAGTTATTTTAAAATCATGTCTAAAAATGCCAATATTTAAAAAAATAAAATTAAAATTAAAACTCCAATATTTGTGTCTCCTATGGCTCTATTTTCTTTCTGGTTTGGGTCAATTATTATTTCTGTAGGCTTCATTATTCTTTATTGAGTTCTAGACATTGTACATTAAGAATTACAAAGGCAATTTGAAGCTCTGGTTGACCTTTACTTCTGGCAGGAAGTTTGGCCAGAGGGGACTCATCTTAATGTAATCTGGGATTAAAATAATGCAAAGCTAGGCTGCAGTTCTTGTGAAGCCCATCTCCCATTTACATTTACTCTTAGGATGAAGCCCTTCAGAATCTCAACTGAATGTCTGGAGTGTTTGCCAGGTAAATTTTTCTGAGCTTCATGTTTTTGTCCCTCCATTTTTTGGTCCCACTTCTCATGGAGCTTCTCTGTCACCATTTGTGTCCCAAATTTCTAAAAAGAAAGAGAGTCAAAATGCTGAACTCACATATCTAGGCTTTCTTTTTCTTCCTAGTCTTGGCCCTGCAAGTTCTCATTGTCTTCCTTGGCCTCTTGCCAGCTAGGTTTGGATGGGAAAAGAAGTAACCAGAATCAACTTTTTGGAAGCTGACTTTCTCAAAGGGTTCCACTGTCAGGACATACTGGCTGGTTGGCTGAGCTGTGCTCAGATGTCTCACGGAACCACTGCTATTGCCTCAAGAACAAGGAGCCCCATCACCAATCTTGGCTTTCTCTAACAGACTGGAATACACACACCTGGAGTCAATTAACCTTAAAAATATTTTGGGAGAAACCTGGGTGGCTAAGTCAGTTAAGTGTCTGACTTCAGGTCATGATCTCAGGGTCTTGGGACAGGTCAGCTTTGGGCTCCCTGCTCAGCAGGGAGCCTGCTTTTCCCTTTCCCTTTGCCCCTACCCCTGCTCATGCTGGCACTTTCTTGGAAATAAATAAATAAGGTCTTTAAAACAAAAAATACATTCTCTAGAGAAGTACTGCTTTAAAGACATTCATTTTCCACAACACCTCAGCCGAATCTGTATATATTTTAAATTAGATAATAAACTTCATCTTGAAGTTGGGCTTTGGATGTAGGCATAGCCAGCAACATGAGTACTCTGTGTGAGCAGCCTGATGTGACAACTAGTCCTAACGGCAGTTTGGAGAGTGACTGTACCATGTTGAATAATGTCCCCCAAATATTCATGTCTCCCCAGAACCTCAGAATATGACCTTATTGGGGAAAAGGGTCTTTACAGATATAATTAGTTAAAATAGAGTCATACTGGATTAGGGTGGGCCCTAAATCTAACAACTGGTGTCCTCATAAGGAGGTCATGGGAAGACACAGAGACTGGACGCTGGCAGAGCTGAGGACTGCTGGAAGCCAACAAAAGCTGGGAAAGGGCAAAGAAGAATTGTTCCCAACAGGCTTCAGCCTTCAGAGGCCCACCTTGATTTCAGACTTCTAGCCTCCAGAACTGTGAGAGGATAAATTTCTGTCGTTTAAATCACTGAGTTTGTGGCAATTTGTTATAGCAGCCCTGAGGAACTAACAAAATGACTAGGAAAATTAATCATAACTTCTCTCATTAGTATTAAGTCTGTGGCATTGTTTTGATTGTGTACTCAGGATTTCATTTATAGAAGCAATAGAGTGATGACATGGAGAGGTTAATGCCATTGAAAAACTTTATTACTCACAGTTCCCAAGAGAAAGGGGCATATCACACTGGGCAGGACCACATAGGGAAGTTTCAGGATTGGTCAGGAGGCAGAACGAACAAGGGGAGAGCATGATATAGAGACTTTTTTGTGGTGTGTGTGTGTGAAGAAATGGGCAAGGCAGGGTAGGCAAGTTTGAGCAAGTTTAGAATTGAGATAGTTGGAATAATTTCAGTGGGCTCTGGGCTATAGGGGTAGTCTTTAGTTGTCTGGTACTGGGACACGGGATGGTTTAAGGCAGGGGAAATACTGACTTAATGTGTGGGAATTAGATAAAATTATATGTTTGGAGATATGGGCTTTGGATTAATTGGTGTTATGGACTGAATATTTTTTCCTCCCCCATTCCAAATGTGTATGTTGAAGCCCTAATCCCCAGTGTGATGGTGTTTGGAGGTAGGGACTTTGGAAAGTAATTAGATTAAGTCAGAAAGGTGGGATCTTCATGATGGAATGAGTGCCCTCATAAGAAGAGGAAGAGAGAGAGAGAGAGATTTCTCTCCACACACACGCACTGAGGAAAGGCCATGTGAGCACACAGTGAGAACGTAGCCATAAACAAACCAGGAAGAGCATTCCCACCCAGGACCGGAATCTGTTGGCACCTTGATCTTAAACTTCCAATCCTCCAGAACTCTGAGAAAGAGATGTCTGTATCAGATAAAGGGCTAGTATCCAAAATCTATAAAGAACTTATCAAACTCAACACCTAAAGAACAAATAATCCAATCAAGAAATGGGCAGAAGACATGAACAGACATTTTCCAAAGAAGACATCCAAATGGCCAACAGACACATGAAAAAGTGCTCAACATCACTCGGCATCAGGGAAATCCAAATCAAAACCTCAATGATATACCACCTCACACCAGTCAGAATGGCTAGAATTAACAAGTCAGGAAACGACAGATGTTGGCGGGGATGTGGAGAAAGGGGAACCCTCCTACACTGTTGGTGGGAATGCAAGCTGGAGCAACCACTCTGGAAAACAGTATGGAGGTTCCTCAAACAGTTGAAAATAGAGCTACCATTTGATCCAGCAATTGCACTACTGGGTATTTACCCCAAAGATACAAATGTAGGGATCCGAAGGGGTACAAACACCCCAATGTTTATAGCAGCAATGTCCACAATAGCCAAACTGTGGAAAGAGCCAAGATGTCCATCGACAGATGAATGGATAAAGAAGATGTGGTGTATATATATATATATATATATATATATATATATACACAATGGAATATTATGCAGCCATCAAAAGGAATGAGATCTTGCCATTTGCAACGACATGGATGGAACTGAAGGGTGTTATGCTGAGTGAAATAAGTCAATCAGAGAAAGACATGTATCGTATGATCTCGCTGATATGAGGAATTTTTAACCTCAGGAAACAAACTGAGGGTTGCTGGAGTGGTGGGGGGTGGGAGGGATGGGGTGGCTGGGTGATAGACACTGGGGAGGGTATGTGCTATGGTGAGCGCTGTGAATTGTGCAAGACTGTTGAATTACAGATCTGTACTTCTGAAACAAATAATGCAACATATGTTAAGAAAAAAAAAAGAAGAAGATAGCAGGAGGGGAAGAATGAAGGGGAGTAAGTCGGAGGGGGAGACGAACCATGAGAGACGATGGACTCTGAAAAACAAACTGAGGGTTCTAGAGGGGAGGAGGTAGGGGGATGGGTTAGCCTGGTGATGGGTATTAAAGAGGGCACGTTCTGTGTGGAGCACTGGGTGTTATGCACAAACAATGAATCATGGAACACTACATCAAAAACGAATGATGTAATGTATGGTGATTAACATAACAATAAAAAACTAAGAAAAAAAAAAAGAAAGAGATGTCTGTTTTTTAAGCCATCCAGGCTGTGGTATTTTGTTATAGCCGCCTGAGCTGACAAAGACAGTTGGTTTGTACATGAAAGGAGTGTTTTTAGGCAAATTGTTTACTATCTCAGGAATCAGTAAGTTCTGGGAGGGTCAGTCTCTCCTTGGATCCTCAGGCCCCAAAAATCAAAGCACTGTAAAATATAGAAAATGAAAAACATGATTAATACATACAGATAGAAGTTCCCAGAAGCTGAAGCAATAGAGAGAAGTTGGGAGAGAAGGAGACAGAATCTCAAATTTCTTCTTTCTTTTCAGAACCAAATTTATTGAAAGAAAAACTTACATTTTTTGATTAATACTCATTTACTCCTCACCAACTACAATTTGACTTTTTCCCTTACCTAAAATCTAAAAAATTCCTCTTATGCAGATAACTGACTTCCTTGATGCCAAATCCAATTGAAACTTTCATTTATGTCACCTTCTGCGTGAATCCTTTCCTTTCCCCCTGCCTTCCACAGGTAGAATTGGTTTTGCTTGCATTGGTGCTCTTTTTGTACCTTATGGAAATTTTGATCAAGCACCTTAAATACTTCATCACACATGTTTCCTTATGTATATACTCACTCTATTAGAATGTAAGCTGCCAAACTTTGGGTTTCTATTCTTAATGTTTACAACTACTTCTATTCTTAATGTTTAGAACCTAACACAGACTAAGTTCCCAATTAATCTTTTACAAATGAATTTAATGACTAAAGGTATTCCTTTGAAACAGAACTTAGCATTTTGGACTGTTTCTTCCCTTCTTAAGCTCACTCCTTCCGTTTCCATGGCCTCATTCTCTGCCCCTACCTCTCACTGCTTCTTGTCTATCTCATATTTTCACGTCTTTCACTTTAAAAAAAATATATTTATGTATTTTAGAGAGAGAGAGAGAGCAGGGGGAGGGGCAGAAGAGAGGGAAAGGATCCTCAAGCAGACTCCTGGGTGAGCACAGAGCCCAATGCTGGGCTGGATCCCAGATCCCCGAGATCATGACCTGAGCTGAAATCGAGAGTCAGACAATTAACCAACTCAGCCACCCAGGTATCCCACATTTCCACATCCTTTAAAGGCTGGTGTTCCTAAGGGTCCCAAGAACTTTATAAAATCTCCCTGGATGATCTCATATACTTTCATGTTTTCAGTTACCACCTTCATAATGATGACTTTAACATCTTAAATCTTAGCTAGATCTCTCTTTAAAGTTTCAGGCTTATATAGCCAGCTGCCTACTAAACATTCCCCATCATACCCCCAAACTGTCTCAAACTCATCATGTCCAAAGCTGAACTCATTATCCTCTTAGCCAGACCTGATGCTCCTCAGGTTTCTTAATCTCCCAAGCCATCTTAAACTCATTCTTTTCTGACATTCCATGATCTCCTGGTCAAGTCTTAAGAGTATGTTCCTAAAAGTCTCTTGCCCACTGGCAGAGTACTCATTCTTTCCTTCCTCCAAGTCATTCTCCTCTCTATTTATCTTTAGCTATCTATATACTTCAGGATAATTATCCTTCCCTAAACATAACATACCCTTCCTTCATCCTCTCCCTGAAAGACCCTTCCCATCTTATCAGCCTGACAGTCTCTTGTCCATGTAATCATTCAATTATCTTTGATGAGTGCTTTTCATGTGCAAAACACTGGGATCTGTCTCCCCCATTTCACAAGATGGCCACTTTCATAGAATTTATCAGAAGTTATTATGATTACTTATTTATTGGTCTCTTTTTTTTCCCTCAGCTTTACTGAGGTATAATTGAGAAATAAAATTATAAGATATTTAAAGTATACAACATGATGATTTGATATAAATATGCATTGTAAAAGGATCCTCCCACCATCAACTTAATTAATACATATACCATCTCACATATTTATCTTTGTGTGTATGTGTGGAAACATTTAAGTTTACTATCCAAGCAAATTTCAACATGTGTCTCTTATCTCTTTCCTGTGGGTTTATCATAATCTTCAACCTATACTAGGCATTTAACAAATGATTACTAATGGAATGGATGGCTGAATCTTTCATGGGTCCTCACAAAGGACAAATGAGTATCTTCCCAATCTGACTCACCTTATATTTCAGCTCATTTCCCAGCACTCTACCGCCCGAATCTTATTTCACAGAAATTACTCAAAACTTTCAAGCTCAACCTGCACTTTAACTCCTTATTCTAACTGTACTAGTCCATCTCTGTGGATTGTCTCTCCACACTCCTTGGGCCTGCAAAATTCCTATTCATCCTTCCAGACCCACCTCAAGTATTACAACCTGTGCAATTCCATTTTTGATCCCTTCAAAATGAGTTAGATACTCTTCTGATTATTCCCATAGCAATGCATACATTCTAAAACTTACTCTTGCACATATGTTGTGGGGTCTTTTAAAAATATATCTGTTTTCTTCACCAAAATGTGAAAAGACTGAGGACATGAAATGTCTACATATCTTGGTGTTCTCAGCCATTGGCACTGTAAACCAAAAGAATGGTTGCATGGCTAAACAAATGTTCAAATATAGGCTTTGGGAAGACTAAATTGGCAAAAGAGTAATTAGGAGTAAAATACAAAGACAATGGGGGCACTTGGGTGGCAAAGTCATTTAAGCAGAGACTTTTGGTTTCAGCTCAGGCTGTGATCTCAGGGTCGTGAGATCAAGCCCCACATCGGGCTCTGCACTGAGCTCAGAGCCTTCCTAAAATTCTCTCCCCTTCTCCCTCTGCCCCTCCCACTCATTCTCTCTTTCAAGTAAATAAATAAATCTTTTAAAAAAATACAAAGACAATGAAGACCTGAATTAGGATGCTGCTAGTATTGATAGAAATACTAAGAATATCAAGGTGGCAAGGTTAAAAGGATTTGACAATCAAGCAAAAGTTAAGAAGGAGAAAGAACAAACAAAATTAATTGTAGGTCAATTTTATTCAGTTAGGAACCTCTGAAAATCTGAAAAAAGCTAAGAGCATTCATACCTTAAAAAAAAATGCACATATGCTCATTCACAAACCTTTTTGCACATTAAATCAGGAGATTCCCTTCCTAAACATTGCCCACTCAAGTTCACATACCACTACTTTAAAGTTGTGAGATTAGATGTTTTGGAGGATGGTGACACAATTAACCAACCTACAAAGAACTTGAAAAATAGCTAGTTTAGAGGAGTAGAGGGAAGTTGGGTTTTGAGAAAACAGAAGACCTTAGAGTGTGCATGGTTTTGACACCCTTGGGGAGACCCTTGGGGAGCGTGTGTAATTTCTAGGAATGCTGAAGCATATTTGAATCCTGAGGCACTGCTATATAACAGCAAGTCACTCAGAAGTTAGCCCAGCTGAGCATCTTGCAAATAAAACTTGTTCATACACCTTCCCCAACGAAGTGAAAAAGATCAGCTTGTGGAATGGGTATATGCAAGAGAAAATCATTACTTTAAAGGCTAATTTAAATTATGAATCCACACAAGCATTTCTTTATGAGAGAATTAGCAGATGTTCCTTCATCTTGAATATCAAGGTTTACTGTGTTGAGTTTAAAATGCTAATGGGCTGCAGAGGCAGGGATGCTCATTAGATAATTTAAATAATTATTAGAAAAGAAACTGAAATTGAGATACAGATTTGAGAGTCATTCCTGCTGAGGAATGAATTTCACATACCTAGTTATGAGATGACCAAGTGTGACAGGCAGAGTTCTACAATGGCCCCAAGGTTCCTGCTCCCTTGTATTCACACTTTTGTGTAATCCTCTTTCCTTGTCTGGGGCCTGTGACCTGTTTCTAACCAATAAAACATGGTAGAGGTGATAGGTTATCATTCCTATAGTTATGTTACCTTATATGGCAAGTGTGAAAATATTTTGCAGTTGTAATTAAGGTCCAAAATCAGTTAACTTTGAGTTAACCAAAAGGGAGATTATTTTGGATAGACCTAACCTAATTAGATAAGCCCTTTCAAGGAGGGTCTGAAGCTTCAGAGTTCAAACTCAGAAGCTTCCTGAGTTCAAAAAAATTCTCTCCTGCTGGCCTTGGAGAAGCATGAGTTCTACAGCTGCGTGGAAATGAATTCCACCAACAACTCTGTAAACTTGGAAGACTCAGATTATACCACAGCCCTGGTCAACCCTTTGGCTGCAGCCTGTGAACCCTTGAGCAGAAAGCCCAGCTGAGCTGTACCTAGACTACTCATTCACCACAACTGTAAGGCAATAAATATCTATTGTTTTAAACTGTTACATCGGTGGCAATTTGTGATGCAACAGTAGAATACTAACACACCAAGGGAAGCATATGGAGAGAACCAAAGAGGGTAAAAAAAAAAAAAAATTCTGTCAAATTTACCTACATTTGAGCGACTGGGAAAAGAAATAGGTTAAAGTAATGGCTATTAAAATGGGGTGGTTGTCTTAATTTGGGCTGCTATAACAAGTATATCAAAGACCGGGTGGCTTAAACAACATTTATTTCTCACAATTTTAAGGCGAGAAGTTTGATATCAGGGTACCAGCATAGTCAGATGCTAGTAAAAGAGTCTTTTTCTTGGTTTCATCACAGTGTGAGAGAGCTTGGTCTCTTCAACCCTTTAAAAGGTACCAATCCCATCCTGGAAGCTCCACCGCAACAGCCTCATCCAAACCTAATTACTTTTCATAGGCCCCACCTCCAAATATGATCACACTGGGGATTAAAGCTTCCACATATGAATCTGGGGTGGGGAAACACAAACATTCCATCCAGATAAGACTTCCAGATAAGAATATAGCAGCTGATACAAGAAGCTGTCTCTAACTCCAAGCACACAGAAATTCTAAATATATTTTTTAATTGTTTAAAATACAGAACCAAGGGGCATCTGGGTGGCTCAGTTGGTTAAATGTCTGGCTCTTGATTTCAGCTCAGGTCATGATCTCAGGGTTGTGGGATTGAGCCCTGCGACAGGCTCCATGCTCAGCAGGGAGCCTGCTTAGGATCCTCTCTCTCCCTTTCTGTGCCACGCCCACTCCTGCCCCAACACCCCCACTCACCCACAAATGCCCCCTCTCTTTCTCTCTGAAGGAAAATAAAATAAAATAAAATAAAATAAAATAAAATAAAATAAAATAAAATAAAGTAAAGTAAAGTAATAAAATAAAATAAAATAAAATAAAATAAAATAAAATAAAATAAAATAAAGTAAAATACAGAGCCAAGCCAAAAGCAGGAAAGCACAACCCCACTGGTGAGAAATGAAGTGAGGCCAAAAGTAAATCAAGTAAGGGCTAAAACTGAATAGCTCACAGGGTAGAGATACCTATAAGACCTTTGGGACTAGAGTTTTACTACCTCTGAGGAGAATAAGCAGACAGCCTCAGACCTGTGCTTGATGGAAAGCCTGAATAATCCTGTGAAAGACAGGCTGTCCTGTTAGTGAAAATAGGACAAGGAAACTTCTACCAAACCAACAAACTAAGACAATGAAAACAAATAAGTAGAAGAATTAGAAGTGAAGAGACAAAAGGTTTCATTATTTTTAGGTGATAAACTGTAAAAAAAAAAAAACCCAACACGATAAACTATGATAGCTAATAAGATAAACTATGATAAAAGGTTATTATAATACTTTATTAAAACAAGATCAGCACAAATAAATCACTAATGTCCCTTGATCCCAGCAATATCCAATTGGAAAACACAGCCAAAAGATTTCATTTATAATAGCAAGAAACGATAAAGTAATTTGGAATCAGTATAATAAGTAATACCAGACCTTTATGTAGAAAATTTTAAGTAAAAATTATCTATAAAATAACCATAGCATACATATAATTTGAAATTTTAAAAAACAGAAAGGATGAAATATTATCTAAAAACTCCCTCCCACCCTTCCCTAGCCACTCAATTCCCTTCTCCAGGGGCAACCACTCTTAGTTTCTTATGCATTCTTGCAGAGATATCCCAGGCATACACAGGCAAATTTTTCCTATTTTTTTGCAAAATGACAGCACAGTAGAATGCTTGGCACCCCACTTTTCTTCACTTATCAATATATCTGGGAATAATTTCATATCCAGACCTATGAAATTGCCTCATTCTTTTGAAGTGTACCATTGTATTCCATTTACACAATCCATTCCATATAAATGAAAATTGGTCCAAACAATGTTGTTGTGAAAATCTCTAAATTGTTTTCCTAAATTGTTTTCCACAATTTCATGTGTAAGAATATCTCAAGTTCAAATTGCTAAAAGAGGAATTGTTCAAAGGGTATGTGCATTTAAAATTTTGATAAATTAGCCAATTTATCAAATTGGCTAATTTATCAAAGCCAATTAGACCTCCACAGAAGTTGCACTAATTCACATTCCCACCAGCAATGTAGGCCAGTGCTTTTTTTCTCCCCATATATTCTCTACCTCAGTGTTTTTTAAAAAATTTTATCTTTGTCAATATGACAGGTGAAAATGGTCTCATGCAAATGGCAACAACCATAAAGAGATACCACTTCATAAACACTAGGATCTAGGCTATAATCAAACAGGCAGATAGTAAATTCTGGCCAAGAACCGTCATACACTGCTGATGGTAGAAATTTTAAATGATGCAGCCACCTTAGAAAACATTTTGGCAGTTTCTCAAAAATTTAAACATAGAGTTACTCTTTGATCCAGCACTTTTATCCCTAGGAATATACCCAAGAAAAATGAAAACATGTATCCACACAAAAATCTGTATATGAATGCTCATAGCAGCATCATTCCACCAAAAGACATAAACAAACAGAATGTCCATCAGCTGATCAATGGATAAACAAAATGTAGTATATCAATACAAGAGAATAATACTATTCAACCATAAAAAGGAGTAAAGAAATACTACATGCTACAACACAGATGAATTTTAAAAACATTATGCTAAGTAAAAGGCCAAACACAAAAGACCACATTTGATTCCATTTACATGAAATGTCCAAAATAGGCAAATCCAGAGATATAGACAGTAGATAAGTGGTTGCTCAGGGTCAGGAGGATTAGAGGGGTTGGAGGGAATAGCTAAAGATTACAGTGTTTCTTTTGGGGGTGAAGATAACATTGATTGTGGTGATGGTTGCACAACTCTGTAAATATACTAAAACCACTGAATTATACACTTTAAATGACTAAATTATATGGTACATGAACTACATCTGAATGTATTCAAATTGTTACAAAAAATGGTCTCATAGTTTTAATTTGCATTGCTATTATTAAGTGTGAAGCTGAGCATCTCTCCATATATTTATTTGCCTTTCAGTTATTTTCTTCTGTGAATTGTCTACTTATATCCAATAGTTTTCTATTCATTTTTTTCCCTTACCAATTTATAGTTTTTTGTACATTTTAGCTACATTGAGATGCTTTACAGACGTGAAAATTAGAAAGGTGCTGTGGTAGGCAGAAAAATGCCCTCCCCACACACAAAAAATCTACATTCTAATCCTCAGAACCTGTGACTAGATTGGGTTAATGGCAAAAGAGAATTAAGGCTGCAGGTGGAATTAAAGTTGTTAATGAGTTGACCTTGAGAGGGGGTGATTATCCAGGCAGGCCCAATGTAATCAAAGGGTCCTTAAATGTGAAAGAGGAAAGCGTAAGAGGGAGTGTCAGAGTGATACAATGTGAAAAACGCTTGACCAGCCATTGCTTTCTTTAAAGATGGAAGGGAGCCCATGAGCCAAGGAAAGCAAGTAGACTGTAGAAGCTGGGAAAGGCAAGAAAATGGATTCCCCGTAGAGTCTCCAGAAAAGAATGCAGCCCTGCCAACACATCGGTTTTAGCTCAGTAAGACCCATTTTGGATTTCTGACCTCCAGAGCTGTAAAAATTTGTGTTGTTTTAAGCCACCAAGCTTGTAGTAATTTGTTGCAAAGCAATAGGAAAGTAATCCAATTGAATAATATAAATCCTGAAAAGGATGAGAAGAAACAGATATCCTCATGTATCACTCATGTGAATGGCAACTGCTACAGCCAATTTTGGAGAGCAATATTGTAGGACTTAGTGCAATTGAAGTGTGTTCATCACTTATGACTCAGCACTTCTATCTCTGGGTATACACCTCAGAGAAACATCCACATGCATGGTACAAAAGACATACACAAGGATGTTTATTCATCAGGGTATTAATTGGGGTAGCAAGGAGTTGGAGGCAACCTAGAAACCCATTAGTATGAGTATGGTTGGGGAAATGTGGGTTATGCTTTTGATGGAATACCATGCAGCAAGCTGAAACAATGAATGAGAGCTACTTGTAACAACATGGATTGATCATAATTATATTTCTCTTTAAAACATGTTTAAAGAGGAATAAAATTCTCTTTAAAGATGTTTAAGGATAAAATTAAAAATAAATTTATAAAATAATACCATTCATTTAAATTTTAAAATATAAAAGTATTACATATTTATCACAGATTCATATGTATATAAATAAGCAGCAGGAATATGGATTGCAAAGACATTATGTAAATGAGAACATCAATGGGTGGGAGGGAGAACAGAACTGAAATGGAGGAGAAGAGAGGAAAAAAGACAACAAAACAGGGGCACCTGGGTGGCTCAGTCGGTTAAGCGTCTGCCTTCAACCCAGGTCATGATCCCAGAGTACTGGGATTGAGCCCCACATCAGGCTCCATGCTCAGCAGGGAGTCTCCTTCTCTCTCTCCCTTGGCCCTCCCACCCACTTATGCTCTCTCTCAAATGAATAAATAAAATCTTTAAAAAAAAGACAAAACAAAAAGTTAAAAGGGGATATGAACCAGTCTCATCAAAAAAAGAGGACGCAAACAAAATCAGAATGAAAGAGTAGAGGTTACAGCTGATACAAAGGAAATACAAAGGATCATGAGACAGTACTATGACCAATTATATGCCAAAAACTAGACAACTTTAAAAAAATGGATAAATTCCTAGAAACATTCAACCTCCCAATACTGAATCATGAACAAATAGAAAATCTGAACAGACTGATTACTTGTAAGGAGAGTGCATCAGTAATCAAAAACCTGCCAACAAAGAAAAGTCCAGGACCAGCTGGCTTTGCTGGTGAATTTTAACAAATATTTAAAGAACTAATGGCAGTCTTCAAAGTCTTCCAGAAAACAGAAGAGGAAGCAACACTGCCAAACTCATTCTATGAGTCTAGCATTACCCTGATACCAAAATCAGACAAGGCCACTATAAGAAAAGAAAATAACAAGCTCATATCCCTGATAAACATAAATGTAAAAATCCTCAAAATACTAGCAAACCAAATTCAACAATACATTAAAAGGATCATAGACATAATCAAGTTGGATTTATTCCAGGGATACAAGGATGGTTCAACATTTACAAATGTAATACACCACATTAACAAATGAAGGATAAAAATCATATGATCTATCTCAATAAATTCAGGGAAAACATCTGACAAAATTCAAGATCCATTCATGATAAAAAAAAAACCTCTCAACAAAATGAGTATAGAGGGAACATACCTCAACATAATAAAGGCAATATATGACAAGCCCACAACTAAAATCATACTCAATGATGAAAAGCTGGAAGCTATCCTTTAAGATCAGGAACGCAACAGGAATCACCACTTTTTTTCAGCATAGTACCAGGAGTCCGAGCCAGAGCAATTACACAAGAAAAAGAAACAAAAGACATCCAGATTGGAAAGAAGTAAAACTGTCACTACTTGCAGATATATTATATACATAAAACCCTAAGGACTCCACCACAAAACTGTTGGAAATAATTAATGAATTCAGTAAATTTGCAAGATACAAAATCAATATACAAAATTCAGTTAGGTTTCTATACACTAAGAGACTCTAAGAAAACGGTCCCATTTACAGTTGCATCAAAAAGAATAAAATACCTAGGAGTAAATTTAACCAAAGAAGTAAAAGACCCGTACATTGAAAATTATGACATTGATGAAAAAAATTAAAGAGGACATAAATAAGTGTAAAGATATTCTATGCACATGGATTGGAAGAATTAATATTGTTAAAATGTCCATATGCAATCCCTAACAAAATTCCAATGGCATTTTTCACAGTAATAGAACAAATAATCCTAAAATTCTTAAATTTGTATGGAACCACAAAAGACACCAAATAGCAAAGCAATTTTGAGAAAGAACAAAGCTGGAGATATCACACTTCCTAATTTCAAACTATATTACAAAGTTATAGTAATCAAACATAAATGGACAGCCACATGCAAAAAAAAAAAAAGAAACAAGACCATTATCTTACTACATGCACAAAAATTAACTCAAAATGGATTAAAAACTTGGACATGAGACCTGAAATCATAAAATTCCTACAAGAAAACATAAGTAGCAATTTCCTTGATATCAGTCTTGGCAATGATTTCTTGGATTTGACACCAAAAGCAAAGGCAACAAAAGCAAAAATAAGTAAATGGGACCACATCAAACTAAAAGGCTTCTACAAAGGAAATCCTCAAAATAATGAAAAGGCAACATACTGAATGGGAGAAAATATTTGAAAGTCATATAGCTTATAACGGGTTAACATCCAAAATATATAAAGAACTTATACAACTCAGTAGCAAAAACCCATAATCTGATTAAAAATTGGCAGAAGATCTGAATAGACAATTTCCAAAGAGGATAGAGATAGCCAATAGGCACATGAAAAGGTGCTCAACATCACTAATCATCAGGTAAATTCAAGTCAAACCCATAATTAGATATCACCTTATACACCTATTAGAATGGCTATTATCAAAAAGACAAGAAATAACAAGTGTTGGTGAGAATTGGAGAAAAGGGAACCCCTGTGCACTGTTGGTAGGGGTGTAAATTTTTATACTGTGGAAAATAGTATAGAGTTTCCTCAAAAAATTAAAAGTAGAACTAACACATGATCCAGCAATTTTACTTCTGGGTACTTACCTGAAGGAAACAAAGACACTAACTCAAAAAGATATCTGCACCCCCATGTTCACTGCAGCATTATTTAGAATAGCCAAGATACAGAATAGCCAAGATACGGAAGCAAATTAAATGTCCATTGATGGATAAATGGATAAAGAAGTTGTGGTACACACATATATCCCAGAATATTATTAAGCCACTTGCAACAACATGGATGGACCTTGAGGGCATTATGCTAAGTGAAATAAATCAGACAGAAAGACAAATACTCTATGATCTCACTTATATGTGAAATCTAAAAAACCAACAAATACTGAACTCATAGCTACAGAGAACATCTAGATTGATGGTTGCCAGAGGCAGGGACTGGGTGGTGGGTGAAATGGATGAAGGGGGTCAAAGGTACAAACTTCCAGTTATAAAATAAATATGTCCTGGGTATATAATGTACAGCATGTTGACTATAGCTAATAATACTATATTGTATATTTGAATGTTGCTAAGATAGTGAATCCTAAAAGTTCTCATCACAATAAAAACAAATTTGTAAATATATGTGGTGATGGATATTAACTAGACTTACTGTTGTGATCATTTTGCAATATATGCATATATTTAAGCATTATCTTATACATCTAAAATGAATATAATGTTATATGTCAATTATATCTGAATAAAAAATTATAAACATGCACTTTCCTTGATGCTGAAATTCTATTTCCAAAATCCTATGAAATAGCCACATATGTTCATAAACATATATGTAAGCTATATAGTGTTTCTTGCAATATCATGTGTAATAATAGAAAACCACAAATAAAAGGTCCATTAGAATGGAAATAGTTCATGAATTGTGGCTTATTTGTACTATAGATGTAATGAAATTGCTTAAGAAAAGTGTGAGGTAGACTTATATACCTTGACATGGAAAGAGCTCCAAGATGAATAATGCTAATAAAGGAACAATACATAGTCTATGGTCCCAAATACACTCATAAAAATAAAGGTGTATCTTTGATAATACAATGAGTAGAAGGTGGTATAGAGATTAGAAACTGTTAACATTAGACCCAGGTCAAAGTTGTGTTTAAAACTTTGCATAAATCGAAAAAACAGAAAGTGTCATTCTCAAAGTATGGTGTAGAAGGACTGATGGAGATGATGAGAGAACTCAAATCTCCCTAAACCAAAGGTTGACAGTTGTTGAGTTTGTGATTGGGGTGGGGAACAAAGGGATTGTTCATATTGTCTTTCACTCTTTTGTATTCTTGAATCTTGACCAAAAAAAAGGGGGGGTGCTGATGTATTAATTGTAATAAAAGGGGAGAGTAGGACTTTAAAAGACAATTGCATGCTGTGTACTTCATATACTAACAATTATACTCAATACAATTCTATACATCTAGGGCAGGGTCACCAAATGTTTTCCAAAAAGGACCAGATAGTAAATATTTTAGCCTTTGTAGATCACACAACTTTTACAATCTCTAGGTTTCGGTAAACTAAAATATTAAATGGGCAAAGAAGCACAATTAATGTAACTCATAAGTAGGAGAAAAATCAGACAATAGAAATAAACCTAGAAATAGCAGAAGTGATAGAAATAGAAGACAAGAACTTTACACAACTATTATAAATGTAATCAAGGATTTAAATAATAAGAGATTTGGAAGCTATAAAAAACAATCAAATGGAACTTGTAGAGCTGATAAATATTTTAATACCTTATGTGAAACTAATTGGATGCATTTAACAGATTTGACACTGAAGATAAAAGAGTAATAAACTTGAAGACATAGCAATAGAAACTATCCAAACTAAAGAGAAGAGAGGGGAAAAAAGTTGGAAAAAAAAGAACAAATTTCAGTGTAAACTGTAAAGCACTCAAAAATTATGTAATTGGAATCTAGGAGCAGGGACAGAAGAAATATTTGAAGAAATAATGTCAGAAAAATTTTCTAAATCAGCAAAAACTAAAAATACTAACCAAACAAACAACCCCCCCCACACACACACACACAGATCTAACAAGCTCAACAAACACTAAGCAGAATAAACACCAAGGAAACCACACAGGAGCACATCAAAATATAATACCGAAAATCAGTGTTAAGAAGATCTTGAAGGGGTTGAGAGAAAGAAAGACATTACATACAACAGAACAAGATGAGAGTTCCACTTACTTCTCATCAGAAACAATGCAAGCCAGAAGACTGTGGAATAATATCTTTAATGTGCTAGGGAGAAGAAACCTGTCATTATAAATACACTAAAAAATTTCTGGGGCGCCTGGGTGGCTTAGGCACTAAGTGTCTGCCTTCGGCTCAGGTCATGATCCCAGGGTTCTGGGATCTGGGATCGAGCACTGCATTGAGCTCCCTGCTCAGCGGGGAGCCTGTTTCTCCCTCGCCCACTCCCCCTGCTTGTGTTCCCTCTCTTGCTGTATCTCTCTCTGTCAAATAAATAAATTTTAAAAATCTTTAAAAAAATTTCTTCAGAAATGAAGGTGAAATAAAAATATTTTTAGACCAACTAAAACTGAGAAAATTTGTCACTAACATATCTGCACTATAGGAAATGTTAAAGGAATTTCTTTAGAACTGAAACGATACTTCATGGAAACTTTGATCTATACAAAGGAATGAAGGGTGCTGGTAATCATAGATATGTGGGAAAAAAACTTTTGTTTTCTATTTTTAAATTTCTTTTTAAAAGATAAATAGTTAAAACAAAAGTAATAACAATGTATTGTGGGTTTGTATTATATATGAAAGTAAAATGTACAGTGAAATAGCACAGAAGGTATGAAGATAGAAGTATATTATAAAGTTATTAAATTATATGCTATTTGAAGATACACTGAGATAAATTGATAATACATATTTGTAAAAACTATCAGCATATAAAAAGATGTTTGTAGTGAAGAGTATACAATTTAAAATAATGAGATACCATTTCTCATCTGTTAAATTGATAAAAATTACAGAAGATAGATATCATTCACTGTTAGTGATAATGTTGTATGCTAGTAGGAGTGTGGATTACTACAATTTGGATAAAAATCTGGCATAATCCATTAAAGTGAAAAAGCTCATACTCTTTGGTGCAACAAACCATATGTGAGATTCTATTACAAACAGAATCTATTCTATCACAAACATGTAAAAGTTCCATATACCTGTATATGTATAAAATATTTTTATTTTGGTGAATATATTATATTTTTGTTTGGGAGAAAAGTAAAACACAAACAAATCCTGAAAACCTATAAATAAGAGAATAGTTAACTAAATTTTAGTACATACACAGCATGGAAAATTGTAGCTATTGAAAACAGAATTAGATTAATTATGTATGTTATGGAATGAAGTTTATGCCATGTTGGTAAAGAAAAATGAACAAAGATAGATGGATAGATAGATACATGAATAATAGCATGGCTCAATTTTTGTTTGAATGTAGGGGGAAAAAGCACATCATGCTTTTATACACCTATAAAGGCATGAAAAAAATGTGGAAAGAGTCTCACAAAACTATTACTTTTGGAGAAGAGATTGGAGGGGAGAGGACAAATTATTAAAATTTGGTATTACCCTATTGTGCTTGACTTGCAGAAAAGGACACTTGAGATTCTTCCTGTCTCAGTTTTAACAGAGATCCTATAGGCCAAAATCAAAAACCCTAACAGATCGCCCAGCAGATCAGACCAGTGACTTCTGGCATCTTGCATGTTTTTTCTTTCCAAAGGGGAGCATTCTCTGTTCCTGTTCCAGCACTTTACGTTGTGGGAGGCGTGTGGGGTACAGGTAACATGTGTTTTTGGATTACAATCAGAGGAGTCATGTCCCACTAGGCAGGCACGGCTGCTCACTTCCCACAGAGCTTGGCTCTGAGCTGGATGCAGTGACAGGACAGGATTTTGGTTGTCTCACTTAGGAAATCATGGACTATTTTCTATATATGGGAAGCATGGCACAAAGGCATATTTGGAGACTCAAGTAATGAAATACAGAATAGAATGTTAATGCTCACCGAGCATCCATGTTCCAGAGTGTTCTTTGTTAGGCTTTCATTGAGGAGTTATATAACTAACTAACTAACTAAAGGAAAATATGTGTGGTTTTGTGCAGAAATATTTGTGAAAAATTTGTCATTTATGTGAAACACTCTCATCTTTATAAGAATCTAGAAAACACTTTCTCTTGGGCCACTGAAGTTCTGCCTCTGATGACAGGGTTACAAGCCATTATATTATGGAATCTGTGAATCTTATAATTCCTGCGTCTCTTAGATTTAGCGACTGAGAATAGCAGAGCCAGACTGTGAATAAAGTTTATATTGTGTGGGACCCTGTGGTTGTCAGTGTTTTAAATTTGCCTCATGTCTCACTTTACTCCTTAACCTTTATTTTCATTTAATAAGGCCTATGGCAACCTGAAACCTCTTGAATATACATTACTCTTATCCAAGACATGGCATTTTCCATGTGGTTTGTTCATCTGTAAACAACATCTGTGCTTGCTAAATGTCAGTTGTAGAAAAGTTACAACTCTGCATTTTAAGATTACTCTTAGATGGAGATTACTAATAATCTAAGAATCTTGCACTACAGTATTTTATTTAAGCCTTTCAACATATGATACTACAAATATGTTTAGGAGCTATATTGGTGTCCTATAAGTGTAACATTTTAGACAGATGAATAAGTGAAAACTTTTAGAAATGAAACTTTTGCAAAGTGAAGCAGTAAGGGTAAGTAATTAATCTTAGATTCTGATCTCCTTATTAAAGTAAAAGGTTAAAATATGTGTCAAAACTTTCTTATCAAGTTTAACTGGTGCCAGCATTTGTCTGATGCCCTAAATCACTCTGCTCCAACCATCTCTTAGTACTTATTCTGACAAATGACACACAATTGTCATAGCACTGTGTGAGTTAAGTATTTTTAGAACTTTTGGTATCAACAATGAAACAAAATAGATATGTAAAGGAATGGAAAAGTACCAGAAATGGAAACTGAACTAGTATTTCCTAGAAAAGTCTTTGTCATTGTCACTGTGGTTATTCACTTAATTGAGCTTCTGATTTGCAAGTACAATCATGTAGCTATAGCTTTACAGAAGGCCATTTCATACCCGTAGACTTAATAATCATATTAGGTGAATATTTTGGTTTGTATGTTAGGCTCTTGCTTCATTAGGTTTTCTCCACTACTTAGGCTTATTCTCAGAAACACAGAAGCAAGATTTTTTTTCTAACTACACAAGTAGCCCCTCATAACAAACATGCATCTACTAGGGAAACTCCCAAATATTAAAAGAAAGAGGAGAAGGAAAAGGAAGAGAAAGGAAGAAAATATAAAGGTCTCTATAGTCTATCAAATAAAGAACAGTTAAAAAAAAAAAAAGGATGGTTAGATTCTATATGGAAGGGTCACTGTCTTGTTAAGAAAAACTACCTATAATTTTCCAACTACTTTTCCTTTAACTTGAAAGTTTTGAAGATTCAACACCACCTATAAGTTTGATTGACCAAAGAGAGTGAGATCTCTCTGGAACAAGTCAATTCAGCTCAATAAAAGTTTGTTGAGCACCTGTCATGTGCCACTCATTGTGTGAGGTGCTGAAGATAAAAGAACAAGCAAGACAGATGTGGTCCTTGCACTAATGGAGCTTACAACACAGGGAGGGAGCATGAAGGATGAGAACTGCTGTTATCGGAAACTATTAGCACATGTCTTCCCTCGGTATTTAACCCTAATTGGATGATATACTGATGGACTTAGATGATAACTTCTCTAATAATATTTATGTAAGACTGGTCATCTTGTTTATTTGCATCTAGGGAAAAGAAGAGAATAACAAAGGCCAACATTTTGCCTGCATCTTATTGTATTCTTATAATTTGTTTTGTTTGCTTAACAATCAGATTCAAGTCCTTTCTCCAATACCTTCATCTATTCTCTTGAAGAAAATGGCTCAGGTGCATTTGGAACACCATCCTGTATCTGACTTAGCAATTTTATAACATGCTGCAATTAGAATGTTTTAGATTGTGTACTCCTTTAAAAAAAAAGATTTTATTTATTTATTTGACAGAGAGAGAGAGAGGACAAACAGGGGGAGTGGCAGGCAGAGGGAGAGGGAGAAGGCTTCCCACTGAGCAAGGAGCCCAACACGAGGCTCAATCCCAGGACCCCAGAATCATGACCTGAGCCAAAGACAGAGGCTTAACAGACTGAACCACCCAGGCACCCCTAGATTGTGCACTCCTTAAGCAAAAAAGGGATTGAGAATATATTGCCAATATACGTTTAGCTGTTTTTTGCTTCCTTATAAATTTTATATATACATAAATAAATATGTATTGCAAATATGTTTACTATATGTAATAAAATATACACAAAATATAAACTTTAAAATGAGATAAAGAGTAAAATACATTTTGGAATAATTTATTAACTAAATAAAAGCCTTTCTTTTTACTAAAAAAAATTGAAAAAATAAGCCAATCCATGAATTGTACAAGCTTATTATTTAACATTTGGTTACCATAATTTTATTATCTCTGCTATTGATTTGTCCTTCAGAAGCTGCTGCATTTTCCTATTTTTCTAACATATGGGTTTAAAATTTGCTGAACTACTCAACTGAAACATTGAAATAGGATAGCAAATTGTTTCCAGGGTTTTTTAAGCACTTATTTTTGTAGGTGACAAACATAATTTTACCAACCCACCCCCAGCACACCCAATAATGGTAACATTTTGAAATATTTGTTTTCAAATGTTCTCTTCATAGTACCTTCTCACTCAGTATTAAAATGTTATCTTTACCTTGAAGGAACTGATTTTTTTCAGAAATATCTATTCGGTAACATACTGCTGAGAGATGCATAACATTACAGAAAAGTTCAGTAAATTTAGAATATTTGCCTTTTTTTGGTGAAAAAGATAAATAGCATAAAAACTAACTCAGTTTTAACTAAGATAACTGTCTTTCTTGCAAATGATTTTCACAATTGTTCACCATCTCACTACACAGTAATGTTAAGATTCTACAACTTAAAGTTTTAATTTTTATCAAATTATTTACGTAGACAAACTGCCGAAGTGTGTAAACTACAATACATCACCATCTCATAAAAGCAGTCTAGTGTACATTGTTGATTCTAAACTGCACATTTTTTTGTATTTAACATAACCCAAAGTTGGGAGTCTTATGCCTCCTGCCCAAACAGTATGGGGATGCGGTTGGCTCTGCAGATGCTTAGCAAACTTGGGTTGGTTTTAGTGGGTTGGAAGAATACTCCAGACACAATAGTGGGACACTTTTAAGAAATGCTGCCTTATTAAAACTCTAGGTCACTGAGGATGATGCTGGGTGAAACAAAAAAAGGGATCAGGAGTGTTGGACTCAATGTGAATGCATCTGAAGAATATTTTAACCAATTTATTCTATTTCCTTTTATGAATGAACAAGTGTGTTAGAAAATAAACATATATTTCTAAATAAGTCTGAAAGGGACATTTCAATAACATTTTAATCGAAAGTATATTAAGTGATAAGAACCCATGTGTCATAGTTTATGTGACAGTTATTTCTTACCGGTACACAAAAAAATGGTATGTCGTATAGTTGATGAATTCCTGGATTCAATAAATATTGTCATAAGTGAAGAGCACTGTTGTCATCCCCTCTGCCTTCTGCGCAGCGTTCCCTTTTCCCTCAGAACCCCATTACAACACATCGAACGTGGGACCATTTAGGGTTGGTGTCATGCCATCTATTAAATGTTCACTTCTTCATTCACTCTAGTAAGCGTCTACAAAGTGACTCCTCTGTGGCTGTGCAAGTCGAGGACATGGTTTTGTCGTGCTTGTCATACCATGCACATAATTCACCGTACCAATTCAGTCAGTCCTCGCTCAATCGTATGCGAACGCTTTACTGTCCGCATTTTGTGTAGGGGGAAGGAAGGTGCGGAGCGATAATTACCTTGCTCAAGGCGACACTGGGAGCCCACCAGTGGCAGGACCCGGCCCCGGCCGGCTGGGAACGCGGCGTGGAAACCGCAGGCGCGGGCGGGGCCGGGCGTCCGGCAGCTGAAGCTTGCGGCCGCGTTCCCTGCGCGCCACCACATCCGCGAGCCCTGCCGCCGCCGCGCCCAGCCTCTGGGGCTACCAGCCGCGCGCCGCGGACACGGCGGCCGGAGGGCGCGCGCTGGCGGCGGGAAGCTTGCAGCGCCGGGGACTAGCGCGACACGTGCGCCGGGAGCGCCGCGTTGGCGCCGGCCTGAGCCGCCCCTTGCAGACCCGCGACGCGCGGTGAGTGACCAGTGGCTCGAGTGGGGTGGGGGCATCGGGGACTTCGGGACACGGACCTAGCGGGGTGTCTAAATGCCTGGAGCTTCTGTGCCTCGCTTTTCCCGGGAGGCTTGGCCCGGAGGGCGGCGGGGGGCACTCCTCATCGAGGTGCTCACTCTCTGGGTGCTGATGTGCACCTTCACGTGCACAGGTTGGCGTTCGGCCGATTGGAGGGGAGAGGGCGCTCATACTGAGCCTCCCAGGTGCTCCCTGGGGCAGGACGCAGAATGGTGGCTGCGTGGCGCAGGGAGGGCTGGCGTCTGGGAATGGGCTGAGGGCTCTAGTCAGGGTCCAGTCTTGGTCCAGGCCCTCAGGCGTGACTTGGGCTAGAAAATAGGCCTTCTCTGACTAGGTTATTGAGGAGTCTTAGTCTCATAGGGGGAGTGTACTGTCCCATTATAGGCAGCACTTTCCTGTGGCCTCTGTAGACAGACCCAGAGTCCCTACCTGGCCAGTTAGTTACTATAGGAATGTTCTGGGGCAAGCCAACTGGCTAGCCACTGGCCAGACTCAATTTTCTCATCTGTGAAATGTCTTTCGGAAGGTCCTTCTCGCTTGGTTAAGGGGCACTAAATACAAGCATTCTAAGAGATTAGTATCTGCATTAGATTAGATGGACATCTTAAGCATTTTAGTAACCCAGAAGCCTACAAAAAGACTTTTCCCAGGTATGTCTAGAGAACAGGACAAAATTAGTCTTTATCCCTTAACTCTGGATAATTGTTATAATCCCTTACATGTATATCCTGTGTGAATAAAAGTCTTTGTTGAACCCCTACTATGTACCCAGGCTTTGGATATATATTGTTCATCCTATATAATTCTTTAAAAAGCCGGTGAAGTTGTTATTAGTATTCTCATTTTACAGATATGGAAACTTTCTAGCTTTCACAGAGATAGTAAGTTACAGGTTTCTGGCTCCAAACTCTGTGCTTCTTGCCTTTGCACCTCTGGCTCATAACATTATATCCACTTCCACTTGGACAAACAAACATTATATTCTCATTTCCCATTAACTAGAAATGGTACTATTTCTCTGTTCAATGAAGGGACTTTAGTGGCTAAGAGCTGACACTCTCTTCCCCCCAGTAATGCAAAATCCTCAATCATTACCAGCACTTTTTTTTTTTAAAGATTTTATTTATTTATTTGAGAGAGAGAATGAGATAGAGAGCATGAGAGGGGGGAGGGTCAGAGAAAGAAGCAGACTCCCCGCTGAGCAGGGAGCCCTGTGCAGGACTTGATTCCGGGACTCCAGGATCATGACCTGAGCCGAAGGCAGTCGCTTAACCAATTGAGCCACCCAGGCGCCCTACCAGCACTTTGTTAGGCATGAAAGGCTCTGTAAGAGTCTGCAACATTCCTTTTTGATGTGTCTTGTTTCTTGAATGTCATGATGATTACATGGGATGGTCAATTCCCAAATTTTGGCAAGCTCTGAATCCTGTGTTAGAATGAGTTCTAGGGCGAAAAAATTCTAAAGCATATGTAAGATTTTTATGGGAGAAGAATCCTCTCAGTAGATGGCTGCACATCATTTCTCAAGCATGGACTTATTTTTGTATTACTATGGTATAGTAATGCTTTGTTTTCTGGTTATCTGTCATCTTTGTAATAACACTCAGCACTGCTCTCAACTTCTACATGTAAATTTGTGCAGACCAACATAAAAAAGCAAGCCAAATCCCAAAGAAGGCTTGTCTGGTGCCCTTTGCTCTTGGAATCATGGTGCTCTTTGCTAATGGTAACAATGATTTTTTTTTAATACAAATATGTATTGAATAGCTATTATGTTCAAGACATTGTACTGGTCACTGTAGTGAATATAAAGAAATGTAAGATGCAGTTCCTGTCCTCAAGATGTTAAAACTATTTGGGAAGACAATAATTATGAGAACACTATGTCAAGGATGATAGGTGGCATAAATTCACCTATTATAAAGGAGGTATGGGATCTAGTTTTAATCAAATTAATCTTCAGTGATGAACCAGAAAAATAGGCAAAGAGAGAGGTCAAAAAGCAAGGCTGTCCTTGAAAAGTAAATGATATTATCCATTTTCTTATAATAATAATAGCAGATAATAATATTTATTGAGCTCTTGCTATGTACCAGGCACTGTAATAAGAGCTTCTTATTTAACCTTCACAATAATCCTGTGAGGGAGGTGCTATTTTTATTCTCATTTTCCATGACAGGAAACTCAAGTATGGAAGGTGGTTCTAATTTATCTAATTCTGAATTTGCTTCTGGTTTTTCTGTATTATCTTGGTCAACGTGCAGATTTCCCCACTTAGAGAATTGAGATACCAGTAGGTACTTTGTGTAGCAGATGACCAAATATTAACAACTCAATTATATGCTCTGGATTGTGATAAATTGCTAAGTAAATGCCTATAAAAGATCATTAAGATTAGAATCTTAATTTACATCTCTTTACAGTGGTATGCAGAGGAAGAGGTAAACATTGAGTACAACATCAGGCAGAGATGTTGAGACATGGGGTTGTTTGTATAGAGACTTCAGCTGAATTCTTCATTTATATAAGAAAGCTTGAGGAAAATTGTGGGATGATGATCAATAGTCTTGATCAATAGTCTTAGCTCACACCACGCCCTGTCAGTATGCCTCCAATTATCTTCAGTTGTGAAATTCGTAGAAAATTCCCAAAAACAAAGTAATTGTAGTGTGCTTTAATATTTTTGATGCCTGGGTGCCTGGGTGGCTCAGTTGGTTAAGTGACTGCCTTCAGCTCAGGTCATGATCCTGGAGTCCGGGGATTGAGTCCCGCATCGGGCTCCCTGCTGAGCAGGGAGTCTGCTTCTCCCTCTGAACCTCCCACCTCTCATGTACTCTCTCTATCTCATTGTCTCTCTTAAATAAATAAATAAATAAATAAATAAATAAAATATTTAAAAAAATATTTTTGATGCCTCGTAGCACTTTATGAAACCACCAGGTGATTGATGCTACAAGGTGAAGCAAAACTTGCCAGGATTTCATAATATGCAAGATCCAAAGATAAACCTCCCACCTCATGCCACTGTCCTCAAATTGAGACTTCAAGATGGAGGGAGACTCTTCCAGTAAACCAAGGAAGAAAATTTAAGTGAAAGAGATTTAATTTTCTCAATAAAGGTAAATGGCCATTTTTCAAACAAGGAAAAGAGGCTTTGAAGTGTGAAGTTACTTGTGATGGTGACACAGATACAAGTGGAGGAACCAGGATGGCACCCAGTTCCTCAGGCCCCAGACACTGTGCTCTTTCCAGTACATCATCCTTCCCAAAAGTAAATGGCTTGTTTTATTTATAGCTCTAGAAGAATGCAGAGAGTGAAAATAAAGAAGGTTGGATTGTTAGAACTTAATTGAACAAGTGCTACGAAAATTGTTGGCTTTTGGAGCTAATTCAAGAAAGAAAAAAGGAAACAAAACAACACCAGTTGATTTGAAAGTAACTAGTTTCTTCAAAACTCCATCCATGTCTTGTTTCTCCTTTCTTTATTTCTTTTTTTGTAGTTGTCTTGTGGGAATGTTGTTCAGTTTACAAGACAGTTCACACTACAAATGATTTGAGGGTTGGGATGGGATATGATTCCCTCATACATTTTAAATGTAATTTGTTTACATACAACATTTCAAGAGCCTGTCTGTTATGTTCAGTGTGATATATCTGAAATGGAAATAAAGGCAACTAGAACTGACAGAACATTTCAGAAAAATATAAAAGAAGGGGTAAAAGTGTAAGGGAACTTTTCTAATGAAAAATGATAAAGTAGGGCACCTGGATGGCTCAGTTGGTCGAATGTCTGACTTTTGATCTTGGTTCCAGGTCTTGATCTCAGGGTCAAGAGTTCAAGCCCCAAATTGGGCTCTGCACTGGGCATGGAGCCTACTTTAAAAAAAGAAAGAAAGAAAAAGAAAAATAGGGCACCTGGGTGGCTCAGTCATTAAGCATCTGCCTTTGGCTCAGGTCATGATCCCAGGGTCCTGGGATCGAGCCCCGCACTGGGCTCCCTGCTCTGCGGGAAGCCTGCTTCTCCCTCTCCCACTCCCTCTGCTTGTGTTCCTGCTCTCGCTATCTCTCTCTGTCAAATAAATAAATAAATAAAATCTTTAAGAAAAAGAAAAATAATGAAGAGGTTATTAAGAGGGAAAGGAGAAAACCCTCCAACAAAAATTTTTAAAAAAAGGACCAAAATTTCAGAAGTCTCATGATTTCACGCAAGAAAAGAATGTTCCTATGTATAGGTAAATTTAGGGCTACAAATGCTTACCAGTGAGATGAAAGAAAATTCAAGAGAGCCTCAGCAGGTGTGTATGAAAGAAAAACAGGTGTCTGTCCTGTCCAGCTTCACTCATGTAAAAGGTATTGGGATTATTGTGGAGAAAGAAGAAAAAGCAGAAAGGGTTGAGGTGATGTTACTTTCCTTGCCTGTCATACCACCTAACATGACATCATGAAGAGGCTGATTTGATGATCAGGGCCTGACAGGCCAGCATTTGTCCATGTTATGGCTTGTGAGATTTTTCACCAAATGGTAGACTCAGAAGAAAAAAGGAAATAATGCTTCAGTCAGGAGACTGTTCTTTTTCATGACTTAGCTCATGAAAAGTCATGGAGAAGAAGGTTGGCTCCAATGGCTAAGTTGCAAGTTACCTACTTGGTGGATAGGATTATCCTTTTCCATCCTCATAGTGGAATAGATCATTAGAGGTGGTTACATATTTCGTATATACAGTTTTTGTGTTTGTTTCATCCTCTTTTCAGAGAGGGAGGAGGGTATCAGAAATAATGATTCACACTGAACTCTACCTCTGAAACTAATAATACACTATATGTTAATTAATTGAATTTAAATTTAAAAAAATGAGTAGTTAAACTGATTATGAGTGGTATTTGTTGACTAATGGCTTCATTTCAGGGTAAATTTATAAGGAGCCACAAGTTTTAACATTAGAATTTTTTGGCAGAATAGGTTTTGAACAATTTACCAGGTTGCCCTTAATCATCAAAATGCCACTTTTTGGTAGAACTGTTCCTTTCCATAACCATATTCTGTTATATATCCATGATGCGAAGCTACTGTATATTCAGTAAGAATACAGTCTTTCTTTGACTCCAGTATGATATTTTCTAAGTCTCTTACCTCTTATTTGAAGGTGGTTCTGTGCTCTATAATAAATCATATAATCTCAGCAAAAAGAAAAGAAAAGAAATAATGATTCAAGCTTCTGAAGATTAAAGTATCAGGCATCATAATTGCTTTACTAGTGGGTAACATAAAGATTGTATGTAAACTGCATTGTGCCTGGAATATCATAAGAGATCAACAAACTATAGCGTTAGTATTAATGGTAGAGTTAGCATTAGCACTGTTTTTAATGTTATGCTGCTATTGTTGCTACTGATCAGGAGCAGTCTCACATGCTAGAGGTAATGTTGGGTTAGAAATCAGGAAACCTATGTTCTGATCTGGATTCTGCTATTAATGACCTTTGGCAAGTCCCCTCTTTTCTCTAAGCCTCGGTTTATCTATCTGTAAAATGGGGAAGGTAGAAGAGATGGCCTCCAAAGTGTTGTCTTCATACTGAGCTGCCACCAGTAAGACATGTCTGTAACTAGCGATGCCAGCAGAAGGGAAGGATTTTGTACTCTGCCTCACTGAGTGAACTGGGTTATTAAGGGCATTCATTTGTTTTTTTAAAAAAGATTTTATTTATTTATTTGACAGAGAGAGAGATAGCAAGAACAGGAACATAAGCAGGGGGAGTGGGAGAGGGAGAAGCAGGCTTCCCGCTGAGCAGGGAGCCCGATGGGGGGCTCGATCCCAGGACCCTGGGATCATGACCTGAGCCAAAGGGAGACACTTAACGACTGAGCCACCCAGGCGCCCCAAGGGCATTCATTTGTAAGACAGCCAGCCTCGATGCACATCTAGAACAATCACTTGGTTGTTCTACAGTGGCTCGGACTCAAAAGTCAGCTGTTGGGAGGGGAAGAAAGCAGCAGGACCATGGCAATTAATAGCTAACCTTTGAGGTTCCTTCCTCCTCTGACTTATTAAAGTATTTGATAGGTAGGGTTAAGAATAAAGATAGACTAACATACGAATTTTTTTTACGTAGTTTAACAAAACATATAATTCCAGTACGGTGAAAGTCATAAGTGATTTAAAAAAGAAATGCAAAAGCAGGACCCAGAAAAGAAAATGGGAGCTAGCCTCAATGGAGTGCCTACTTCATTCTAGGTATTCTCATGGGTCCATGACACTATCAGATTAATCTTCCCAATAACTCTGTCTAGATCCATATTACTGTACCCACTGTAAGAAATGGCACTTTTACTGTTAATACCACACAGTGGGACTGAGATTCACTAGCCTTTTTCTTTTCCATAATACCATGCTGTCCCTTGAACTTAACATGGTGCTACAAAAGAAAAGTAATGTGGAAGTAGAACATGCTCCTGCCTACATGAAATTATCACCTGTGGTAAGGGTTTTACCTAGCCTAGTAAAATATGATTTTGAGGTAGTGCATATTTTTGTGCTTCTTCCTGGAGCAGTGGGGAAAGAGACTCACTGAGGTGGTAATAGATGGCCCTGCCTTCCTGCCAGTCGCTATATTTCTGGCTGGTCCTTGTCCTCCTCACTGAGACATTGTTTTCACTATCTGGAAACTGTCACAATTTGAATGATGAGTCAGTGACATAGCATACTCTTTGATTTTCTGATTCAAGATAGAGTTGTAGTTTTAATATCAACCCTCTAGGCAGGCTGTCTGAAAGATGTTTACAGTTGATAGGAGGTTTCATTTTATTGGAAGAGATCTCATTTACTTGAAGGTCTTTGAGGTTCTGAGTTTCTTATAAAAGGAGAAAGTATTTTACTGGGTATTCAAAGAGAATGAGCAAGCTCATATTTGGATAAATGTACTGTATAAACTGAACTTTAGCCTCTATTTTGCTTATTTCATATATAGGTATATAGGGGTGTGTTTCATATATATGCATATTTCATATATATTTCTTATATACATATTTCATATGTATTTTGTATTTACATATTTCATATTTATACATTTAAAAATTCTTAACTAATCAAATATTTTGATATTAAATATTTTACTTATTTGGAGACTATCATAGCTCCATAAATTGCAGTGCATATTGAAAGATACCCTGTAGATACCCCTTGTAGTCAGGAAGCAGAAACTTATTAGTCCCTATGTAACTGTTCCTTCATGATTCAGTTATCTTCTAGTTCAATTCATAATTTCCTTTATGCTAGACTATTACAAATTTTAATGAAGCAACTAAGGTAGTGGTAATAAAGAAAAACTTATTATTAATGATGTCAACCACAATGTGGCAGAATCGGATTTAATGTAATTGTAATGTTATTACATTAATAGATGAACACAAAAAATCCATTTAAGTTTTGTTCAGTTCAGCACATGCCCACTATGTGCCATATATTGTGGCCTCTGCTCATGAGGAGTTTGTAAGCAAATGAAAGAGACAGACAGATAACTAATAAAGTAGTTCTACTTAATATGGCAGGTGCTAAGATATGAGGAGGCCAGGATGCTATATAGGAGGCTTCAGTCTGACCTAAAGACATAGGTAAGGCTTCCTAAGATTTAACGACTTCTTTCCTTCTCTACTACTGTAAGTGTGGTCCACATCATCATTTCTTACTGGGTACCTGCGATTGCTTCCTAACTGGTCTGCTTGCTTCCACTCTGTCCCCGTACATGAAGCCAAGACTAACTTTTTTGTTTTTTGCCTTTGCCTGTGTATATTTAATATAATTCATATCTTGTAACACCCTCAATTAAAACTCAGTTAAATTAATAAATAAAACCTTTAATTAAACATCAGTGATTTCCTATAGATTTGAGAGTAAAATCCAGGCTTCTTTCCATGGCAAACAAGTCCATGGTAGATCTGGCTCCTGGATTCTTCTCCATTTCATGTCCTACCATTCTCTGATCACAGTCACTTTCCCTGCCACCCTGACCTTTTTCTGTGCTTCACTAATAGCTAACTTATTCCTCTGCCTCTAGGCTTTATCCTGAGTCTTCATTTGTCGCCTGCCAATCTCAGCTCAAGCTTCACTTCCTAGAAATGCCTTCATTGACCAACTTCTCTCCTCCCTAGGCTTCTCTCCCCTTAGCTCCTCTTATGTTTTTCTTTTATCATTGTCTGAATTTATTTGTTATTTATTTCTTTGTTTTTTGTCTCCCTACTCTAGAATGTTGGTTCCATGAGTGCTGAAATCCTGTCTACTCTATCCCTAGCCCCTGACACATAGCAACTGCTTAGTACATATTTGTTGAATGAATGGCTGAATAAAAGGTTTCTGAACTGGGTTGGGATGGATGAATATAGCCATTCTAAGAACAGTGGAAAAGTAAGAGAATAGAATTGGCAAAGATACAGAAGCATGCATTGGCATGAGATGTGCAGGGAAACAATGCAGCTCAGTGTTAGTAGACAGTAGAATGCCAGCAGAGAGTAGAGGTAGATGTGCTTGGTAATAAAGGCAGGAATTAGCCGACGGAGGCCATTGTATGCCATGACCTTGGACTGTGTGGTTTAGACGAAGGGAAACTCAGATTTCAATTTAGATCAGTGTTTCTCAAACATTTTTAACCAAGACCCATAAGAAGTACATTTTAGGGGCGCCTGGGTGGCTCAGTCCGTTAAGTGTCTGCCTTTGGCTTAGGTGATGATCTCAGGGTCCTAGGATCGAGGCCCATGTCGGGCTCTCTGCTCAGCAGGAAGCCTGCTTCTCCCTCTGCCTGCCCTCTCTCCCTGCTTGTGTTCTCTCTGTCAAATAAATAAATAAAATCTAAAAAAAAAAATACATTTTATATTTTCTGTAAACTGAGAGCCACCCTCAGATTTTAGAGGCCACCACATTCCTTAGCTCATGGCCCCTTTCCTCCATCTTCAAAGCTAACAGTGGAAGATCCAGGCCTTCTCATATCACAGCTCTCTGACAGACCTTTTTTCTCCCTCACTCACTTTTAAGGACTCACTTGATTAGATTGGGCCCATTTGGATAATATAGAATAACCTCCCCATTTCAGATCCTTCGCTATAATGGCATCTCCAAAGTCCCTTTGTCACGTAATGTAATATATTCACAGGTACTTAGGGCATGGACATCTTTGGTGGGCCATTATTCTGCCTACCACAGGGATGTTTATAGGGAGTTTTTTATAGCTCATCTTCCTTCCCCCTTCCTCCCTTTTTTCTTTCTTTTAATAAACATTTATTAAGTACTCTTTCCTAGTGCTGACATACAGCAGTGAGCAAGACAGCCAGTGTTCCTGCTCTCATGGTGGCTTATTCTAGCACAAAGATAGATAGACAAGTAGTCAAGTAAATAAACAGAGTAGTTACAGACTGTACCATGAAGACAATAAATAAGGTGATGAGTAGAAAGTAGCTGGGCAAGACCACTTTGGCTAGGTGGTCAGGGAGGAGCTCTCTGAGGAAGTGACACATGATCTGAGATCTGAACAGTGTAAGTCAGCCAGCTGCAAAGAAACAGAGGAAGAGGATTCTAGCAGAGGAAATGGAAAATGCAGAGTCTCTGGGCAGCAAAAGACATGTCTTATTCATGGAATAATCTGAAAGCCAGTGCAAATGGAGAGGAGTGAGCAAGGCTAGAAAAATTTGAGCAAATGATGGTGGCAAGACAGGAGAAGTGAGGCCATGCGGTGCCTGAAAGATCATGTGCGGTAAGGACTTCTGATTTTATTCTAACAGCAATGGACGTATTGAGGGTTTTAAGTAGTGGTGGTATGAAACAGGTAATGTAATCTTATTTATACTTCTAAAAGGTAGTCCCTATGTGAAAATGACTTAGAAAGGGGTAAGGATGGATTGGAGAGACACACTGAGGGCCTACTGAAGTCACCTCGGGGAGAGATGACAGTCTTTTGGACTAGAGTGAGGACAGTAGGAATGGAGAGAAGCAGACTGATCTGTGATATATTTTGGAGGTAAAATTGACAGGACTTAGTGATGGTTTGGTTGTAGGGGATGAGAAAGAGGGTGAAATCAAGGATGGCTTCTAGGTTTTTGAGAAACTTCAGTTATTTGCTGAAATCAAAAAGGCTAGGGAAAGAACCAATTTGAGGAAAGGAGACCAAGGATTCCAACTGATCATGTTAATATTGAGCATTTTATTAGAGGTCCAAGAGGTGATGCAAGGAGACAGATTGGAGCACTGAGAGATGTCTGAGTTGAAGATATGCACCTGAGAGTCATTCGCATACAAATAATTTCTAGAGCCAGGTGACCAGATGAGATCCCCGGGGAAGGGAGTAGAAATAGAGAAAAAAATGTCTTGAGTGAGCAGAGGTCCTCCCACAGTTGAAATTCAGGAGAAGAAAGAGCAACCAGCAAAGACTATTGAAAAGGTGCTAAATTTTTTGGAGCTTTCCTGATTGATGGCTAGGCTAGAGGTAGAAAAGTCAAAGGAGCAAGTGGGCACATTTCTATATACCCATTAGAGCAGTACTGTTGTATCGCTAGCACTTAACAATGTGCTTGGCACATGAAAGGTGGACTATTGAATGAATAAGTGAGTTTTTTTGAAAATGGCCAATATGTTCTGGCATATCTCTAGGTATGGGAGTAAGAGGTGAACATTTGCATTTTCTGGTTCCCAGTGGCCTAACATCACAGAACTTTCCAGCTACTTTATGGATTTTGGGCCCACCTTTAATAGAATTTCCTAATGACTCGTAGAACCATTTCTTAGATTTAAATTGGGAAACAATCAGAAATCACCAGTTTGCATTTTCTGAAACATTCAAGATAGAAATATGTAGTAAAATAAACAAGTAATGAATAAACAAGCAAACAAACAAGTAAAATTGAACTTCTGTAGAAGACTCCAACAACTCCCTTTCTTATGACCAAAGAGATCAGTCTTTTACTAAGTTCCAGGAGAGGGGTATAAGCCACTTTTTAATTTCCCATTACTTCTAAAAGCACATGAATAGTTCAGAAATTCTCATCTGTCTTGGGATTTAACACCACTATGTTTGACTATGATAATGCAGCCCTGTTTGGAAGAAAAAGATTTTTGTGTGCTACTGAAGCTCAGAAGGTTAAGTAACTTGCCCACAGCCTCAAAGTTTTTTTTTTATTATTTTTATTTTATTATCATTTGGTGGGGGGGGGCAGAGAGAGAGGAAGAGAGAGAATCTTAAGTATGCTTCACACCCAGCACGGAGCCCAGTGTGGGGCTCAGTCTCACAACCCTAAGACCATGACCTGAGCCAAAATCTAGAGTCAGATGCTTAACTGTAACCGACTGAGCCACCCAGGTGCCCCACAGTCTCAAAGTTCTTAAGCCCAGTTCTAAAGGACTCCAATGTCTCTTCTCCCACCCTTTGCCAATGCCAACGAGCTTAAGTGAATGGGGGTTAGAGGTGGCTAAGATTTTTAATTTACTAGTTTTAAAAGTATACTGCTTAAAAAAATCTTAACAATATAGAGAAGTTAAAGGAGCATTTTAAGTCCTTCTGAGAATGATGTTGGTTCTGGTATCTTCTGAATGTATTTAACATGAATGAATTTGTCTTCTTTTGCAAGGAAAATTACAGAGGTGTATTCCAGAGTTGACTGTTCATGGCACATACAGTTGGAGGGTGCTCATTGGCACTTATTTTTATCATTGTGTTGTTGTTGGTTAAAGCAAACATAGGTAAGATATTTCTATAATTGAATCTTAGAAGGATTTGTGGTTTAAACTCTCAGTTACAGATGAAATATGTATTTGTGAGAATTGTTCTGGTAGTTGGTCTTTTGTAGTCTATCTTCTCTCATTTTAAATGGGTAAGTCTGGTTCCATATCTATAGCTAATATGCATTTTATTTAATTTATGCTGATTAATATATGAGTCCAATCATATAATTTCTCTTTAAAAAGTGGCTCGGTAACCACAAAGCTGGCATTGTGAATTTTACTAAAATGAGATATGATAGTGCATTTTAACAGAGGGTATGCATGGGTGAATTCAACTATGCTAAAAAAAAAATAGTGGCTGACATTTTCCTTGCCTTTTCTTTATTGGGAGCTTACTTTTTTACTTTCTAGCTCATTACAACCAATGAAAACCAAAGAAGCAGAGAACAGACATATAAGTAGGATGGGAGGGGAGAAAAAGAGAGAGAGACTTAGTTTTAGTTCTGAAAATAAAAAAAGAATATTTTATTTAAAATGAATTTTTAGTATTTCCTTTATTTGATTTAAATAACTTTTTTATAAATTCATGTTTAGGGTAGTTAAAGCAATCTTACAATTACAAAAAAAAAAAGACTTTCAGTGGAGGCTTTCCATCACATCTGAAAATTCAGGGCAAATCTATAATTCTGAGATTCTTTCATTGGCAGGACCACCAAAAACTGTTCATTTCTGAATAGTTGTCATACTTATTTACACAAAAACTTCTAGAAAGTAAGAATGACCTCTCTTTTAATGAGTTCAATATGGGATCTGGCAATAAATAAATAAATAAGTAAACACACTCTTTTAAAATAAGAATACATTCATGTAATGTCATATTAGCTGTACTGGGTTATGGTTTATCTAGCCCAGTGTCTTGCATCTTGAAGGAATACCAAAGTGTGGCATGGAGGACCTAGTTTTCATCCTTGATGCCAACCACAAACATACCAGAGCCACTGAATATTTTCTTTTGTTATAAAATAATGTTATAGGTTATACATACTTTATACCACTATAGCAAGAGAAAGTATTATTCCTGAATCTACCCCTTAGAGTTTGTAATAGCCTTTTAAACGGTCATTTTTTTGGTTTGTTTGTTTGTTTAGCTTTTTGCTCTGAGTATTGAAGTAAGCAAGCCTTATAAATCAGAAATGAGGATGGAAGCAAATGTAATCTACTGTGGGAAGTATTTTCCAGTAATCTGGTGAATAATTTGCATATAAGAGAGATTGGTTTTTCCTGGTCCTCTGTTCCAACCCTATTTTCTCAGCACTTTTAGTCTTACTGTTTTGAGAACAATGCATCTTTTAATTAAAATAAAGTTAGACTTTAATGTGGTTGCCTTCTGTTCTCATTGTGCATCACCAATACAGCCAGAGCAATGTGGGGTATTTCTATTTCCATGATTTGATGGGATTAATTTTACCCTGCTCTTGAGAATCACACAAACCCACCATTTTGAAATGGGTTTCTTATGTGCTGACTTGTGTCTTATTGCAGATGCATGCAGGAGAGGAGATGTGACTGTGGAGCCTTCCCATGTAATTTCACTTGGATCAGCTGTCAATATTTCATGCTCTTTGAAGCCCGAACAAGGCTGCTCACAATATCCCGGTTTTAACATGTTAATCCTTTACAAGTTTAACAGAAGAATCAATTTTCTGCATGGTCACTTCCTCAGTTCTCAAGTCACAGGTCTTCCTCTGGGTACAACAGTGTTTCTCTGCAAACTGGCCTGTAGCAAAAACAAGGAATTACGAATATGTGGGGCAGAGATCTCAGTTGGTGGTGAGCATTCCATTCTGAATTCTTAAAAACTAGTCATCTTTTGGTTTGTCATGTGTTAGACAGAAATCCGAATATAGGGCAGTGTTCCATCTTTTCCTGCCACATGGATCTATTTTATCTTGATAGCAATATGAGTACCTCAATATTAGAAATCCAGAAAGCAATAGAATTTGGATCTCATGTAGTAGTGTTCTCTCTCTCTCTCCCAACCCTCCCTCCCCACCAGTTATTTTGCCCATTAAGACTAAGGACCTGTTGGGTGCCTGGGTGGCTCAATTGGTTAAGCGACTGCCTTCAGCTCAGGTCATGATCCTGGAGTCCCAGGATTGAGTCCCACATCGGGCTCCCTGCTCAGCAGGGAGTCGGCTTCTCCCTCTGACCCTCTTCCCTCTTGTGCTCTCTATCTCTCATTCTCTCTCTCTCAAATAAATAAATAAAATCTTAAAAAAAAAAAAAAAGACTAAGGACCTGTTGTCCTTGGACTCCAGTGGCAGGAAAGAGAATCTCTGTAGCTGAATCTTCATGCCTTCTTGATTTATGAGAATTTGTTCAAAGTTACAACCTCCTAAAAAGAAGAGATACTGTTTTTGACTTAGGAAGCCCAGGTTGACTACCCAAGGCTGAGCAATTCTCCTTTCCCTAACTTAATAGTCCTTATATCCACATTCATTCCTGACCACTGGTTATCATACTTAGCGGAGGTTAAAGGAGAACTGTTGTCACACTCTTTTCTGGGTTTTCTAGAAATCTCCATGAGCCGGAACTGATAGGCTCATGCTTTGTCAGGAGAGTTGACATATATAGTCTCAAGGAAGCAAGAGTGAGGGAATGAGCCAGGAAAGGACCAAAGCAAACACAAGGAGGTCAAATTACTGAGCTGGCCACAGCACCAACAGAAAATACAGCTGGTTGCTTGGCCACTAGGGACATTCCCAGAAAAAACATATGGGAATACAATGACAGGGAAAGAGAAGAACTTAACTGTCATTGGTGAAAATTTACCCATAGGGTATCAACTCCCTTACATGCTGGCTTACACTGCTGGTCCCTCCAGGAAGCTGCTGGGAGTAAGAACTAAGACATCAGAGTTGGCATCTATAGCATGAGCCACAGTGCCCCAGGTGAGCCAGGAGTATACCTGCCTAAAGTTTGTAGACTGCAACCTGCAGCCTTAGCCTTGAAGGCCCAGCCAGGCAAGCCAGTGAGTATGCATGGGCTCTGAGTCATCCCAGGAAACTGTGCCTCCATGGTTCCAGAGAAGTCTGGAGTGGACACTAAGAGGGATGGGGAGAGTAGGAGGATTGCAGGCTGGCTGACTAAGATGCAAGGACAGAGCCCCTGACATGAAGACAGTGAAACAGAGCTCAATGAAACTCTTTTCAGGAAAAATGGAAACCACTTTTCTGTAACCTCTAAGGATATGGTTGGGGCCAAGCAATCTTCCTGGAGAGCCACCAGAAGCACCAAGCAGAACACCAAGCACACAGCCAAATGAATCATTGGAGGCTAAGGAGACATAAACCAGGTCCAGGCCTCTTCTTCCCATTTGTGGCCTCCTATTCACACCACTTACCGGTCATGTACTCTCAGCTCCGACTGCCTGTGGTGTCCTAAAAGGAGCATGGGCTTTGAAGCCCAGCCCTGTCACTAACAGTATACTGATAGGCAGTTTCAATTCTCTGAGCTCCAGTTTCTTTGTCTGTGTTATCAAGATATTAACACCTACTTCATGAGATGGTTGTAGTGATTAGATGATACCTGGTATGCAAAGTGTTTAATCTAGTACCAGGCACAGAGAAGGCACTGAGGTGATAAGCTCTAGGGTGGAGGTTTCAGCTGGCTTGACTCTTCTTCCTGTGTGCAGCATGGTAGATACGAGTCCATTTCCCTTAAAAGAAAGTACAAGAAAGTGATAGACAAATGAAAATTTCTCTAAAAAAACACCATTGGTCCTCACCTCTTTCGTCCTCAGAACACCTGAATGTTTCACCCAGGTAACTCGCTGTCTTAGTAGACCAATATTACGTATTTATATTAGATGTTCCCAGGCCTATGATGTCAGTTGCTGCTGATGTTTTTCTTCATATTTATTAGGCTAACAGTAGCCTTGGAGGTCAGTATTCTTGCACACGTCCTTAGCCATCCAGTCCATTTCCCACTTTGCTCAGATGTGTTAGAGTGCTGCAACCCCTTTCCATTTTTGAAGTTTTCCATCCAGTGGTGTGCCTGGGTGGCTCACTCGGTTAAGCATTGACTCTTGATATCGGCTCAGGTCTTGAACTCAGGGTCGTGAGTTTAAGCCCCGCATTGGGCTCTGCACTGGGCATGGAGTCTACGTAATTTTTTTTTCATCCAGACTATACAGATGCATTTGTGACAGTTTACAGCCTCAGAAGACCTAGAGAGATGGTTAAGAGGATCTGTCATAGTGCAGCTTAGTTAGGTGGTACTGCTGGAATGTTGCTTGTCCAGTGTGCTCAAGTGGTAACCACACCATCAGTGGCTGCTCTTTGAGTAAGTTTAGCACCTTTGAGGTGAAGGACTGACTGGAAGCAACAGCTTTTTCTGAGTATGGCTAATCATTCCAAGAAAAGAATTTTGGTTTCACCTAGTATGGTAAGCTTAACCTTATCTAGTGAGGGAGTAAACAGCGTCTTTTCTTTTTTGTGGTAAGTGATATCCTTTTTTGTAGTGTCATTGTATATCCTGAGAATGTGGTCATAAAGTTGGCTGGTTTTTCAGAACTGGGAATGGGTAATTTAACCTTTTCTTCCCAGCCTCTCCTTGGGTTTGGGTGGTTCTACTACCAAGAATTCGTTCAAGTTGTGTGGTTGCTAAGCAGTCAGTGCTCTAGCTTAACCTTGCAGGGTTGATCTACAAACTACTTAGAAAATCAAGGTAATAAATGAAAGACAATGGATCCTTGCTTGGTTGTTTTCAATATATGCTTGACTGTTGATATTTCTGAAAGCTGTTTTTCTAAGACATTTAATTTCCCATAGTAAGTAGGGCTTTTAAATACATTAACAACCGTGGGACGCCTGGGTGGCTCAGTCAGTTGGCTCTGAATCTTGATTTCAGCTTGAGTCATGATCTCGGGGTTGTGGGATTGAGCCCCACGTCGGACTCCATGTGGAGCCTCCTTGGGAGTCTCTCTTGCCCTCACCTTTGCCCCTCACCCTGTTGCAATCTCTCCCTAAAAAAAACAAAAATGGTAACAACCATAATGCTCATAGAAACTTATTATATTGCAAGCTATTTTAATTTTCAGAGGCTTTGATTTCTGTCCTTTATTGGGGGGGTGTCAGCTATCGTACACTTGTATTGAAGAGAATGAGATCTGAATTGCCCTGGGACAGATAGTTTCTGCCAAAACCAAGTCCTGGGCTGAAGTAGACACCTTGATTTCATGGTGTGGGGACCTCATGTTGGGAAAGTTGACTTGATTTTTCAGTAAAAGCTGTGCTCTTTAAAATGAGAGTCTCTGCAAACTTTTAGGAGTAAAGGTACGAGTAAGAATTGTTTCATTACTTAAAGGTGCCACATGCTTTATATCTCATTTGGTCATCATTACCTATGAAGGGTTAAGGTAATGATGGTGGTTTGAACACATATATTTACATTGATCCCCCTGAAATTAAGCCAAGATGCAGTAAAGAAAATTTTCTAGAGGCACAAACCCTAAAGGACAAAAGGGATAGGAGGGGAGACATATCAACAAACTTTTGGAAGCTGGAAAACAGGTAGATCAGTGATAATTGGCTTAGCCAGCAGTGAGAAACATCTTGATGCAACGTGAGTGAATGCAGAATCTCCCGCCCCAGAAAGACTCAGAAATTGGTGATACCATGTCCTTCTGGGAGTGAGGGTAAGAATGGGACTAAAAATGAGAGGTTTGATTGAAAAATCTATTTGAAAAACAGATTCTCAGATCTCTTTCCCAATTCCATGTAGCTAGACGTTCACAGCTCTGCTACTCTGGCATAAGACTGGAGGCTTGGCATTAAAGGGTCACTAAACTAGCTCCAGCCAGTTCAGCTGAGATTGGTAGTACCATGCTGGAAAACAAAGGGGATTAAAGGAACATTTGCATACAGCTCCCTTCAGCCCTATACCCTCCTCCACTCAAGTTAGAATATCCTTTTCTGGGAAATCTGATAAGTCCAAGAGGAAATACCTAAAATTATTTACAACATAGGTTCCCAAGGAAGCCTCGCCAGATCACCTTGGAGTAAAACCCAGAGTCAGCAAACACCCCTCAGCTGACACACATGCAGAGCTCCAATCTGTAATTTAGTGCCTCACTCCTATACATGAGTAAAAATATAACGATCTGGGGAAAATGTCTACTATGAAAGATAGAAACCAGAACAAATGTATGCAACAAAGCATATAAGCAAAGTGGAAGAAATAGAGTGTATTCAGGGAGAAGAAATGTTAAAAAACAAAAACTATCCTTGATATCCTCAGAGAATTACAAGAAACTAGTGCATATAGAATAAAAATAGGATGCAGTGTGGAAAGGAAATACTCAGAGAAAACATTGCCCCCAAAGATAAACAAATGAAAAACTTAATAGGAGGGTGGATGTATACACTGAGGAGGTTTTTCCTTGAGAGTAGAACAGAAAGACCAAGAGCTTAAAAATATAGAAGATAAGGTATAAAATTAGAGGAAAATCCAACCTATAAAAACTAGGGATTTTTAGAAAGGAAAAAATAGGAGAATCGATGGAGAAATAATTCAAGACTATTCCCCAAACTGAAGGATATAAGTTCTCAGAATATATGAACTCTGAGAAACCAGAAGAGAATAGACCCTCCTTAAGCATATCTTTGTGAAAATTCAGAAAAGTGGGGACAAAGAAAAGATTCTACAATCTTCTGAAAATTAAAAACAGTGGTTCAAGAATCAAAATGGCTTCAGGCTTCTTTTTTTTTTAAGATTTTATTTATTTATTTGTCAGAAAGAAAGAGCACAAGCAGGGTGAGCGGCAGACAGAGCAGAGGGAGAAGCAGGCTCCCCACTGAGGAAGGAGCCCTTCCCGATGTGGGACTGAATCCCAGGATCCAGGATCATGACCTGAGCCAAAAGCAGATGCTCAACCGACTGAGCCACCCAGGCATCCCTGGCTTTAGGCTTCTTAACAGCACCCTAGAATGTAGAAGACAACAGAGCATTGCCTCCAAAATCCTGGATGAAAATTCTTTTCAACTTAGAATTCAATACTCAGCCAAAGTATCAGTCGAGTGTGAGGGTAGAGTAAAGACATTTTTAATCGTGCTCAAAATATTTCCTCCCTGTACCCTTTCCCAGGAATTACTGGAGGATGTACCCCACCATCACAAAAAATTAAATCAGGGGAGAAGAAGGAATTGGATTTAAGAAACAAGAGGTCAAACACTGGAAAATGAAGGAATTTCCATTATACTAAGGACTGGCAATATCAGAATAACAGCTGTGTACCAGGCACAGAGGCAAACCTGTCTTGTTGGATAGTTCCCAGGGACCCTAGAAAGAGGTCTTCAGGCAATTGAAACAGCATTTGAATATGTTGAACAGTGGTTCAGATAATTGGCTTGAGAGTTTGGAATTATATTAGGAATAAGAAAACTAATGGAGGAACGGGACAATTTTTTTACTGGCTCCAGAATAAACAAAAAGTTGTACAGAAAATGAGAAGTTAATGTAGTAGTCTCTAAGTGGATCATAAGTAGTTATGTATACAGATATATACAGTGTATATATACATTTAACCATGCTCAAAATATTTCCTTCCTGGCACCCTTTCCCAGGGAACTGTATATAGTATATGCAGAGTGTGTGTATGTGCATGTGTATATATATATATATATATATATATGTGTGTGTGTGTGTGTATGTGTATATATAGCTCATATGTATTCAATATAAGATATACATATTTCATATATATATGAAAGAGTCTGTTCTTTTAGGAAAAAAGTTTATTATTCCATTAAACAAAACTATATGAGCTACATATTAATATACCCATTTTATAGATGAAGAAACTGAACTTCTGACAAGTTAACCTGTCCACTATCACACAGGGGGCAATTATTGTGCCCAGGTCTGTGGTGTTTGCTAAGGACAAAAAAAAAAAAAAGTTATTTATTCCATCAATTGCAGGTTTTTTTTTTTTTGGTACAGACCTAGCACTGAATGTTCACCTGTCGGGGAGAGTGGGGGAATGTGGTGGTAAAAAGCTCAGACTCAAGTCTGCTACTCCTAGTCTGCCACTTCACAGTTTTGTAATTTGGGACAAGATAGTTAACCTCTAAGTCTTAGTTTCCTCTTTGATAAATTGAGGATGATAACAATAAATACTTGATAGAGCTGCTGTGATGTCTAATTGAGAAAAACCTCATATAACGCATAGGACTTGGCATGTAATGTTTGATCCGTATTCACTATTATTATTAGAAAACGTTCATGCCCTAGAAGCAAATTTGAATTTGGTGGAATCTAGACATAGGGAAAGTATTGTTATCTTATTGTCAAATAATAACAATGTGATTGAGATATCAACTATGTGCTGTTTACAATATGAGGCTTTGCACTTTGTTTTTAAAGTTGTTCCAGAACAGCCTCAAAACTTATCTTGTATACAGAAGGGAGAACGTGGGACTGTGACCTGCACCTGGGACAGAGGACGTGACACCCATCTATATACTGCATATACTTTACAGTGAGTGAGAGACTGTATTTTTGCAAGTGTTTTGTAGGTGTTATCTTAGACTACATTTAGAAATATCTAATAGTTTTATTTTTGCCAGAGAGAAGAAGCAATAGACACCTCTAGGTAACCTAATTAGGTACTTAAAAAAAAAATGTCTAGGGTTCATCAGTTAAAACTGGTTCATCTAAAGTGTGAGAACTAAGGTCTTGAATCTGAGATCTAACTCGGAGTTCTCAGAGCATCCGAGGTCCATGTTATGGATGTTTCTCCCTGCTCTAATAGGATTAAACTGGCTGCATTATATCCCTTCCCTGTTTTGCCGTTGCAGACTCTTGGGGTCATAACATATAAATAGACTCATCCTTGTGGTAGCTTTCCATTAGCTTTGGAGGAGTTTCTTTTTAAAGCACCTTTGCCTGACCTGAAAGTCCACACAAAGGAGAGTCTGGGAGAGTCTGTTCTCTGGAGTTGATCCCATAATCCCATCCAAAGATCCAGCTGGTTTGCCCTATGCCTAAGTGAGCAGGAAATGGGGGAAAGGAAGTGGAGCCCAGGGTTCCAGTCTGTACCAGAAGCTGGCACTTCTGTGCAGAAAATGTCTACACGGCCATGGATCCTTTGTATAACAATTATATCTGCCTTGAGGAGCCAGGATGCCAGCCAGTGTTTTGGGAATTTAGGTGGTGTAGGTATGGTTACTTATCTACATGAACATCGAAAAGTCTCAATCCTACCAAAAAAGGGGAGAGGGGAAAAAATATGGTCCTATTTAGGACCATAGAATACAAATATTCCTATAATGTATCCCCTAGTAATAAGACTGACCTTAACAAAATGTCTAGAATTTTAAATACTTGAATATTCTATTCCTTTGTACTAGAAGGAGCCAGTAGCTCATAAAGTATCTTGCTAAACACGACTGTCTTTTATTTATAGGTTAAATGGACCAAAAAATTTAACTTGGCAGAAGCAATGTAATGGTCATTATTGTGACCATTTGGACCTTGGAGTCAACCTGACCCCTGAATTGCCTGAATCCAGCTACACAGCCAAGGTTACTGCTATCAATAGCCTTGGAACTGCTTCTTCATTTCCATCCACGTTTACATTCTTGGACATAGGTACATTTTATTTCACCTTTTTGTAGGTATCATTCATTGGTATATGAACATTATTTTAAAAATCACTCGAATGTCCTATATGTGATTGTTTCAAAAGGGACAGTATCACAAAGGATAGATATTACTTTGATGCAAGTAGAAGGGTGCATGATCCTAGAACTTTATAGAGATGGTCGTACAAAATGGAATATTCAACATTATTCTCTGTGTTGGAGAAAAAAGAGACCAGTAGTATGGAGGCACCAGCTGCCAGTGATACCATTCGACTGAGGAGAGGGTCCTGCAAGGTTATTCATGAAGCTCAGAGTAGGCACTTCTTGGCAGAGGTGTCTTTTTACCCCATGGTTACTCCATTGTTCTGAGATAGGCTACCTGTGGGCCTGCTGGGCCAGAGCAGAGGTACCAACTATCGATAAAATGTATCAAGTTACAAATGCATCTTACCCTGAGAATACCTACTTCCATTCGTCTCATCACCTTAGGAGCTGGAGTGAGCCAATCGCAGCACGTTTCTGAGCAAATATAATTAGCCCAGTTGAATCAGAGGCCACTCTCAAGCATCCTCAAGTTCTGACCATCCAAAATAGGACTGGGCTTCTGGCCTCCCTTGAGTTCTGGCCTTCCACTGTGCATGTCTCTTCTCTCTTCCCATAGCACCTCTTCGCACACATGCTGCCATGAGTCTTGACGTAGGCATTTACTGTACATTTTCCTGTCATCCTTCTCCCCATTTACCTTTCATTTCTTCCCATTGACTCTTCCTCTGTAAGGCCCCTTCTTTCCCCTCTTACTCTATTCCTGTGTTCTCTGTTCCTCTGTCCCTTCCATATGACCTTTTCCTACCAATGTTTCTTCCCTTTCTGAGAGCTGATCACCACTAGCCACCTCTGCCTTCTCAGCCGTTGGAACTCTCAGGTTTGGCATGTTGGTTTTCTTGATACATTGGATTAAATGCAGTCGACACTGTCACTTATGTCGGAGGTAGTTTATTTGGTAAAAATAAGGGTAGATTAAGGAAAATTATTTTAATGATTTTGTAGTGAATCAAACTTTTTCTTCTCTGAAAAACCAGGGGTTTCTCTCTTGTATATTTCACCAGCTCTGGTGGTCATGTATCTTAGAAATGAGTTTTGTTCAGTTCTTTCTAGCTCATGTCAAAGGTTATTTCCAATTGTAGAGCCTGAATCACACTTTTTTGTTTGTCCTGATTACCAGTGAGGCCTCTTCCTCCATGGGACGTCAGAATCAAATGTGTAAACGCTTCTGTGAGCAGATGTATCCTTCAGTGGAACGATGAGGGACTGGTGCTGCTTAATCGACTCAGATATCGGCCCAACAGCAGTGGGGCCTGGAAAATGGTAATGGTTTTAGAGTAAAAGGGAAAATCAGGGAGGGGCTCTTAATATCACTGCAGAGATCTCTGTCTTTTCATGCCAGCAAAATACGGGGTTTAAGAATATTTAGCCCTAAAGTACACACTTGAGATAGATCAGATAGTCATATACAACTCTGTTTGTTAAGAAATAAGATTTTATTTATATCTGAGAAAGAGAGAGTGCGAACAAGCAGGCCGGAGTGCGGGGGATGGAGGTAGAGGCAGAGGCAGAGGGAGAAGCAGGCTCCCCGCGGAGCAAGGAGCCTGAGGCGGGGCTCCATCCCAGGACCCTGGGATAATGATCTGAGCCGAAGGCAGACGCCCAAAGGACTGAGTCACCCAGGCGTCCTTGATTCTGAAATTTTTTTAGCCACAGGCTTCTGTAAACCAATATTAATTTTCTGTGATTTATTTCTCGTAAAGGACTCACTTCACCTTGTTATGCTACAACTCCCTCTGTATTACTTTTTAGTATTTTTTTTAACATATTAGAAAGAGGAATATTAGGAAATGTCCATAGAGACCTATATGGAATTGAATATTCCAAAGATAAAGACCCATACTTTGATCTAATATTAGACATTAATTTTTTTAACAATTAAATTGTAAGATTATAATTCCTCCTGGTATTTTTGTAAAATATAATGACATAAAAATAACAGAAGGTAAGTTCCACATATAGCTGAAACTCAGGAGAAATATAGTAATTAATTTTTTAATATAATTAAAGTTTTCTTTCTGAAGCCAGTTCTATGTCTGTGTTAAAACCTGGGTGGTTCAGTCCGTTAAGCATCTGCCTTCAGCTCAGGTCATGATCTCAGGGTCCTGGGATCTAGAACTCTGATCTCTGCTCCGCAGGGAGTCTCTCTGTCCCTCTCCCTCTGCTTCTCTCCCTGCTCTTGCTTGCTCTATCTTGCTCTCTCTTTCTCTCTCAAATACATAAAATCTTTTTAAAAGAAACATTTATCACATTATAATTGTGACCAAATAAAAAACAATCTCTAGAAAATTCTCCAAGACTTTTCTGAGAATTGGTATTTTTCAGCTTGTTTCAGGATCCCCCTTGGGGCCTTATAGATGGGTTCTTAGACCCCAGAGTTTGTTTTTATTGAGAAGCTAATTCAGATTAACATCATTTGTATTCAATAACCCTGTCATTGTCTTCTCAATGAATGACAGATCTAAAAAAATAGAAAAGGTTATCTACTCAAGTTTCTTACCTATGTGTGTCAAAATTCTTTCATTTAATTTTAAATAGATCCCTTTAAAAAAATTTTGTCTGATTCAAGGTCAGTGCTACAAATACCAAAGGAAGACATGATTTGCTGGATCTGAAACCATTTACAGAGTATGAATTTCAGATTTCCGCTAAGCTACATCTATATAAAGGTAGTTGGAGTGATTGGAGTGAACCGTTGAGAACACAAACCCCAGAAGAAGGTATGTGTTTTAAAGAGAGTGGAAGGAGAGGGAGGAGAGACAGGAGGGGGAGAGGAAGATACAAGGATTTCCTTGGAATAGGATCTCTAAGTACTGGTACTAAACCAACAAGTTAATTTAATGCATTAACTAACAAGTAAATGAGTACATTAACTAACAACTTAATTTTGACATTAGCTTAAGTACTGTAACTATCCAGGGCTATATGTTTATATTGCTAGGAAATTTTTAACATTCGGTAAGTCCTCCTCTTTCTTGCCACATGTTGTCATGTTGGTTACAAGCTGAAGCTTCAGTAATGTTTGGTTATAACTCTATTTCTATTTCACTTCTTATCTCAGGAACTCTCTCATTCCACAAAACCATAACCGGTAATTTCATTCCTTTATAAAAGTTAAAACTTGATACATTTTACCTTTTGGATTCTATGAAAATTAAAAGCTTGAAAGAAGGTAGACTCTGGAGACATAACATTTTTTTTTCATCATTAGTTTTTGATGTAGTGTTCCATGATTCATTGTTTGCGTATAACACCCAGTGCTCCATTCAATACGTGCCCTCCTTAATACCCATCACCAGGCTAACCCATCCCCCCACCCCCCTCCCCTCTAAAACCCTCAGTTTGTTTCTCAGAGTTCATAGTCTCTCATGGTTTGTGGAGACATAACATTTTAAATAAAGTTTAACATCCAGCAATCTTCTCTCCTCCAAATATTATGGCACTGCCCTTCATCATGCCTTTGGTACTCACTGCTCAAATGGGGGCCACCAGACTGCCCATAGCTATGGAAAGGATATCAAATATAATTCTCAGTCTGATGGGATTTTCTTTTTGGCAATTATAGGGAAGACAACTTACGAAGGTGTAATCAAACATTTTATTGGAGCAAAATTACCTGTATGAGCTTTATGTCAATATTAGCAAATCTTTGGATACACAGGAAGTAGCCATCTGAATATTAGTTTTTTCTGTTTTTTTTTATTATGTTCAGTTAGCCACTGTATAGTACATCATCAGTTTTTGATGTAGTGTTCAACGATTCATCAGTTACACATGACACCCAGTGCTCATCACAACACGTGCTCTCCTTAATACCCATCACCCTGTTACCCCCCCAACCCCGTCCCCACTGAAACCCTCAGTTTGTTTCCTGGGTTCCATAGTCTCTCATGGTTCATCTCCCTCTCTGATTTCTCCCCCTACAGATTTCCCTCCCTTCCCCTATGGCCCTTTGTGCTATTGTTTATGTTCCACATATGAGTGAAACCATATGATAATTGTCTTTCTCTGCTTGACTTACTTCACTTAGCATAATCCCCTCCAGTTCCATCCATGTTGATGCAAATGGTGGCTATTCTTCATTTCTGATGGCTGAATAATATTCCGTTGTATATATGTACCACATCTTCTTTATCCATTCATCTGTCGAAGGGCTTCTTGGCTCCTTCCACAGTTTGGCTATTGTGGGCATTGCTGCTATGAACATTGGGGTGCATGTGCCCCTTCTTCTCACTACATCTGTATCTTTGGGGTAAATACCTAGCAGTGCAATCTCTGGGTCATAGGGTAGCTCTGTTCTTAACATCTTGAGGAACGTCCATATTTTTTTCCAGAGTGGTTGTATCAGCTTACATTCCCATGAACAGTGTAAGAGGGCTCCCCTTTCTCCACATCCTCGCCAACATTTGTTGTTTCCTGTTTTGTTAATTTTTGCCATTCTAATTGGTGTAAGGTGTTATCTCATTGTGGTTTTGATTTGTATTTCCCTGATGGCTAGTGATGTTGAGCATTTTTTCATGTGTCTGTTGGCCTTTTCTATGTCTTCTTTGGATAAGTGTCTGTTCATGTCTTCTGCCCATTTTTTGACTGGGTTATTTGTTTTTTGAGTGTTGAATTTGAGAAGTTCCTTATATAAGTTTTTAAAGGTACTCATTTAGTGACATACTATATGACTTCTCTCAATCTATAAATCTGGCTCAGAAGAAAAATTACTGTCATATAATTCATTACTTTATTATGTGGAGATTTTGAAGTATTAATTTGAGAAAGTCTAAGTGCTTATTTGTAAAATTTATGGATATGTGTGCCTGTAAGTTAGTCTCATGATATAAGTTACATACATTTTCTGTGAGCTGCTAATGGCCTTTGAGAGTTGATGACACTTATCAGTGATACCCCAGTGACTTTCAAGGACCCAAAGGGTCTACTGATAAGATAAAATGCCTCATATATAAATTGTAGAATAATTGTGTATTCTTCCTTTCTTCTTATATTAATTGCATTTCTGTATTTTAAAAAATATTTTAACATAAATCCATCCAACAAATTATAATTTATTCCCTCTCATTTTATGATACAAATATCTTAATGTTGAGACACTTGCTCTCCATTTAAATGTTTGTCATTTTTATAATCCAGAGCTTACTCTTTTTATTCTTTTATTACACATAGTCAAAGTAATATATTTTTTTAAATACCTCATGAATTAGACTTTGTTTATATGCCCTACAGATAAAATTTTTGAAAATGGGCCATATTTTATGTCCAAGGCCAAGGTAGTAAATAGGCTGAGAAGCTTTTAAGTTCTATCACCTTAGGCTTAACTGTAAACCAGGGGAATTCTGGGCTTGTGAATTCTTGTCATTCTTACTGACATTTAATAATGACCTGTTTGGAGATGTATGAAAAGGGTTTTTTTTCTTTGTTTGTTTTCAGTGTCTATCTGTTGAATTAAAAACACTTCAAGGTAGGACAGTGAATTTCCCATATCCCTTAAAATAAACCACTATCATAACAATGAGTACAGCAGCTTGTTATGGTTCTGAACTCGTGGACAGTTATGAATTGAACCAAGGAACTGGCTCGTTCAGAGTAACAGGCATTTGTGAAGAAACCCATCCTCTGAGATACCACGTTTACCAAGCTCTGCTGGCTTTCTTTCAGTGTCTGCATTTCCCTTGTCTGTGCTTGATCTTTCTGTGGGTTGATGCAAAGCCTCTTCCCTCTTACTCTGAGCGGCATGGTTTTCACCCCTTACCGCTGTTTCTGTCATCAGTTTCTTTATGAAACGCCAACTGATGTCACCTAAAAGGTGTGAATTTTTTTTAGCACTTCTTCCTTTTCAACCTTTGACTGTGTACTCAAATGTAACTTGGCATTTAAAAAAATTACTAGTAAGCTTTTTTAAAATTTTTTCTTTCTTTTTTTTTTTTTTTTTTTTTTTTTAGTTTTCAAAACTGTGAATGACCTTACAAGAGAGCTCTTTGCAGCCTTTGCTGCTCAAAACTGAGAGCAATGTTATCTTCTGGTGGATTGGGCACAGTTATTTAGATCATGTCAGCAGAGAATGAGGGCTTTATTTACTCCGTTATGGCCCTTTCCTATGTCATTAAATTCAACTCCTGACATGGTCCTCCATGTAAAACACTTTTTAAGTGGCCACTAAGTAAGGAGTAGGAGGAAAGAACTTGCTTTCCTCTCTTGAGGAGGACAGTCCCTCAGTCGGTATCTGTCAAAAGCAGGCCTGATACCGGGAACTGAGCAACCATATTTTGACTGTAGTGGAAAAACATTCTTGAGTTTGGGCTGCATGGCCTCCAGACATGCCTGAGAATACATGCAGGTGTTGGGGGAAGGTGATTCCCTCACCACTCAGAACACCCAGGAGGAGACTCCAAGATAAAGATGAACAGGCCATTCCTTAGAGCTGTAGAATCAGTTAGGTTTTCTGTCTGCTCATTCACCATTTTCTAAAGTCTTGTTTATATGTTTTATAATTTATAGTCTACTATGGACAGTTAATAAAGGAAACGCTACATGCTCAAACTCATGCCAGAGCAGTAAGGGAGTAGCCCTTTCCCAGCATAGGTGATGGCATGGGTGATTGGTGAGAGACCCCCAAGAGGAGAGAATGTAGGGTTACCAGTTGCAACCACCCCTTCTCAAGTTGAGATACCAGGCAATTCGTTCATTTATTTGTAATTCTGAAATATTGCCAAGATGGGTTGATTTAAATGAAGAGAAGAGCCCTGACTCCTGGTAAGCATACAGTAAATTTAGCTGTTGTTTTCTTCATTTGGAAAGGAGCTTGTTCAAGGTTCCAGAATTAATAAACAGAGAAGCCAGATTTCAAACACTGGTCTGTTCATTGCATAACCCAAGCTCTTTGCTCTGCACCCCTCAGTTACCTGGCTCTGAGAAGGCCAATTAAATACTAGAAGTTATTATTTTGGTTAGCAAGCACTTCATAACAGTCTAGCTTAGGGGTCAGCAAACATTTTCTGTAAATGTCCAGACAGTAAATATTGTATGCTTTGCAGACCATATCTCTGTCACAAGTACTAAAATTTGACATGACAGTGTATAAGCAGCCATTGACAGTACATAAATATGTAGACAAAGCTATGTTCCAATAAACCTTATTTATGGACACTGAAATTTGAATTTTATATAATTTTCATATGTCACAAAAATTATTCTTCTATTTGTTTGCAACCATTTAAAAATGTAAAAACAAAACAAAACAAAAAAAAGTAAAAACCATGGTTAATCCACAGGCTGTACCAAAACAGGGAGCAGATTTGGCCCACAGGCCATAATTTGCTGACTCCTAAACTAGCTAAACTTGAATATATCATATTTGTGTCTTTCTGCCTAAGGCTTGAGAAAATGAGAATGAAAGGTTCTTAGCTTATGAAAGAAACTTACATGCAAACATTTTCATTAGAAGGAAAATGTTATGTTTTGGATCTAATGACAGCCCCTGCCCTCCTTTCTTCTTTTGGTCTCTCTAAACTCAATACCTATCCTGGAAGAAATCAATGTCTGGGCTCAATTATTTGATAAGATGGTGATTATCCCAAAGGAAGAAATGCTTTCCCTGTAGGCTTCCAAACAGAAACCAATGAAAAATACATGCTTCTCTGGATGATCTTTAAGGAAAATGTTTGTGTATCAGGAACTGTGCCAGGTGCTGGGATACAGTGATAACTAGTCAGATACTCAGACTCAAGGGCATATGGTCTATTTTGGAATATTAGGGAAAGATTCCTGGAAGATACGACACCAAGAAGAAATGCAAAGTTCTAAGGGATTCTTGTGGCCTTCCCTCACCTGAAACATATGGCTTCCAAGGTCATTGCAGTAGGAGAAGGGAGCTAGTTTCTCCTTGAAGTACTAGATTCTTTTGAATTCTGTGAAATCTCATTTTCCTGGATTTTATTCTGCTTTATTGACCAGTTCTTCTTGGTCTCTTGCTGGTCATTTTTGTCTTCTCAGTATCAATCCTTATGGCTTCCTTCTTTTCCCAGGTGATTTTTTCCAGTCCCATGTCTCTAAAACTAGACAGATGATAGAAGATTAGATAGATAGATAGATAGATAGATAGATAGTTTCAGTCTTGGACTCCCTCCAAAACTTCAGATTTGTGCTCTAATAGCTTATTCCATATCTCACCTAGATATCAACAGACATTCTGAACCCCACATAGCCTAGACAAAACTTTTTTTCTTCAAAACAAAATGTTTCTAAAATACTTCAGTTTTAATATTTTCTATTTCAGTAAACAACACCACCATCTTCCTAGTTCCTGAAGTCAAAAATCAAGAAATTATTCTTAAATTCTCCTTTAAAAAAATTCTCCTTTTCCCCCATTCCCCTTTATCAGCACTTGACTCTTGTAAACATATTCAAAATCTGTTCGTTCCTTCTGTTGCCACTATGATTATCCTAGTTTAATCTACTTTCTCCTTACAAAGGCTAACAACAAAATGAACAGTTATTAACCTACCATTCAACTTAAATACTATAAAATTACCAATATATTCCTACCTCTGTCATGCCTCCCCAGAGGTAACTATTATCCTGTACATTTATCAGTACTTTTCTCATAGCTTTCAGAAATGTGTGTATCTCTAAACAATAATTAGTTTTGCTTGTTTCTGAGCTTAATCAAAATTATATAGTGTAATGCAACTTGCTTTGTTTCCCATCAGCAATCTGGCACAATGCCTCCATTAGTTTAGTATGGATGAAACCTCCCTGCTTCTATCAAGAAACAAGGTCTCCGCTTGTGACCTGGATGTTAAAAATGTTAAAAGAAGCTTGGGGTGCCTGGGTGGCTCAGTTAAGCATCCAATGCTTGATTTCAGCTCAGGTCATGATCTCATGGTCATGGTCTCAGGGTCATGAGATTGAGCCCTACATTGTGCTGCACAGTCAGCGGAGAGTCTGCTTGGGACTCTCTCCCTCTCTCTCTGCTCCTCCCCTGGCACACACTCTCTCTCTCAAATAAATAAATAAATCTTTTTAAAAAATGTTGAAAGTTTATGTTTCTAAGAAAAAAAAGGAGAAAGTGCCCAACTATGTCAAATGCTGCTGAGAAGTCCAATGACATAAGAACAAAGAAGTAACTATTAGATTTGGCAACACAGATTCACTGCCAACCAGAGGCAGTGTCAGTAGAATGATGGGGAGACAATCTCAGGTGCTGTAGGTTGAGAGCAAGTGTGAGGTGAGGGACTAAAGACAATTCACAGCTCTTCAGGGAGTTCTATAAAGGAGAGCAGAGATACAGGGCAATAGCTGGAGCAGGATGAGGTATCAGGAAATGCTTTGCCTGGTTTTGTTTTTAGGATCAGAGAAAATATAGTGTATTTTCAAGGTAATGATAAGGTCCCAGCAGAGAGGGAGAAATTAATGATACAAGAGAAGTGGGGGAGAGGTCCTTGATAAAGCAAGAGAGGATGGGATCCAGCACTCAGGTTAAGGGGTTGAACTTTGATGGAAGTAGGGGTGCTATGTCAGGGAATTGATGGTGAAGTTTGGAGGTTTCCATGGTGGAAAGATGAGGGAATCCCTGCCTGATTACTTCCTTTTGCTCAGTGAAGTATGAAACAAAAGCATCAGCTGAGAGAAACATACCATTAGAAGTGGGCAGGTGGAAGGAATGATGGCACCAGCTACTGGGAAGGAACAACCTGTGAATGGTGGCCCTTCACAACTAGTAAAAGAGGTGACAGAGGTGAAAAGAGAGAGTGAACCAAGTGTTAAACATCATTAATCAAGAAGGAAGAGGAATGAGGGATTCTGTATAGGACTTCCCATGCAGGCATAGTAGGTGATAACATCTGAAAGTAAAACTTGTTTAATCAAGTAGATACTTGTAAGATCTGTTTGAATCTAATTGTTTAAAACTAGATTTTAGATAAATGTGTCATCCCCAGAAAGTGCACATCAAGGAACCAGGGCAGCGAATAACTTATTTCTGCCTTGCCCTGCCGGGAGCATGACTTGGACCAAAAACTTCTCGTGTGCTGCATTTAGTCCACTACCTGAAACCTCCCAAGATAATGCCTTTTCCATATTCTCTTTGTGTTAAATTCTCCCAAGATAATGTCTTTTCCATATTCTCTTTGTGGTAAATTCTCCATTTCCACTGTTCTTGGAAATTTTTATACTCCTCCTCACTGTGTGAAAACCTCTGTCGAGGGATTGCTTTCCACCTGCGATTCAGTTGCTCTTGTCCACGTTCCTGCACTTGCCTTAGCTTTAGATATGGATGCTCATCTCAGAAGCACAAGGCTTGACTCTGATTTATTTGCCACACATACTGTTTCATAGAAACCCAGAATCTTGGGATTTTAGAGTTGAAAGCACCCTCAAGGTCATTTAGGCCAATCTCCTACTTAATTTAGGATCTTTGCTTTTTTTTTCATGCTGGTGATTCTATGCAACCCTATAGTTTCCCCATTTATTGTATAGGAGGTAGTTTCATCTCAGGAGACCCTTCATTTCTCAATATTTGTATTTTTAATAATTTGTGCCCATTTGTTTTGTAATCACTTGGACATTGGCCTTTGACTTTCCTTTTCTGGCCTGCCTATAATAGTTTCATCTGCCTTTGTTAGATAACACTGAGGTTAGAACTTCAAGAGATTTTGTTTCAGTTGAATGTCAAAGATTCTCTTTAATATCAACTCTTATTTGCTTTAAGCAGCAGTGGTTTAGCACCCCCGGTTATGAAATTTTACACTTTGAAACACACAGATTCAACTAATGATTTCTCTCCCATAGAGGCTAACACAGCAGGTGGGCACCATTAAAATTTCAGTTTCACTTGCAATTTTTCCTTTGAAGAGACTGTGATTCTAGAATTCAATTCTTAGCTCTGTAGTAATCTGGTAGGTTGAAGACCTTTAATGAGGCAATGAGTGTTCCTTGAAATTTCTTACCAATATGTAATTAACTGGAGACATTAGCACTAACGAGTCATCTGGCTTTGACATTGAGCACACCCAAGTTTCCAAATCCTGATTATGTAGTCAATGTCTGGATTACCTAGTTTGCTCAAGTCTTTGCTCAATGTAGTGAACTGTAATGGAAGAGCAGGGTCCTTGGAAACAGTGAAACCTGGGCTCAGCTCCTGGCTTTGTCATTTATCAGCCCCAAGTGTTCTGTAGATCATTTAACCTTTGTGAGGCTCCTTGTCTTTGGCTCTAAAACAGGTGTAGCTACACGCACCCCCTGCACTGTGTGAGGATTAAATAAGATAATGTACAGTATATAAAGTGTCCAAATATTTCCTGGAACATAGTAGGTGGTTGATAACTGTCAGGTCCCCTTTCCTTCTGTTGCCTGTGCTTTTTTCCTTTTTGCATCTGGACTAGTAGAAAAAAAGTCCTAGGCTTGATTTCTGGGTCTCTGTTCATAATCCTGAAGGATGGAGAGCATTTTCAGAATGTCTTAGGTAAGCATTTCTTATCTTTAGGTCCTCATTGCAAGGGTAGAAGTTACCACTAGTGGGAAGAGAGGGGAAGAAAATAAGTGAATATTTAGAAAAAAACAGAAAGGGAAGAGGGTGAGAGAGGCAGGAAAAGGAAGTGACAGAGGAAGAGAGTAAAACATGAAAGAGTACCTGTTGGGGGTGGAAGTATTGTAGAGAAATTGTAATCCTTCTCAGAGCCAGGTAACTGCAGGATGCAGAGCAAAGAGCTTGGGCTATGCAATGAAACAGACCAGTGTTCAAAACCTGGCTTCACTTACTAGTTCTGGGACCTTGAACAAGCTCCTTTAGCTCTCAGAACTTCATTTTCCAAAACAGCAACAGCTAAATTTACTTAGTGCTTACCACGGGTCAGGATTCTTCTATTCATTTAATTCTCACAACAGCCCCATGTGACGTATAGAACTACGACATTCATTCAACGGATGAAGAAACTGGCTTTAGGACGTGGTTAACATTTATTCAAGATCGCAGAGCTGGGAATTGCCCATAGGTAGTCTAGCTCTGGAGCTCACACTTTAACCACTGCACTAGAGCTGCGTACATCATGGGGGTGAGGAGGACATGGGAGGTAACTGTGAGTGGGCCCCCACAGGACCTGCCCAGATTATGTGCAGGTGCATGTGCTCCCTACCTTTCCCTCTTTCTCTTCTCCTCTCCCTGGCTGCTTGTCCTCTGTTTTCCTGGTGGGACTTAATGTTCTGGAAACTTCCGTTTGGTTAAATGGAACTTGCCACTCGAGAAGGAACCCCTGTGTAGCTTCATCTCAATACACTCTAAGTGTCATTGCTAAACAAGTTAGACTGGTGCAGCTGAAGACTGTTTTCTGGGGCTCCTTCTGTGGATTCCACCCCTGACTATAAATCAAGACAAATCTGATAATGGGAGAAATAAAACTATTTCACTCACATGCGCGCACACATTCTCTCTCTTATAGACACAGGAGTTTGTTATTCAGTTTCTTTTCTAATCTGTTTGATTGACTTTTTCAAATTAAATTAGGTCACATTTGACCATAATCTTATGGATTGGTGGTTATTCCTTCTATCACTTCAGCCTGCGTTTTAGCATCAGGTAGCTAATATTGCCTGGATTGTCCATTTGCTCATTCATCACCTAAAAAAGAGTTATTGGGAGCCTATTACATTCTAAGCATCACACAGGTGTGACGGATATTAAGATGAATGAGATAGGCCTTCCTTTCAAGTAGATCATTGCCTAATGATCATAAACCAAATAATTATGCCACAACATGTAATTTCAGGAATGGAAGTGAACAAGTTTATCATTTGTATTTTTCATTTTTACAGGATCAAAAAAATATGTTCCTTATGATTTATGGTTTTATTTTTCTGCTTAGAATTCTTTCTGCAGTCCAACAAAAAAGAACCACACATACTTTCTTTGAGTTATTTTATCAATACATATTTTAAGAGTAAATTAGGAATCTAATTTCCTTACCATTATTTTTTGAAATTTGTTTTTAAGGTAACCTTGTGTTTTCTATGGCCAATGATATACATGTTCATTGTTTAACAAAAGGAAAGCAATACTGGGGCACAAAGAAAATTGAAATTGTCTTATAATCCTACTCTCCCAGAGTTATTTATTAAATAAGTAATTGCCTTTGAAAGGTTTTATATTGTGCATCTGTGGATGTGTGTGTGTGTGTGTGTATAAAAAATATGTTTTTTCCCCTTCAAAACAGAGCCTACAGGAACATTGGATGTCTGGTACATGAAACAGCACATTGACTACAGTAGACAACATATTTCTCTTTTCTGGAAGGTAAGTTTTCAGTGTCAATGTAAAATTCAAGAGAATTATATATTTGTTTTTTGTCTTACTTTGTTTTTATTGAGATATAATTGTTACACAAAAAGAATTATATATTTGAACAATGTTTCAAGGCCAAAAAATAAGTTTTATTTCTGTAATGGCTTTATACGAGGCTTCAGAGACTTAGTTGGAGCTCATTTTCCCCATGATATCCTCAGGAGCCTTGACTCAGTGTCATTAACTTTTGCCAGATAAGGGTGAGAGCTCTGGCTGAGTTCTCTCCTCCACACACCGCATCGTTTCTTCATCCTCTTGCATCCCTTCCCCTGCCCAGGCATGTCCACCCTCTGACTCCACTCCAACATTTCTTCTGACTCTTGCCTCTCCCAGTCACCCTATCTCCCCTGCAGACAACATCCCCAGCAGTGACCGTGTCACCTTACTTATGCACTTTTTTGGGAAATTAAAGATGGGAAGTATGTGGATATGGGTATTCAGGAATATATTTTCTATGGTCACCAAAAAGGGAGAGGGTGGAAAGAAGGCTGCTCTACCTCAAGAACTCAAGCAATAGTAGAAAATAGTGTGAACAGGAACGGAAAGCAGCTCTTCCTCAGGAATCATAGTAAAACAGTAGTGATTTGAACAACCTTCCAGAAAACAGGGAGGCCTAATGTTATTACAGGATGTGAGAGTTTCACAAAGTGCTGAAATCTGGGGCAGTCATTTCACGTAATCCTTTAAAAACCCTGTGAGGTAGGTACCAGGTATCCCTACTTAACAAATGGAAAAACTGAGAGAGAGGATGTTCTTCCTACAGTTACCCAGCTACTAAGTGCAGAATTGAGACCGAAACCCCATCCAGATCTCTTTCTGCTACATCATGACTCATCTTTATGAAAAGAAAATACTATTTGAATTGAGCTCCTGATTGGATGCTCATAAGAGGTTTTCAGGTGAGCTCTACTTCTCTTTATTTCCCCCAAGCCTGCATCCCTCTCACTACACCTCTTCCAGTTAAGGGTAAATCAACAGTTTTGGAATTTTGAAGCTGATGAGCACGAAACCCTGAGTAGTCAGAGAAATGAATATAAAGTCCTCTGATGGGGTTAGCATGATAGATTTTGATAATTGCAATCTTCTTCAGTTTTAAGAAATGAGCCAGGCAAGAAATGAGCTCTTTCTCCCTCTTTTCCTTTCTCTCTCACACGCACACAAAATGTCTGGTATGAGACTACTATAAATAGCTTGGTGAGTCATAATCAAGCTCTTCACTTTGAAACTAGAACTGCAGCTTAAAATTTATTTTAAAATAAAGCCATGTTTAAGAGCAAGACAACTCTTAACGCAAGACATTTAGAGCAGCCATAATTTGTGAATATTATAGAAGAAACCAGCTCAGTTCTTGGCTGTTGGTTTTCATTTTCACAAGTAAGCAACTGGTTAAAAACAAAATTCCTCCTTCCATAAAGATTCCTTCTCCCCAAATGTCCTCAACAGTGATCTGAAAAGATATACTGTTTTAGTTCCAATAAACATACTTTAGCCACAGGTAAGGCTCATCCAATGTGCATATGCAAATTCTTCTCTGCTTCTCATTTTAATCTTGCCCCTAATCCTTAAAAAGCCTAAATTTTAAAGTGAGGTCTTGGAATTCAAGAAGACTTCGATTCTCTTCTAGTCCACCCTTGCTGTCATAAACATTGCTCCCACTCCAGCCAGGACAGACAGATACCTCTGTTGGGACCATCTGGGACAGGTAGAATTCCACTTTCTAAGCAGTCCATGCTGTGGTGGGCATCTCTTATTGTTAGAAGATTTTCCCTTTTGGGGGTTCTGGGTGGCTCAATCTGTTAAGCAGCTGACTCTTGATTTCAGCTCAGGTCCTGGGATCAAGCCCTGCCCTGGGCTCCATGGTCAGTGGGGAGTCTGCTTGAGGATTCTCTCTCCTTGTACCCCTGCCCCTCCCCCAACTCATGTGCGCATTCTCCCTCTCACTCTCTCTAAAATAAATAAACAAAACTTTTAAAAAATTTTCCCCTTTTGTGGAGCCAGAATTGTGGGTACTGGACTGGAACTGGCTTGACTAAGAAGCCAAAAATGTAAATATTAGAAACTTCTACAACTTGGCACCCGATGGTGATCAAGACAGGCACCTTCAAAACCTTCAGTGACTATCCAGTCTGAGAGACTCCTTAAGGAATGTTGGATCTAGTCCTCAGTTTTGCAGGACCATTACAGGATCAAGTCCTTTTCTGCAAAATCCTGGGCTTCTTCAGGGGCCCCCAGTAGGCCACTTACCTGGGAGTGGGAGTAAAAGACTGACCAGAGTTACTGAGATGAGCAGGCCTGCTTCAGACCACAGAACTACGGAGTCCGAGGCCCAGAGGGAATGTAAGCAGTGTGCAGTCCCGCCACTCACGTTATAAACACAGAAACAGGTCTAGGGAGATGAAGTGATTCCAAAGAGAGGATTTCCGGTACCGTGGTGCTTGCCGCTGGGAGACTTTCCTGGGCAGAAGTCACTGCCCCTTCTGTCTAGAACTCCTCCTGTCCTACTCATCCAATTGCAGATTCCTTATACTACTCTCAGGCAGGCTTGGGAATTTGATGGGATGGTGCCATGACACAGGGACTTGTCTAAATGACAGACTAGAAGGAAACGCTGCAGCCAGATCAGGTGCCTTGTGGTGGGGCCCAAATCAGACCTCACTGGGGAAAGGAAGCAAAGACGTATGTGTGTGGTGGCTTTTTTTTTTTTTTCACTTTGATCACTACTGGGAAACCTAATGAGAGGGACACCCTGCCACTGCAGAGAGGGGGATTTCAGGTCTTATCACCAAAGGAAGCCCCAGGTAAAACCCCATTAGTCTATGAACAAAGTAAGAACATGTTTCTCTTGCAACTGGGGAAATGTGAGATGACCTTTCATTTTTGTAGGATGTTTACATCAGAAGAGAACAACTTGGTGCTGAATGGGTATAGCCCATGTGTGAGGGAGTGAAGTATGAATGTAGGTGAGTGTGAGTATGTGTGAGTGTGCATCTAAGTGAGTGATATGTGTGCATGTGTGTTGTAGTTGTGTGTGAGTGCAAAGGGTAAGTGTGAATGTGTGTGTGGCAATGGGTGTGAGTTTTTTATATGTGTGTGGGGTGTGAGTGTAGGTATGTATGTACTAGTATATGTGTCAGCGTGGGTGCATGTAGGTGAGTGTCTTAGTCCATGTGGGTGTTATAACGAAATACCATAGACTAGGTGGCTTATAAACAACAGAAATCTATTCCTCACAATTATGGAGGCTGGAAGTCCAAGATCAGGTGTCATCATGGTCAGATGAGGGGCCTCTTCTGGGTTGCAGACTTCTCATTGTATCCTCACATGGCAGAAGGGGCTAGTGAGGGGTGTCTGGGTGGCTCGGTGGGTTAAGCATCTGCCTTCGGCTCAGGTCATGATCCCAGGGTCCTGGGATCGAGCCCCACATCAGGCTCCCTGCTCAGTGAGCAAGGAGTCTGCTTCTCCCTCTGCCCTTCCCCCTGCTCATGCTTGTGCTCTCTCTCTCTGAAATAAATAAATAAAGTCTTAAAAAAAAAAAAAAGAAGGGGCTAGTGAGCTCTGTGGGTTCTCTCTTTTTTTTTTTCTTTTAAGATTTTATTTATTTATTTGACAGAGAGAGACAGCAAGAGATGGAACACAAGCAGGGGGAGTGGGAGAGGGAGAAGCAGGCTTCCCACCAGGCAGGGAGCCCGATGCGGGGCTCAATCCCAGGACCCTGCGATCATGACCTGAGCCACCCAGGCGCTCCTGTGGGTTCTCTTTAATAAGGACACTAATCCCATTCATGAAGCCTCCGCCTTCATGACCTAATCACCTCCCAGAGGACTTACCTCCTAATACCACCACACTGGGCATTAGGATTCCAACATATACGTGAATCTTGGGGACACACAAACATTCAGACTTATGGCAGTGAGTGAGTATGAGTGTGTGGAGGGAGTGTCTGTGAGTATGAGTGTGGATGTGTATGTGAACATGTGTGTATATGAATGTGAGTGTGGGAGTGTGTTGAGGGTAAAGGAGACCTTTGCTTTGTTGTTTTGGTTCTTACCTATTTACTCTGCGTTTCTCCTAAAAGGTTTCTTCTGAAAGTTCTATTTCCTCAAAATGATCTTATACTTTTTTTTTGCCATAGCTATTTTTTAGTCAAGAATTTCTTCTATATTGAAGCCAGAAAGTACAACTTAATCTATGAAATAAAACAAAAATACCTAGGTATTGTTAAAACAATAAATGCAAGGACAAGTAGAAAGTGTTGCTCTGTCAGAAATAGCCCCAGTGTCATGTCAGAGTCCTTCACAGGACTCCTCTCCCTCAGATTCCCCAAGTTTCATATTGTTTGCTTTGATTAAGCATTTCAATCCATGATTCCAATACACCTTTCTTCCAGTGAACATAACATGTATTCTTTAAAAAGAAAATCGCCTTGTAGATAGATAGACAGGTAGGTAGGTAGGTAGATAGATAGATAATATAGGAAAATATATGACAATGGGTTTAAACCACGTTAACCTTTCCGGTTTCCTCTGTTAATTTCTTAATCATGGCAGGTCATAAACTTTCTGAAATTGTGGTTGAGGCCATGGATTTGGAAGAGAAAAATGTGTTTATAAATGAAGCCAACTTCACTTTATTTATCATCCACTCACTCAAATAAACATATGAAAGCCTCTCTTTAGTACTGGACACTGTTGCATGCCAGGGATGTGGAAGTGAATAAGAGAAATGCCGTCCTCAGGTGCTTGAGCTCACAGACCAGCAGAAGGACAGAAATGGGGATGATGAGAGCACTCAGGTGTAAAGGAGGAGTTCAGGATTCAGCCGGGGGTAGGGACACCTGGGTGGCTCAGTCAGTTAAGCGTCTGCCTTCGGCTCAGGTCATGATCCCAGGGTCCTGGGATCGAGTCCTGCATTGGACTCCCTGCTCCACGGGGAGCCTGCTTCTCCCTCTGCCTCTGCATCTCTCTGTCTGTCTCTCATGAATAGGTAAATAAAATCTTAAAAAAAAAAAAGATTCAGCTGAGGGGATGATGATCAGGGTCAGCCAGTAGAGCAGGGGAATGGGTGAGGCAGTTGCTGAAGACCTCTTGCAAGGTAACCGACCCCAGAAGAACACATTAGCTGGGACAAGGGTGAGAGGACATTTGGTAGGATGTAAAGGATGCCTCCTCTAATTATATAAAGGCCTCAGGCTCCCAACAACCAATCTTCTCTGTGGATTTATGATAGACCTTCATTCTACATCAATATAAATCAGATTACAAATAATACTTTCCTACATTTACTGGATTTCTTTCATATGAGGAGGCCAAAGAACACATCCCCTCTAGGCAATGTGATATGGATTGGAATATCTGTAGCAAAGGACCATCCCATAGAAATATAACTGTAGCAAAACACCATCCCATAGGATAACTGTAGCGAAGCACCATCCCATAGAAATATAAAGCAAGCTGCAAATGAGAGCCACATGTATCATTTAAAATTTTCTTGTAGCCACATTTAAAAAATTAAAAGGTGGAATTAATTTTAACAATATATTTTACTTAGCCCAAGTATGTATGGAATATTATCACTTCAACATATTTAAAAATTATTGATTAGCTATTTTACATTCTCCTTATCCAACTAAGTCTTTGAAAACTGGCGTGCCTACCAAGTGCCCGTGGGTGCAGTGGCTAAGAGCTCCCGCTCCAGAGAGCAGCACATCTCAGTCACGCTTCAAGAGCTCTGTGGCCGTGTGAGGCCAGTGGCTCCGTCCTGTAATGAACAGGGCCCTTCACAAGCAGTAGAGAAGAGAGTTAGGCAAACTCGGTTCCAAAAGTAGGGGAAGGATTTGGTGGGTTTTACTCACTTGCTAAATGAAGTAACTCATTTGGATAAACAGCTACCCTCAAACCACAGAAGGTGAGAAGAAAGAGAAAGTAACAAGCCCCATACACCAGCTCACAGTGGAGCCTCAGAATCGCTGCTGTGGCCAGAGGCAGCCTCGTTGGTACATTTCCTTTGTCTCTTTCTCCCTGTATCTCTCTGTGTTGTATGAGGAATATTCCAATCCATATCACATTGCCTGGAGGGGATGTGTTCTTTGGCCTCCTTATATGAAAGAAATCCAGTAAATGTAGGAAAGTATTATTTGTAATCTGATTTATATTGATGTAGAATGAAGGTCTGTCATAAATCCACAGGGAAGATTGGTTGTCGGGAGCCTGAGGCATTTATATAATTAGAGGAGGCATCCAATCTCAGAATCGATATTTAAATGCAAAAGCAGCAAAAAGATTTTGATAGTTTTGTTGTAATATTCAACTCTGTCTCCCTTCCTTTCCCAGCAGGCTGGCACAGCATTTCTGAAGGTATTTTTTGAAAGAACAGGTTGTTTTGCCTTGCTTACTAGTCATACATATCATACTAGCAGCTGTTATGGAGGGAATTTCATTTGGGTGACAGAATGTGGTCAATGACGAAGATAAGAAATTGGGAAGCAGAGAATTAACAGAAGATGGAAAACAGAGATGGAAGGGGAGTTCAAATTTTGCTCTGACAAAGTTTCTATTATTTTGCTGTTTTTCTGCTGCAAAATAAGGTAGAAATCACTAGGTCAGGTTAACTAGCGTGAGGTATTAGTATCAATTTCATAAGTTCAGGTAACGAAACACCTAGGGCTATCTACTGAGCGCTAACATGACAGCAGTTAAGAGTTCATCCTCTAGGTAGGGCTGTGCCACCTGGGTTCAAGGGGAGGCTTCACCACTTACGTCTGTGTGTTCTTCAGCAAGGTGCTTATCCTCTCTGTGCCTTCCTTTCCTTACAAGTTAAGTGCTTTTAGTAGTAGTATATACCACATGAGGTGGTTGCGAAGATCAATGAGAGAATCATGAAAAGTGTTTGCTAAGTCACTAGAAGGCAAACATGGTACAGGATGCCAAGGATGCAAAGATGGGCTGACAGGCTAGTGGGAAGACAGATCCACAGATAGATCACTTCAATACAGTGATTTTTTAAAACTTGCAGATCAGGTTGTCTTTTGAATTGCTCCTTCAGTTTGGACTGGGGTTGCTGAAAGCAGTCATGAGTCCTGAGATCAAGTTAGCCAGGCTTAAACCCACAAATTATATGTACTTTGTAATCAACTGTATGACATTGGTAAGGCTTTCATACAGAGCCGTGGTGGGAGCCAAGTCAAGAAGGCCTGGGTTTCCATTGATTGGTGGAAGAGTCATATAACTACAATGGGAAAAGTGCCAATTATGATGATTTTTATAATTAGAGTAACTGAGAGCAGGGAACTCGCCAGGTGGCTGACATCTGCTATGTGCCAAGCACTCTTTGAAACCGTTTGCTTCCCTCAACGCATTGCATCCTCCAGTAAGCTTAAGCTGTACATAGAATTATCCTCATTTTATAGATAAGTAAATTGAGCCTTAGAGAGGTAAAATAATTTGCTCAAGGTCACATGGCTGCTGTGTGGTGGAGCAGGAAAGTGAAGGATCTGCCTTAATAAGAAAAACCAACCTCACCCCCCAGAAAGTCTTCATAGACAAAACTGATGTTTAGAATTCCCCAGATTTCTAAGAGGTCTTGATTACAGACTCTCTTCTTTGATGTAGGCTTAGCTCTGACAGATTTTTGTTTGTTTGTTTGTTTGTTTGTTTGGATCAGGGAAATTTCAGAATAAAATATCACTTTATGACAAGTACAGTAGTTTTTTTTCTTCAAGTCCTAAGAAGAAATGATTTATCAATTCACAGAAATACCCTTCCTCCCGTATACTTAAAAACAAAACAGGGGTGCCAGTCTGGCTCAGTCAGTGGAGCATGCGATTCTTGATCTCAGGGTTGTGAGTTTGAGCCCCATGTTGGATGTAGAGATTACTTAAAAACATTAAAAAAACAAACAAACACAGAGGCCTTGCATTTTGACATGAACCAGATTTTGTCCTATCATGTCCTATATTCACCATATTATTTTTGATGCTGAAAGCCTTTTCAGCCAACAGAACTCTCATAATAGTTTTATAAGGGAGCTGCTCACTCCTTGCTTCTCAGACAAACCTAAGTCAAAAAAGCTAAGTTTACTAAGTTTAGATCATTTCTCACACACAGAGCAGAAAGAAAACTGAAGAAAGCCATAAAACAGCTTTTCCTGTTTAGCACACCCTTACCAATAGGAGAGGGTGACAATGACAGGAACACTGGCTTGACACCCCTTTGAGCACTGCCCATAAAGGTACAAGAAGTACCGGGGACACCAGACACATTCGGGACATCTCCTTCCTCTCTCATGCCCACCAGGGGGCGCACTAAAATCTCACCTTACTTTTCTGTGGCAACTACTTTAGTCAGTTTCTTAACCTCAGGACAGGGAAATATGAGGACTAAATGTGACAGTAGATATAAAGCTTCTGACTAATGGTATGGCCCAATAAATGATAGCTTCTCCCGATCACCCACCCAAATATATAAACATCAGAGTAAAAGTAAGTTCATCTGGAAAGACTCAGCTGGCTCCTCAGGTGGCAGTTCTGGGTTCACAGCTAGTCTCCTTTTGACCTAAGGCCTGTTGACTCTGGGAAAAAAGAATTCTGGATCTCCACTTTCCCAAAATTGCTGCCTGATGTCTGCTGGTGATGCTCCACATCAGCATGTACCACAACCTCCCAGTTAGACAAACTGCTTTCCAACTTTGGGCCAGAAGGGTGACTAGGGATTCTAAATATGAAACATAGTGCTCTGTGGTGACAACGTAAGGAGCAGCATGTCAGAGCAGAGGGATCGCTAGTCTAACAGTCAGGAGCCCTGGGTTCCACTCTCAGCTCCTCCATCTGTTCCTTGAGTGGCCTTAAGCAAGTCATTTCTTGTCCTGGACTTATTTCCCTATTGATAAAATGAAATGTTGAATTAACTGTTAAGCTATAGAATCCTTCCTGGTTCTGTAGTTCTGTGATGATATTCCATTACATTAGGGCCAATATAATCCAGAGGTGATGGATTAACATGCATTATTTGCAAACTTTATGTGCTATTTTTTTTTTAACCAAATTAAACTGTTTTCAGTTGCTTCAGGAAACTACACTCAGCTGGATAAATACCTGCTTTCCTGTTGGCTGATTGGGTTTTTTGTTCCATGGACCATATCAGACAAGTTAGGCCCATTTTCAAATTGGTGAAGGAGGCCAATTGCCTGAGAGATGTTAACCTTTATCCCAAAACTTGAGCTTGACATTTTATACAAGCGTAACTCATGGGATACCATATTTATTTCTCTAACTACCTTAATTCTACCTTTATCTTCTCAATGATATTTTCAAGTCTAAAATATGAGATGTGGAGAAGAAAATGCAAGGGTTTGGGTCCAGGCCGTTCACTACCCTCTAGGAACATTTACTCATCTTTCAGATCCACCTCTCTTACTAGATCACTGTAGTGTGTGGTGTGTGGAAATCAGCTAGATTTCCACAGCCGTCACGAGGCTGTTCATCAGATCCAAGATGACTTGACATTTCCCCTTCTTCCAATGCTCTGTCATAAGACTGATGGGGATTACTGAGGTGTCTATGAAGGAGAATGAGAGGAAGGTAATAAGGACTGATTTGCAATGTTTTTGTTTTTTGTTTTTTTTTTCAATTAGGGCTCTGGTTCCTCAGTTGTCAGAGTAAGACTGAAGCCCCTTGGGTTCCTGGCAAGAATGGGGAGCTTAGTGAGCTCAGTTAACTCTTGAGGAGTACCTTAAGGAGAGGGTGCATGGTGTGGGGGTGAAATAATAGTCCTATCTCTGGACCTACAGAGGAGACAGAGAAGGATGCATTGAGAAAGAGCTGAGGGAATGGTCTTCCCCACCTGTTTTTGCTTTAATTTATCCTGTTTTTCTCCTGTGACAAAGGGCATTAATAACAGTTTAGGACACCACAATTTCAAAAGCAGACATTTACTTTAATCCACACAATAGGTCTGTGAGATTGACTGTGCTGGACAATTAAAATGCTAACTTTCTTGGTTCCTGCCAGAACACAAAGATGTCTTCCAGGGAAAGACTGAATGTGCACCCAAAAGAGCCCTCAGCAACATGGCATTCCCCTGGTGCATTGACCATGGTTTAAGATATAGTCCTGGACTTTGAGGATCCAGAAGGGCAGCTGGGATAGGACCTGCATTAATCAAGTTCCCAGAAACTGAAATATAAAAAGCTAGATGTTCATGGTTTAATTTACAGTGGGGAATGCAGCTGTTGGGCTACCCAGAAGGCTTGAGTCAGCAGATAGGAACATTCTCTCTCAGCATGCTAATTATTTCAGAAGCCAAATTATCATCAGAAGGCCAATTTATTCACTTAAAGTGAAAAATACAAATTTTAAGTGAACCAGATGTTCATGTTACCCCAGTCTCTCCTGACAGATAAATACACAGGAAACCAAATTATTAGAAGATTGTTTAAGGGGTAGGGAATCAGAGAAAGGGGCATTTGCCAGTCCTAATGTGTGTCTTTCAGCACCTAAACCCATAGAAGGAATAGACTTGCCAAGAAAACCAACACACTTGGGGTGCCTGGGTGGCTCAGTCAGTTAAGTGTCTGCTTTCAGCTCAAGTCGTGATCCCAGGGTCCCAGGATTGAGTCCCACATCGGGCTCCCTACTCAGCGGAGAGCCTGCTTTTCCCTCTCCCTCTGCTGCTCCCCCTGCTTGTGCTCTCTCTCTCTCTTTCTCTCTGATAAATAAATAAATAAAATATTTATTAAAAAAAAAAAAGAAAGAAAATCATCATGCTTAAGTCTGGCGAGCTAATCTTCCTCTCCCTGCACTAGGCAAGGACAGGCACTGCCAGGGCTGCCCTTGGCCGCTCTCCATTTTCATTGCTTCTGTTTCCCATGGTTCTTATCCAAACAGGGTTACAATACAAATAATTAGTTTTCTGCTTACTTTCTGGGATTGCTCCCAAATGATCTCAATTGGAATTTTTGCAATTCCAAAACTCATTAGTCACACATTTATAAACAGTGTCTTACTTTTCTAGCACAGATGGCTAATCCAGCTAACTAAGTGTGAATTTTATGAGTTTAGCTCTTGAAAATCTCATTTTTGACTTAATGAGCAGCATTATACTTTCTATATGAAAAGTGCGTGTGTGTGTGTGTGTGTGTGTGTGTGTGTGTGTGTGTTTCACAGAATGAGAAATGGAGATTCAGAGGGGTTGAGTGTCCTGCTCTAGGTCACACAGCTAGTAGTGATTGGTAGAGATGGAACAGAAACCCATATCATCTGAGTTCAGATTCCACTCTTGTTCCATTGGATATAATTGAGGTTTCTACTGTTAGGAAGTTTCATTTTGAAGCAAGAAAGGAAAATCAATTGTGTTTTTAAGAATTAGCTTTGAAAAATGTCAACTGAATTTTTTTTCCCTAAATGGTGGGCTTGGGTGGAGGCATAAAAATATGCAGTGGAGGAGATGAGAAGATGTAAATAAAAAGGTCACTCATATGTCTCCTCCTGCTTGGGGAGCCATCAGGTCCAGCCACAGAGCGTCCGGCGACCTTGTCTGGGAGTACACAAGTAAGTGGATGTGTTTCGTTGCAGAATATGAGTATATCTGAGGCAAGAGGAAAAATCCTCCATTATCACGTGACCTTGCAGGAGGTGGCAGGGGGGAAAGTCACACTACAGAACATCACAGAACACACCTCCTGGACCTGGGTCATTCCCAGAACTGGGAATTGGGTTGTGACTGTGTCTGCAGCTAACTCAAAAGGCAGTTCCCTGCCCACTCGTATTAACATAACGGACCTGTGTGGGGCAGGTAAGTACTAACTTTTCCTTCAATATCGCCTATGGGAAACTGTGTCTTACTTATCTCTTATCTCCCACAGGCTCAGCCCAGGGCCTGGCATGAGTAGCACAGGAGTTTAGACTTTGGAGCCAACAGCCTTCAGAGGCTCTTTTGCACTTAGCCTATGAATGGCCTTGGACAAGTGAAGTAACACCTCTGAGCTTCAATTTCCCCCTCTGTAAAGTAGGGATTATATTATCTGTCTTGTAGGTCATTGTGAGATTAAATACAGAGACTAATACATAGCAGGTACTTAACAAATGTTAGTTAAGGAAATGTTAGTTACATTAAATTGAACACTAATATCTGGCTAATTTTTCTGGGTGCAAGAATAGTATATGTTGTCAAATTCTAGCGAAAACATTCTACACTTACAGTCAAAACATATTTTAAAACCAATAGTATTAAAATGAAATTCTGGCTGTAATGAAACTGCAGTAAAATTTTTCTATACTACAGCTCTTTATTACACAAATTTAGATATTTATCCAATTATCTACATTGAAATCTCCCAACTATACGTATTTTATAGTTGCATGCTCTGAAAACTCATTTCTTAAGATAAAAGCCTGTGATTAGTCAATAAAGTGGATATGAGTGCTATTTCTCAATGTCCAGATCACTGGCCTAACTTTTCCAAAAATGCCTAATAAAACTATAATTAAATCCTTTCTTAAAATTCAGTTGAACAATTTTATCTACATATGAGTCTAGCAGTCATCCCTTGAAAGAAGCTTCTACCCAAACGTTATTTTATATACACTGTTAAATCTTAGTTATATATATCCTTTCAGTCACATATCCATAAACATAGAGATGATAGAGTAGATAAAAATAACTAGAAGAAAATACAAGTAAATATTGATGTAACTTGAAGTTGGTATATGAGTTAGGAATTGCTTTTAGGAGTAAGGGTTGTTCGTACCAGAGGTCTGGTGACATCATTAAGATTCCAGGCTCCTTCCTTCTGTTTCCTCTGCCAAGTTGGCTTACATCCTCAAGATGGAAAAGGACCAAGATGGCTGCCAGAGCTCTATCTACTTTCTTCTAGGAAAAGAAGGAAGAGAGGAAGGCCCATGCCTCACCCTCAAGGAGCTTTGCTCCAGGTCACACAACACACTTGTAGTCACTGACTCTAACTGGTCACCTGGTCACACCCAGCTGCAAAGGAGGCTTAGAAATATATTTCAGGCAGCAGTGTTCCCTTGCTAAAGAGGAGAGAATGTTTGGGAGGCAACTGGTAATCTGTGCCTATGTGGGTAGGTACTTAAGGCACAAACCTGAGAAGATGAATTAACTGTGGGGGAAGAAAGCTCAAACTCTATGCATAGTAAAATAAAAATTTTAAAAACACCATAAACGAAGCTTTAAAAATGTAAATAACAGTTTAAGAAAAGCATATATCACATTTTTGGCAAAAAGAGATTGATTATCTTTCTACTTTTTCAAATAAATAGGAGATTGGGGATATGAACAGGCAACTCAAAAAATAAATAGAAAAGTAGCAGTAAAGACATGAAAATATGTTCAGCCTAACTAGCAATCAATGAGATGCAAATTTTGAGAAAACATGAGAAACCAAATCAGACTGAGAAAGAGTAAGTAGAATTAGTTTAACCCATGTGGGTGAGTGTGTGGGGAAAAGATATGCTGTACCCTGCTGGTGGGTATATAAATTGGTACAACTTTCTGAAGACAGTTTGGCCATATGTAACTTTAAATACTAATGTATCTTTGACCAAAAAATTTTACCATTAGAGATGTATCCTCTAATGGATACATTATGTATCTAATGATACATTATCATTAGAAAATGATAAGTGCTTCAAAGTGTAAGCACAAAGATGTTTGTTGAAAAAATTTTGAAATAGTGAAACACCATGAACACCCTAAGTGTAAAATAATAGAGAAGGGACTGGAATATATCATGACTCTCACCTGCCTTAACCCCACACTAGGGTTAAAGTGACATTATAGCTATGCTTTTATTGGCAAGGAAAGATGCACATAATAAGTAAAAAGGTAGGCTTCCAATAGTGTATATGGGATGATGCCATTTAAAATATGTGTTTACATGAGTACACATTGGTACTCATCGGCAAAAAGTCTAGTAGAATGTATGTGGAAATGTTAATAGAGGTCACGACTGCATCATGGGACTACGGGTGATTTTCCTTCCCTTTTGCTTTTTACATTTTAAAAATGTTTCTTCTGTGGGTAAATACTGCATATATAGTTTTTAAAGTGAATTCTGTGGGGGAAATTGAACTCATACCACTATTTAGTAGTATCCTGCTATTGTTAAAATGTAGTATGTCAGAATATCTTACTTCTTCAAATGTCACTGCAGACAGGTCTTGAAGCTAAAAACTTCATGAATTTTCTGGATCTGTTCCAGGTGCTTTATTTATATTTGGTAACAACTTCTCAAAATGACACATTCATTATATTAGAACTGGCCCCTATTTCATTCATTCAATAGTCATTTCCTGAGCATATACTACCTAAGGAAGCTAGAATCCAATAATAGGTTAAAAATACTATTGAGGTCCTCCAGTTATATTCAGTCATGTGGGAGAGACAGACATAAACAAGGAAACTGTGGTGCAGTATAATAAGTGTGAGATTAGAGGGATGCCCAGGTAACTCTAGGAACAGAGGAAAGATGACGCATGGGCTTGGAGAGGATGCCAGGGAAGGAAGACCATGTGACTGGAGGATGGAGAGACAAGTTGGTGGGAGCCAACTTGAGGAAGTGGAGGTATGTGGGCGTGAGGGTTTGCTTTAAAGTGAGATCTGAGCAAATGTGGAAGTTGAGGAAAAGAATTGGGTTGGGAAGAGTTTGGAGATAAAGGGGAGAGAGGAGCTAATTAATGGAATGAGGTTCATGGGGAGTGGGAAGATGATGGAAACCAGGTGTTGCATAAGGATGAGGCTTAATAAGGATGAACATATAGAGGAGGTAAGATAGGACAGTCCTTGAGTTGAGCTGTAACTAAGAGGGTCCTGGTCCTGGAAATCTTGAAATCTTAAGGGTTTATTGTCTCTCCTAAGATCACATCTTAACCACCCAATACTCTGTGTATCCCAGAACGACATGGAGGACACATTGGCAAATTACACCATCCCATCCTTGAGTGCTCTTGTCTCATACATATTCTGAATGATCTGTAGGAATAGCATACCATGATTTTGTCTCCCTCTCTTTCAGTATATGTTCACACCACTCACATATATAACTTTCCTTTTAGGAAAGGAAAAATAATGTGCCCCACCCCCAGGCAGAATTATGTTGACTTTGAGAAAGTAGGGACAACTTTGTTGTAAAAAGCAGCTGCCACAGCATTGCCTATAAAGAATCATTAGAGTGATTTTGTTGGTTTACAATGAAAACCGAATGTGTGCTAAACCCTGCAGTCAACAAGTAAAAACGCATTTAATATTTCAGACCAGTCCCTGTGCTCAAGACTTCTTGAAACTACAGGAAGAGTCAGACGCCAGTATAGTAGTAAACAGAGACCCACACAGATGTCAGAGACTGAGGCCCCAAGAGGTGAAGGAACTTAGCCAAGACCATACATCCAGTTAGTGGCAGAGCTGGACTGAAAAACCAGGCCACCTGTCTCTTAGGTGGGCACGTATTCCAAATACCTTATGAATTGCGTAATTCTGTTCAGAAGCTCTCAGGGAAAAAGGAGATGGGAAGTTGAATGGTTGAGGCTAAAGAAAAAATTTTGAAAGGTAATAGAAAGAAGGTGAGTTGTTAGCAGAGTTCTGAAAGAGAGAATGTGCCCTGGCAAACAACATGGGAAGCAAATTCAGGCTGCGTTCCTGGTAAATATGATGACTCAGGGCAATGCCAAGTTGCTTTGCTTAGCTCATTCCAAAGAAGCAGTGGTCAGAAGGGCTCTTTGGCTATTTTAGCCCATCACCTGCCAAAGGGTAACTAGAACCTATAGGTGCTCAATAAATATTTACTAAATGAATGCATTTCATTCTCAAAAAAAAAAAAATCTTGTGGCATAGCCAGGACATCCAATACCAAGGCAGATGAATATAAGGAACCCCTACTGGGGAATTCCAGTCCCTGGCAAAATAGCCAATGCACAGGTTACAGGTTCTCACCACCAAGCACAGTTCTGAGGACAGGATGGATGGCTGAGTGCAGTGGAGAATAGTGATAAGGGGGAGCCCTGAGGTAAGCACTTTCTGGTTTTACTCCTTCTTCTTGCTCAGGTTGCCCTGGTATGATCATTGCTTGGACATTTCTGCTATGGAGCAGGGAAGTCCAGAGAGCAGAACAGAGTGACTTCAAGGAAGCCCTGATACCTAACTGTAGAGGGGGTCTGAGAGCAAAGAGTACCTGTGAGCTGGCTGGCTTTTGAGATTTCTCCTGCCATCCACCCCATGTGCCTGGCAATTACAAAAGAGAATAACAGCCTTGATTCCCTGTGAAGAGCCGTGCCAGCGATAGAGGCATGGGTAGGTCTGGAGGTACCAGGTATACCTCGGGGGAACCCAGGGACAGGTAGAGCTCAGGCTGCATCACTGTAGGCTCTCGGGCATGGAGCTTTCCACTCTGAACAGCTCCTCCTCCCCACCTGAACTTGCCTGGGGAAGCACAAGCTAGGGGAAACCTTTCACTCTCCTCCCATAGAAAGATAAAGGCCAAGGCCGCTGAGCAGTCCAAGAAAAAAACACAAGATCCCAAAGGAGAAAATCAGGAGAAATCTGAGAGGCACATGTTCTGGGAAAGGCAGCCTGTACCATAGGAAATCTCACTAATGCAACAGAAAGAACGAAAGTTTAGAATAAGCATAACAAGTATCCTTAGATTAGAAAGGATGCTAGAAACATGACTCAGTCAGAATTAGGTGGTTGTAAAGAAGCCCCAAATAAAGAGATTCAGTATGGAAAGTTAGTTTTGAAATCAAGAACACAGCCAATGGGTTGGATAGCAGAAGGGACTCATCTGAAGACTGAATGAGTGAGCAGAAGATTGGGTGAGAGACTTTTCCTAAAGGCATCCAAAACGGGGAAAGAAGTCAAAACATGAGAAAACTTAAAATTAACATCGAAAGAATAGAAAGAGAAGTTATGAACTACTTAAAAGGATTTCCAGTAACAGAAAAAACTAAATGAAGGGGGAAAATACTTGAAAATGTTTATAAAAAAAAAATCTTTTGGTGGCGTATAACACGCTGGTGTATGGCGCTGGGGCGGGACTTCGGCAGCGGGGCAGGCTGTGCGCATGTGGGGGTGGGGAGGACACGGAAAGCCTCAGCACCTTCCACTCATACTGCTGCGAACTTAACACTTCTCTAAAACATAAAAATCTGTTTTTGAAAAGTCTCTGCAAAAAAAAGAAAAAATTAGCAGGGGGGGGGTGGAGAGAGGAAAACAGATTAGTGCAGAATGACTAATTGACTCCAAGAATACAAAGATGGATCAACATCAGAAAAATGTATTAATGTAATTCATCACAATAATAAAAAAAGAGAGAGAAAAGATATGTTTTTAATGGATGTAGAAAAGTATTTGGTGAAAAAGAATTTTTTAGTAAACAGTATTTTATAAAAATAAACCTTTTTGAAAACTATGAGGAAAAAAGAAAACGTTTTATTTTTTTAAAGACTTTCTACCAAAAACCTACAGCAAATATGATGCTAATAAATATAGGTAGGCATATTCTCTTTAAAATTTGCAACAAGATAAAAAAAGAAAAAGAGATTTAAAGATTGGAAGGAGAAGATATTTTACGTGTGCAGCTAATAAGATTACTACATGGCAAATTCAACAAGGGCAATAGACAAATTATTAGAACAATTAGAAATTCTAGCAGGTTTGCCAGAAATAAGAATAACACACACAAATTAATGCTATAATAAATGGTAGAAAATAAGATGCCATTTAAACAGCAAACTCAAAGTATAAAGTGTCTAGGAATTAGCCTGTAACAAAGAATGCATAAAAGCCTTACCTCCATTAAGGAGGAGCTGGGGCTTTTAAAGAGGAACTGAATAATTTCAATGAAACAGCATATTTATGAATGGAACAATTTAACTTAATTCCAATAAAAAATACCAGCTGGAATTTCTGGGGACTCTAGTAAACTGATTCTTAAAGCTATATGGAAAAATAAAGTGTCATGAATATCCAGGACCACTTTGAAAAATGAAGGGCAAAATGAGGAAGGGACTTTACCAAGTAAATAATCGGATATCACAATGCCTAATAATGTGAACAATGTGTTCTGGCGAAGAAGTTGACCCCAGACACAGACCCATGAATATATGGAACTTGGTATATGTTAGGGATGGTATCACATTTGGAAAAATTGACTCACAGTATGGAAAAATATAAAAAATTTATTCCCTTAAGAAAAAAGGCTTTTAGCTAGATTTGGGTTAAAAACTTAAATGGAGAAGGTAAAACCAAAAGCCAATAGGAGAAATGTAGTTGAGTATCTTTGTGCTCCCAGGATGGAAGAATTTCATAACCAAGACTCAAAATGCATAAGCAAAGAGATAAATTTACCTACACCAAAGTAAATATGTGCAATAAATACTTCATAAAGTTATCAGAGAGTTGAAAGACTGGAATATATTTCTAGTGTTGAAAACTAACAAATGACTGATAGCTAGAATATAAAACCTATTTCTGTAAATCAGAAAAAAGACAGGAAACTCAAGAGAAAACACGAGAGTTAAGTATATGAACAGGTAGTTTACAGAGGGAGAAGTCAGATTACTAGTAATATATAAAGAAAAGCTCAGCTTCATAAGAAATTGGAAAATGATTTATTAAAAAAAAGAAATCAGAAAACCAAAATAAAACCACAGTTAAATTAGCCCCTTTACATGTACCAGATTGGCAAAAATGTGAAAGTCAGAGAATGCCAAGTGTTGGTGGGAAAATAAGAATCCTCATGCTTTTCTTGTTGGAGTGTCAACTGATTAGCTATTTTAGAGATCACTCTGGCTGTGTTTAATGAAATAATGTGTGGATTTGCTCTATAATTGAGCAGCTCTGTGAAGATATATCCAGGGACACTCTTGCACACATGAGGACATGCCAGAGAATGTTCACTGCATCCTTGTTTGTGTTAGCAAAGAGTTGGAAGGAACCTCCTGATTGTCACTTGGAGACTGGACAGAAAGAGGTTTGCGGTAGCAGTTGGAAGGAATGAGCTGGATTTACATATAGCAGCAGGATGGACATATTCCAGAAATATAATATTGAGTGGGAAGGAAAAAGTAAGAAAAAGCATTAAATTTACTCCAGCACGTTTCATGAAAATACAGAACACACGCACAAAGCCACATTAACTTTCAAGGATACATCGATATCTAAATAAACATCTGAGAGGTAGATTAGAAGGATGCATATATCACTACAGCAGGTACTTTGGGAACACGGAAGTGGAAGATGAAGGGGAAAATAATTCTACAAATATCCCTGCACAGGATCCTTGCACTAATAAGAACAAATCTGAAGTTCTTAACAAGAAATTGGTTCTTCCTAAAGCTTTGCTGGGATGAATTGTTTTTTATATCTTAATCCACCTGTGATTTTGTTTTTGTGCTTACCCCCTTTTCCCCAAAAAGAGTTGCTGGCTCCTCGCCAGGTCTCTGCAAACTCGAAGGGTGTGGACAACATTATGGTGACATGGGAGCCTCCTGGGAAAGCTGCACCTGCTGTCCAGGAGTATGTGGTGGAATGGAAGGAGCTCCATCCCAGGGGTGGCACGCAGCCCCCTCTAAACTGGCTGCGGAGTAACCCCTCCAATGTGTCTGCTCTGATTTCAGGTATTTTATTGTTCACCTTCTTCTTCAAATGCTACTGAGTTTCACTTTTTTTTTTTTTAAGAAATCACAGGTGAGAACCCAGAACCTTCCTCAATTACAGGCAGCTGAATAAGAGGGACAGTGATGACTTAGAGTCCTTCAAGACAGCACCTCAGAATACAGCACTACAGTCATAGAAGACCAACTGATTGACCAAAAACTCTAGTATTTATGGAAAATTCGTGTGCCTGGCACAGAGCCATATAAGACAAATGCATCATTGAACCACACAAGCATGGCTGAAAGCTAAGTAGTAACCAGTCAGTGTGATGGGCACCTCTCACTTAGGAGTTTATGTCATTCTCAGAACAATCATGTGCAGCAGGTGTTTAATTATATCCATTGTACAGATGAGGAAACCCGGAGATCTTTCATTCCCAATTCTGCTGCATATTATTTGTGTGATAATAAATCCAGAATTATCTATATGATAATCAGCATCTCAGTCCTCAAGTCCAAATCTGTCAGTGGTTTCTATCAAGTGATAGCATCTGAAAAGATATTAAAACAACTGGGCAGAACTTCGTCAATGTCACTTTTAGGAATAAGCTCAGCATAGTAAAAAGTGCAGGTTCTGCAGCCGGACCATCTGGGGTTAAGCCCTGGCTCTGTCACTTACTAGGTTGTGTGACCTACGGCAAATTACTTAACTTCTCTCTGCCTCAGTTTCCTTTTCTGTCAAATGAGGAAAATAATAATACCTACCTCATTGGGAATTAATGTAGAGAAAACATTGTGAACAGAGCTTCACGCATTTTAAGTACTTGGTAATTTAGCTGTCACTCTTATTATTATACATGACAGGGCTAAGATTCTCATAGGTTTTCAAACTCTAAATTCTATAGTATTTTTATTACACCATGGCATCACTACACCTGCCCAAGAGGATACACACACCCTGCCTATGGAGACAAGACAAATGAAATAAGCAGAGCACACCACCAAACAATACGTGAGCTAGTCCTTAACTGTAGGCCTCTTTTACAGTTTAGCTGTTCAGACTTCTAGTGGGTTGTGTTCAGTTATAATCACTACACCTAAAGATGGGGTTGTCTAGATAACCCAGGGAACATCAGAGGAAGACAAACAAGTCATTGGGGGTCTGGAACTTTTAATGTGGGAACCACTTAAGGGCTCCTGGGTGGCCCAGTTGATTAAGCATCTGACTCTTGATCTCAGCTCAGGTCTTGCTCTCAGGGTTGTGAGTTCAAGCCCCGCACTGGGCTCCATGCTGGGTGTGGAGTCTACTTTAAAATAATAATAATAATAGTAGTAGTAGTAGTAGTAGTAGTAGTAGTAATGTGGGAACCATTTAGCCCATAGAAGAGAATTCTAGATGTGGGTGGGCTATTTGATGGCTGTTGCTGGCTTTGATGTATATGTGAGAAAGAGTATGTGTCCTTTGTTGCTCTGAAGAACAAAACTAAGTCCTCTACATGGAAATTATAAGCCGGATATCAGCTCAATTTTGAGACAGAAATTGCCTTACATGTGATAGTCTCTAACAGGACAATCAAGTGGCCCTCAGGGCAATGCATTCCCTGTCCCTAGAATTCTTGCAGTAGAACCAACTTCCCTTTAGGGCTGTTATGCCCATCAGATCAAATGAAATAGTGGATAGAAAAGGCATTTACTGAACTCCAAACTGCTACAAAGTTGTAAATGCTTATTATAAACTATATTAGGATTGACCTCTGTGGGATAGTTTGGACCCTGTGGTCCTTATAGTTTCTTCCTTTTAGAAATTCTGTAGTACTACCCAAATACCAGAAAAGAGATGACAAGAGAGAATGTTTTGCATATTTAGGGAACTAAAATATTTTTAAGCATTTTAGAAATACTCATTTGAATGAAATCAGTATAATACTGGGTAAAATAACTATGAATTAAAGTTGTTCCCCTGCTTGAAAACACTTGGTTAGCTATTAGTGTTGATGTTACATTCTAGAAATAAACACTTAGAAAATTAAGTAATTCATACTTATAAATTCAGTATGGCACTCTCCAGACAGTAAGGTGACTCCTTGCCATTGGATCCTTACCAGTCTTTTTCTAGCACCTGGCTGGGGCAGCATTGGGTGTTTTGGAGTATATTCTGGAGGCCAGAATATAATCCAGCTCTTGGGTGATAGGTTTATGGGGCCTAGGCTAGGAGACCATCAGTACTGTCTTTTGTGGGTAAAAATAATTCTGACCATATAGAGCCACTCCTTTTACAAATATGTAGAAATCTGTAGGTGTCTAGAAATGCCTTCCCCAATGCCTAGGCTATTTGTGTCCCTCTTCTGCATGCTCCCATTGTATTTCCTCTGTGATCACTCCTCATTACTGATCATTTAATGTTTGTCTTCTCCCATACTTAATGGGTGAAGGTAGCTTTCTGCAAAAAATCCACCAAAGAGGTAGTATATAAACATGGCGTCAGAGGCTTTGCCCCAGGATGCCAGGTATATATGTATGCGCAGGAGTAGTGGGAAATGAGCTGGAAGTTGGGGCCAGACTGTAGAAAGAAATAAAAACCTTAGGAATGTGGATGTTGTGCACTGGACAGCAAAGCCAAGGAAGTTTTGAGGTGAATTTTTGAAAGCTAATGATTAGGGTGTGTTTGTGTAAGAATTAGCCAATAAAACAAGAGTCCCTAAGGTCCGAACCAGGGAACAAGCTTGTGAGGGTTCTCTTCTTCATGCAAAGGGAAATGTCAGCTAAGTTATAGAGCCACACTTTCTTCCCTCCTCCATTAAGGGTAGGCTATTCACAAGAAGCCCACGGCTTCTTATGCAGCAGTTACAAGGCCTTTGCCCTGAACTCGTGTTTTGCATGGCAAAATGCAATGATACTGTTTGCTTAATGAGCTCATCTGGAATTCCCACACCTGCTCATGGCACAGTGGTTGGTTGGCTGCTTCCAGGACTAGAGACGGCAGCCAGGCCCAACCCTCTCCCAAATGAAATATGATTCCATATTCCGTGTTGCCCTTTCAGCTTCTGGGTCTGCATGCCACCGCGAAGAATCTCTGGATGACTGGACTAAGCTGACTGTGCCCTTTTATCCATATCACTTGGTTCATGAATACAAATGGAAACTCACCATAGCGTGAGTCTGGATCTCCTCGTGGTCTCTTCTGACAGTACTGGTTGCACATCTGAGCTTTATGTAGGGTACTTGCTGGAATATTTAAGGGACGATGGATTTTCATATAAAACACACATTATTTAGTAAATTATTCTGTGATATAAAATTCCTCTTCCTCAAAAATAAAATGTTAAACCCTAATCCGTTGTCAGTGGAGGGGACCAGACCTGCCTATGGCAGGGCATTAAACACTGTGGGAGAGAGTCCTTACTCTGACCATGTGACCCTATCGTTGCCTGGTAGGGATTCCCTCTCATTTCCCTTTAAATTTCCTTGGGAATTCAAAGTTTGGTCACAGGCAGTATCTGTGAAAAGGGCCTTTCCTTTACAGGAAGTAGAATCTGAAATTCGTGGAAATAAGGAGTTGACAGGAAAGAGCAACTTGCCAGCCAACTTCACGACTGACAGAAAATTGCAAAGTGTGGCCTTTTAAAAGCTAGGAAGGAGCATTCACGGTCCCAGGTGTCCTCCTAACCTCCAGGCTGTGAAGCGGTGAAATCTGACTGGCGCACAGCGGGGAGCGACGGGGAGGAGGTTAGCAGGAGAGGTTGGATTGCCCTGAGCTGCCCCAGTTAGTCGCAGCTGCCTGGGGCAGATCCTGATAAACATCTCCGGAGTTGGAAGGGCTGTCCAGGTTCTGTGGCTGCAAAACACCAGCCGCACTTCTCTGTAAATAGCAAATGATTTGTTTGTAGAAGTCCATGTGTTTTTTTTTTTTTTTTCCTTGAAAGTGAGTTCTGTTTCAAATGCAGTCTGTGTGGTTATATTTAAATCTTTGCTGAAAGCGGAATAGCTTTTGTCTCCTTGATCGTGTGACCCTGCAAAGACACTTCAGGTTGGCCTGTCTGTTCACTATGAGGTGAACTTGGGAGGTGGGAGCCGTGGCTTCCAGAAGCCACTGACGTGGCAAACAGGATGCCGAGATTTCGTGACTTAGGTCATCCCTTCACCCTCAGTCCAGACTCTACTTGAACTATCTTCAAAGTAAGGAGAGCAAAGAAGTGCCTTGAATGCATCCATATCAGACACTTAAATGTCTCCCTTTAGTGACTCACATGTGATGCCAAACCTGTTATAAGAACTCCCTTTTCCCTTCAGAGAATATAAAACCCTACAGCTGTTATGAAATCAGTGTGTATGCGCTGTCGGGGCACCAGAGAGGATGCAGCTCCATCCGGGGTAACTCTAAGCCCAAAGGTGAGTCTTGGGACCTTTTGCCAAATTTTGCTTTAGTTCAACAGTTTGGATTTGGAGGGTGACAAAAGCTTCCTGTGTTCTACTTTGCAGCACCACGGAGTGGCCCCCACATTAATGCCATCTCAGAGGAAAAAGGGAGCGTGTTAATTTCATGGACCGAAATTCCAGCCCAGGAGAAAATGGGCTGCCTCCTCCATTACAGGATATACTGGAAGGAACAGGACTCCAATACCCAGCCTCAACTTTGTGGTATGTGTGAGAAACAAACGCAGTGGGGTCTTTCTTATTTAGGTGTCAGGGACATATAACTATGTGCATGTGCATACTTACACATAGGTGCTAGCACTGTAAGTGGTGGTGCATAATAGGTGCTCAGTAAATATTTGTGAAATTAATTGAAGAAAAATAAAAGATCTAAACACACACATGCACACAGAGTTACTGAATATGTTATGTGCCAAGCAAATTGAAGAAGCAAAGGTAATGGACTAGGCCCTCAGGAACTGCTCAGACAGGGAGACAGCATTTCAGAAAGCAATAACAGCACTTATATAGACCCCTGAGGTTTGCAAGGGATGAGTTGGAAGAAATTTTGAATCCCCACATTTGCAAACACTATCATAGTGTATTATTTTCTCCTTAAAATAGGTAAAATACAATACAGTTTAAGTCACTTCTTATGACCCATAATTATTCTATAACTTTAAAACGAAAGCAATTAAATGCTGGCTGGGACATTATCTCAAATGATTTCATCTCTCATTTATGTAGCAGCTCCAAGTCACTTGCCAGATTTGATGTTCTAATCTTTGATTTATTCAGAGTCGTGTTTTTTTTTTCCTGGCTTGACCTTCTTTTTATTTCATAAGCATCTGGCTTTCTTTCAGGAGCATTTATCATAAAGAAGCAATATTTTTATTCCTTCATGAGAGCAGTTAGGTCCGGGAAGAATGCAGCAAAGCCACCCTGAGTTGTGGGTGCCAGAGAGCTGCCTGCAAGAGTGACTTACCTGGGAAACTGTACAGGATGGTCCTTTCTCTTGACCTTAGAAGATCTTCAGTATTGATTTTCTGAAAGACTCTTAATACTAGTTAATTTTTATTATATAAATAACACTTGCACTTGGTAAAAGCATTCAAATAGTTCAGAAAGCTATACAATAGAAATTATCTCTTCCTCCATTCTTAGGTTATAGCAGTTCTTCACATGGTCTTCCGGAAAAAAAGTTAATGCAGATAAAAGCATATATTTGGGATCATCCTCTGTATTCTGATCTACATTTTGCTTTTACCTCTCAATAATATATCAGTCCACATCATTCCGTATGGATTTGCATCATTCTTTTTTTTTTGAGTTTTAGAATGAATTTATTCAAGGATGTTCTTAGGAAGGCAACAATGTTTGTTATTAAAAAAAAACTTCTGTTTCTTCATGCTGAAAAGGTAATGTAAGAGGCTAGAGTTATAAGCTTCTTTCTATTGGAATTCTGATAGTATATATAGCACAGTGTTGTCATTTCTGCAATGCCAGAATAAATTTTAAAAAAGTCTCTTCTATGCTTCTCTTCAAAAAAGCGATGAATAATAACAGAAGATGGCATAAAAAAAGCCATTTTTTTTTCTATTCATTCTGTAGTATTGGAGCCAGTATTTTTACCATCACAGGCTACAATTTTCACTTTATCCACTTTAATAAGTTCTGTCACCTCTCTGAATTCAACATCATTCAGTACAAAAGTCCACACATTATCGCAGAATCTGTATGTTTTTTGAGAGCCCCTTAAATTGACTCTGTTCCTGACCCTCTGCGCCAATGCTGAATTTACAGCTTTATCAAACTGAAGTAGAACTTGAAGGGCAGGTTGGGGGGTGATCTGTTGAGACTGTATGAGCTCATCAAGGCTCTCCTGGAGACTGTTTCCCAAAGTGGTATTGCTGTATAACTGATATGCCATGGCTGAGGAGGAAGAAATTGTTTTTCTTATTCAGGCTTGTGCTTATGTCCTGGCTAAAAATATCGTGCTGGGCTGAGGACCTCCCCCAGGACCTTTCGGCTGGCACCCCATGGACCACAAACCTCCCGCCCTGCGTCATTCTTTTTTAACAGTTCTGTAGAATTCTATTATAAGGCCTTGCAAGCAGTCACTTAACTAAATCCACCATTGATAAGTAGAATCTATCATTGAACAGAGCTGCTTCCTACTGGGCCTGTCAGGGTCAGTTCAGAAATGCACCCCAGAACCTGATGACTTCATTGACCTCTTTGTGGGCCATTTGGAATTCTCCATGTGAAATGTGCTCCTTCCTCCCACCCCCAATTGTCATTTTAGCAGAATTTAAACCATGATGGCTATTAACAATCAACATGATCAGTTGGTTCTTAAAGCTACTCTTGCACATGTTGAAGAAAATTTCTACCCTATTTTACCACAAATCTGATGAATCTGAAATCTGTGTAAGAGCATTTTAAGTTTTATTTATTTATTTATTTTTTTAGTAATCTCTATACCCAACTCAAGACCTGGAGATCAAGAGTTGCACACTGCACGGACTGAGCCAGCCAGGCACCCCCCTCTGTAAGGGCATTTTAAAAGAAGTTGAGGGGCACCTGGGTGGCTCAGTCATTAAGCGTCTGCCTTCGGCTCAGGTCATGATCCCAGGGTCCTGGGATCGAGCCCCGCATCGGGCTCCCTGCTCGGCGGGAAGCCTGCTTCTCCCTCTCCCTCTCCCACTCCCCCTGCTTGTGTTCCCTCTCTCGCTCTCTCTGTCTCTGTCAAGTAAATAAATAAAACCTTTAAAAAAAAAGTTGAAAGGAGGTGCAGATTCAAAGTCCTATTTCACACCAGTTTAAATTAAGTTTTCCTTTTGTTTAGTAAGCACTCAGTGATGAATTAGACCTGTCCCCTATCTTCAGAGAGCTCACGGTCTACTGAGGGAGATGGAAAAGCCCACAGAAGTGACATAACTGCTGTAATCAAGGACTGACGACTCCTTATTGTGTTTGGCAACCAGAAATCATTGGCAAATCCACAAGTGCAGTTTCTAGAGAGTAATGGAGGGAAGTAGGTTAAGGACGAGGGAAGAAGATGCCCAAGAGAGTGGCATCACAAACGGAAGAGGAAGATGGAGAGCCAGGGAAGAAGGGGCCCTGTCCTCTGTGTTTCGGTGCTGCCCCCCAGGCAGCAGCGTGAAGGGCACATGGGGTGTGCAGTAGTCCTGCCTGAGCAGAAAGGAGGGATGCAGCTGGGGTGGGGCATCTGCGTTTTAGTACCTTGCACAGAGGATTCTCTGGAAACGTGCCGATACTGCCGTGTGCACCAAGAGCGCATGTCTCTACCAGTGCACACATTGTGCTTTGTTACTACTGGGCTGCTTTTGTCAACAGACTCTTACACATCGTGAAAGAAGAAGCTGTGGCAATTGGCTCACCATTGTCTCCACGTACCTACAATACAGCCAGGCATACAGGAGATGCTTCATAAAAAGAGTATTTGTTGACTGACACATGAGTGAATATTGCCCCACACTTTGTTAAACCAATGTAGATTGTTAGGTTAGAACTAGTTTCCAGTAACAGCAGCTGTTTTGTCTGGTGGCACTTGACCTTCCTACCTGCAGACTTTCAAATGATTGGCAGCTGTCCCATCTTCCTAAACTAGTGCCTCCTCGGTTCACCACCCACCATGGGAGCCTAAAGTTTCAGACCCCCACTGATTGAATGCCCCCCTTTATCTCTGCTGGAGATCGCAGTCCAGACCAGGCAGCAGAACCAGTATTTCTGGCATGACTTCCTTGTCCCATTACTCAACACAACCTCTTCTGCTAGCCAAACTGCTGGTGCCATCACCCGCCTCACTGCTCCCTCCACGGAGTTACTATTTTTGTTCTTCAAATGTGTGTGTGTGTGTGTGTGTGTGTGTGTGTGTGTGTGTGTGTGTGCATGCAAACCTCTCTGGCCCAGCAAACCATTCAAATCCCTTCCCCTCTGTTTTGAGCTCTCATTTCACTTTCAGAGCTGAAAATGCCTCCACACATTGGGGATAGTTGACTCTGATGCTCACTGATGCTTTGCTGCAGCAAAAGTCTCTCCAAAATTAATATTTTAATCCCCTCCCTTAGGAATAAGGGAAAAGATTTTTGAGTTTATTCATACTGCTTAAGTCTGTGCAAGCAATTTCATCAGGTTAGAGTTGGCTTGCAGTTTTCCACATGGTACTTTTTTCTCAACAGGATGTTGAATATAGAAATTGCTCTGATAGTCACAGCTGTTAAGTGATCTGCTCAGGCCTCAGCCCCGTTGGGTGGAGTGGCCCTGATATTAGAGGACTCCTTCTTGCTGGTTGTCCATAGTAAGCAAGGGTGTGGGAGTATAAGAAGTCTGTTTTCCCCACTAGATGGTGAACTCTTCGAGGCGGATTCTGTGCTTTTTGTATACTTGGTGACTTGTCCAGAGCACAAGCTCAATAAATATTTGTGACTGTTGAAATAAATTTAGCAAACAGGAGCATTGTCTGACCTGCCCTGGGGTTTGTGAGCTGGTAACTGATGTTGCAGCTCAAAGTGCTGGGTTCTGGTTTCCACTTTGATCACCAGCACAGGCACATCTGCTGAATGAGCCAGCAGGCTACTCCTGCCAAAGTTCTGCCCTTGATCTTGTAGTCCCCTTGCCCCTGCATCCCCAGCTTTTGAGAAGTCACTCCAAAACTCACACCCGGCAGATCGCTGGAGAAGATTGCCTATGTACTACAGGAGGAGAAAAACATCAGGGCATTGCCCAAAAAACCCAACATCTTCCCTGCTGAGACTCTGCAGGAGTATTGAGAGCAAAAGGGACTGATAATCTAGGTTTAAACTGCCAAGTAAATCTAATCTAAGTACCATTGCTCCCACGTTTAGATTTTATGTCAAAGCAGATCATCGTATTAAACCCATTAAGACCAGTATCCAGAACCTACCAAAAAAAAAGCAGAAAATCAAAATTAATGTTGTCTATTTCATTAACTGCTAAACTTAGCTTGCTTAAAAATTCCATTGAAAACATTTTGTGTATTTAATTTCCTCCCCAAAAGTTCTCAAAGATACCTAAAAATGTTGGAAACATTATAGTCATAGGAAATAAAAGGAGTTACTACAGCTAAATAATTTCAGAAGCAGAATGATAGGGGCACCTGGGTGGCTCAGTTGGTTAAGCGTCTGCCTTTGGCTCAGGTCATGATCCCCTGGGATGGAGCCCCCCCTGGGTCTCCCTCCTCAGCGGGGAGTCTGCTTCTCCCTCATGCTCCTGCATTGCACACTCTGTCTCTCGAATAAATAAAATCTTTAAAAAAAATCAGAATGATAAAAGTTCTTTCAGAGGATTTTACCACAGAAAATATATTTAATTATTTCAGTATGCTGTGAAGTAGGACCTCCATAAATGACAGTGTCTAGGGCCTATTAAAATATTAAGTACTAATGAATTAGGACTGTTTTAAAACAACAATGCTCAAATTAAATAGAGCATTAACAACAACAAAAGTAAAACCTCACATTCAAATATTTCCTTTAATATGTGCCTTTCTTGTTTTATCTTTATCCTCCTTTCAGAAATTCCCTATAGGGTATCCCCAAATTCACATTCAATAGACAACCTGCAGCCCAGTGTGACATATGTCCTGTGGATGACAGCTCTGACAGCTGCTGGTGAAAGCCCCCCAGGAAATGAGAGGGAATTTTGTCTGCAAGGTAAGAAACAATTTTAAAGATGGTGTGTCCACCCTGGATTCCTACATGGGCATACACTCCCACTATGTTTGGCATAGAGATGATCAGAGTTTCTCTAACTCATTAATTACGTTCTTGCCGCTACACCTTTGCACTTGCTGTTTCCTTTAACTGGAGTACCCTACCACTTCATGGTCTGCTTGGAGATAGTACCCACTTATTTTTCAAAACTCAGCCTAAATGTTTCCTCCTCCAGGAAGCCTTCCCCAATGCACCTCCATAATTCCTTCATAATGCACTACATTTGACCCTTATTCAAAACTCTGAATCCAATAGGTAGGAACTGGTATCTGTTTATCTTCAAGGTCTAGTACAGTGCCCAGCACATGGCACTTGTTCACTAAATATCTGTTCCAATGACCAGTGAGAATAATCTCAATAATAATAATAGCAGCTATTGCATATCGGATAGTTACTATGCACCAGTCACTGTGTTAAGTGCTTTGCATACTGTATTTGTTTGCTGGGGCTCTTCTAACAAAGTGCCACAAACTGAGTGGCTTAAACAATAGAAATTTATTTTCTCGCACTTGGGGAAGGTGGAAGTCTTGAGTTCAAGGTGTCAGCAGAGTTGTTTCTTCTGAGGACTATGAGAGAATCAGCTCCCTGCTTCTCCCCTCAAGTTGAGTGGCAATCTGTGGTGTTCCTTGGCTTATAGATCTCTGCCTTCATCTTCACATGGAATTCTCCTTGGAGGGTCTTTGTTCAAATTTCCTCTTTTTATAAGGACACCGATCATACTGGATTAGGGCCACCCTCCTCTCGTCTGACCTTATCTTAACTAGTTACCTCTGCAATGATCCCATTTCCAAATACGGTCACTTTCTGAGGTATTGGAGGTTAGAACTTCAACATAGGGATTTTTGGGTTGGGAGGACACAATTCAACCTGCATAACACATGCTTTTTTACTCATTTGATCCTGACCACAGCCACGTAAAGTGTCTGCCTTACACGAGTGTACCTGGCCACAGTCCAGGAGGCACTCAATTCAAAATGAATAAAGGAATAAGGGATGAGAATGCCTTTTTATAAGGCCCAGAAGGTACAGAAAGATTACCCAAAGTCATAGAAGTGGCAAGTGGCTGAACTACAATTCAAACTCAGATTTTAGTGACTTCAGTTAAATTGGAGTATATAAAGAAGTGACCTAGCTAACATGGGCCTCCCTCCGCGGGCTAAATTGTGCTGTTCTCTCTGGTAGCACCTGGCTGCATCTGGTCCAGGAATGAAACAAGCTGTTTTGCTTTGCAACATGGGGTATCCAGTTGATCATTCAGGACTTTGTTGTTCTATGCCAGGTACTTCTCCACTGGGAAAGCTCCTAGTACTCCCATGAAAGCTAACTTTTGAGCAGTTAGTTGGATTAACGACTCCGCATCTTTCTACTTGTGGTACTCCAGACTTGTCCCATCTGCCCAGGAAGGACAGCAGATGCTAAAGAAATGTCAGATCATGAAGATTCTGGGGCAGGGGTGGGGGGTAGCAAAGCTGCCTGTGTCAACTCCCCCTTTCAGCCCTGGTGGCACACCTCTCTCAGGGCTGGCAGGTCTGTGGCCTCTAGTCCCTCCCTGCTCATCCTCCCCCTCCTGCCCACCCCCCGCGCCCACCTCCACCTGTCCTGCACCCCATCAGAAGATTCTTTCTGCAAGACACCCTGCTCCGTGCTGGGATATTCCACCTCCTGTGGCACCCATCAGTGGTTCCCCAAGGGCCTTCAAGCCGGAATTCAAATTGCTCCATTCCCAACCCCTGCATGATCTGCGCCTGTTCACCCATCTAGCTTCATCCTCCGCCACATGCTTATCATTTATACTTGAAAGCAAGACCAGACTATCTGTAGTTGCCCGAAAGTGCTGCACTGTTTGCTCTTGCCGTGCCTTTGCCTGGTTCTGTCTAGTCTGCCTCCCTAACTTGTCTGCTTTGCTGGCTCCATCCTTCAAATCTGTCACTTTTCACATCGTGCCTTTAGGAGAACATCCTGAGCTGCCCTTGATGTCATTTCCCGTGCTGATCCCTGCTACACTGTCTTGTACGTGCCTTTTTTTTTTTTTGTATACCCCATGGCATCATGGTTTATTTACATGTTTACACATCTGTCTCCTGGACTAGATTCGTGACTTAAGGCAGGAGAGCCCATGTCCTAGTGAACTCAGCATCCTAGCACCTAAGAGGGCCTGATGCATTAATACTCAATAACCAGATGACGTAATGAAGAATCCTGACACAGCAAAATACATACTCATAGTGAGGAATCAAAACAATTTTAAAGACCCTAGTTAGACAGAAGGCTTTTCCAATGGCTTAGTAAAATCAGTAATACCATTTCTCAAGGGCTGCTTATGTTCGGAAAGAGCACCATGTGCTTTATATGCACCATCTCTAATCTTCAGAGCAACCTTCAAGATAGACGTCATCATTCACGTTTTACAGATCAAGAATATAGATCAGTCTCCTCATCACATAGCAGTCAGTGGCAAAGCCAGGACTAGAATTCAGGGCTCCCGGTTCACAGCCAGTGCTTTGTATACCATATCCCCTTCTCCTTCCGCCCCTGTTAGAGGAAGGAGCCCTTGTAGGGCTGTAGCCCCTTCCTTAGAACCACAGAGCTGGCCCCCTTAGGGCCCCTTTTCCCTAACTGAAGGGACAAAAACAAGTTGGCCTTGTTCCTGAGCCCAGCTACCCAGTAGCTGTGGGTAGGTGCCAGAGGGTTGACGAAACAGTATTTTTAGATGTCCATTGCAGATAATTCAGTCACAGGGTTTGCTCACTTTTCAGGTAAAGCCAGTTGGAGTGTGTTTGTGGCACCAAGCATTTGTGTTGCTGTCGTCATGGTGGGCATTTTCTCAGTGCGTTACTTCCGGCAAAAGTGAGTTGGGTACATTTTCCAATTTCAGTAAATTTATTTTATTTTTTTTAATGATAATAGCTGTTGCCACTATGTGTCAAAGAAATGGGCTTTCTCAAACATTGCTGGTAGACTAAATTTATCCAACTTTCTTGGACAACAGTAGATGTTAAACATTTTGAAAAAATTTAAAACTTACCTATGACATAGCGATTCCTAAGTAGAAATTTATGCTATTATAAGTATCCGCAGATATTTAGTGGCAAGTATGTTCACTGAATTATTGTTCATTAAAGGAGAACAATTTGAAACAACCTAAATGCTCAGTGATGTGGGATTGGTTTCTACGTCATACTATGTCTCATGCTGTATGACATATTATAGCCATTAAAGAGGTATAAGAAAATTAAGTGGTATAATATTTGCAATATTACATGTTAAAAAGGTTGCAAAGAATTACATACTTTCACTTTTTTAAAAGTACATAGACACACACATACCCATATGCAAGATATATCAGCTAGCATTAAATTTGGCTCTGTATAACATAAAAAGCCAATTATAGGACTTAAACTAGGCGACATTTTCTCACCCAAGTTAAGGAAGTATACTTAGGTCAAGGACTGGTGTAGTAGCTCTGTAGTCATCAGGGATCTAGGCTCCTTCTGTCTTTTCGTGCCACTGTCCTCTCTTGGCTTCCATCCTCAAGCTCACTCCATGGTCCGATGACGGCAGGAACTACAGCCGTCATGCTTGCATTCTACAGCTTACAGGCAGAAGGAAGGAAGGTGCCGACACTTCCCTATGCAGGAGCCTTTACATGAAGAAGTCAGGACACTTTTGGTTACACCTCAACGGCCAGAACTTGGTGAGGCAAGGGAGACTTAAAATTGTGGTCTTACATCTGGGCTCATTGTCATCCCAGGAAATCAAGGTCCTCTTCCTAAGGAAGAGGGTAAAGGAGTGTTGGGTAGTGATTAACACACTTTACCCCAACAATATGCACCAAAATATTAATGGTGGCTATATCAGAGGATAGAATAACAGGTGACTATAATTCTGTTTAACTATTTTCTACAATTTTTTTAAACAAGTATTTTGTAAAGAGAATTTTTTAATGTTATTCAACAGTTTTCTTCTAATGTGTAAAGTTAAGAGGTCAAAATAAAACTAGCTCAAAGTCATTCTGCTAGCCATTGAACTTGTCTGAAAAGCTTTACATTTACTGAAGCTCCCATGTGTGATAGATACTTCAAAGCAGAGCTCTCTTTAGGTAGACTTTGAAAATGTTTAATTCCAATAGAGTCAAGCAGAATCACAATTCATCTTCTTCAGGGAAATATTATCAGGGTGAAGGCTTTTTTGTTTAAAAAAAAAAGTCCCCAGATATGTGGCTTTAATAAAATAGTTTATTTATCTGCCATAGAACAGTCCTGAGGGGAGTCATCCAGGTTGGCTGGCAGTTGTGCTCCACACAGTCATTAGGGACCCAGTTTTCTTCCACTTTATTGGCCCACCATCCGTTGGGCACCGTCCTCATCTGCATGATCTGCTCACACTTGTTTGGAGAAAAACCAGTCACATGGGCACATCTCTTGCTTCAAAGGGCTAAACATCCTGGAAGCTTTCCATTCTTATTAAACACCAAAGCTTAATTTATTAAAGCCAATTCTTCAAAAATGTTTCATATTAGTTTTGAATGTTTAAAAAATAAAACATTTAAGTCACATGCATTTATTAGAAATATTTGTAGGACTTTTTCTTTCCATGTCACAAAATATAAACACATTTTAAAATACTTTCAAAAACCCAGAAATGATAGAAAAAAAAAAGACCCATATTTCTTCTGATTATCAAATACAACTACTGATGGGGCGCCTGGGTGGCTCAGTTTTGATTAAGTGGCTGCCTTCGGCTCAGGTCATGATCCCAGGGTCCTGGGATCGAGCCCCCCATCGGGCTCCCTGCTCTGTGGGGAGCCTGCTTCTCCCTTTCCCTCTGCCTGCCGCTCTGCCTACTTGTGCTCCCTGTCAAATAAATAAATAAATATCTTTAAAAAAAAAAGAATCCAACTACTGTTGAGTTTGGGTTATTTCTCTATTTTTTTTTCTAGGTATTTTTTTAAAACATGGTTATGTTCAAGCTACTTATGCCCTTTGTATACTGTTTTGTTAAGGTTTTTTTTTTTACTTTATTCATAATAGTTTACCTGTTACTACACTAATATTAAACTAAATATTAAGCTCCCCACAGATAAGAACCATTCTTCTTGCTTGCTATTCCATTCCCAGTATATGGCATGTGCTCATCACACATTAGGGGTTTAGTCAATGTTTGTGGAATGAATGCATGGCTGGAGAGTGACAGCTAAACATTACATTGAGTAAAAGTTTCATAGTTTATTTAGCAAACCCCAAATGGCTGCATCATGACTCTATCATCTATCCAAACTTCACAGAAAACTAGTCTAGCCTTGCATGATGCATCATCTTTCTCCTTCAGGGTTTTTATTGTATTCACTTTGCATATCCCTATACTGAACCACCTCTACAATGAAATCAGTGCACTAAGAATCAATGCTTCCATGCCACCATGGGCACACTTAACCAGACGTCATTGTTCTATCTACAGGGTATTTGTTCTCCTTTTGGCCCTCAGACCTCAGTGGTGTAGTAAAGAAATTCCAGACCCAGCGAACAGCACCTGGGCCAAGAAATACTCCATCGTGGAGGTAAGGTTATAAGCCTTACTGGTGAGTTGACTGGATTCCAGTGATGTAAGTTTCCCACTCTAGTTACAAGGTGCTTAGTTCCTTGGACAGGTGGAGCCCCCGGTGCTAGGTTACTGAGTCATCCCTCCCACACACAGGAATTTTCTGAAGCTTATGACCAAGACTAAAAGACCCATAGTTTTTCATTCTTCTCTCTGCCTTATATTCCCGTCCTCACCTCAACAACTTCAAAAGACATAAAAAAGCAAGTATTTTTGCCATTTGCTGAGCACTAGCCTGACTCATCCAAATTTAAGAGAATTGGAGCTTTACCGTGACATTTCCTGTCCTGAGCATAGAACAGATAAATAGAGCTCAGACTATTTTGGTGTTGGCAGGAAGCCAGTAAGTCATTCCATTGTGTAAGGAAAAGGTTTCAAAGGAGAGGCTGCTCGGCTGGCAGATGGGAGAGCAGAGACTAAAGGATGAGAAGGGCACTGCCACACAGCCCAAGGAGGTGAGAATAGCTCACGGTGGGTCTTGGGTGGGGGTTCTGGGAGTTGGAGGCATCTGAATATGGAGCAAGACTGCATTTCAGGGGAGCAAAGAGGAGGAAGGCGGTATGCCAGTAGTCTTCCCATTGCCCAGGACCCTGGCAGCCCCACACTCTTCCTCACACCTTATAGCCATTCTCCTCCAAGATTCTTCTCCGCAGTTACACAGTGCATTCTCTCATCCACACCCTTTCTCAGGCCAGAAGTCAGTGGTACCAGCTCCTGCTCAGGAAGAGAGCAGCTTTCGGCCATGTCTGCCTCAGTGGGAACTGAAGTCACTGCTGTCAGGGCCTTTGAAATAAAGTTTGGGTGCAAACTCCACCTCTGCCACTTACTATGGTGGATGGCCCTTGGGCAACTTGCCTCATGATCTGAGCCCTAGTTTCACCCTGTGTAAAACAGGAATTGACAGTATCTTCCATGTAAACTGGTGTGAGGATTAAGATGTCATGTAAGGCACGTGAGTCATACAAGGCAAAGGTGGTTTACTTTCTTCCCAGGAAGACACACTTGACATCTTCCACTATTGAGGGATTTTGTCCCCATTAAGTTACAATAGCAAGAACAATAATAGCAACAGTAGCTTTTACATATGTAGACATATATTTAATTATATGTATTATATGTCATATACATAATTATAAATATAGTATATAATTGTATTATTAAATAATATATTTATGTTTATATATACATATATACAGGCATACCTCAGATTTATTGGTTTGGTTTTGAAGCACTGCAATAAAGCGAGTATTGTAATAAAGTCAAATGGATTTTTAGGTTTCCCATAAAAGTTACGTTTATACTATACTGCAGTCTATTAAGTGTGCAGTGCATTGTCTAAAAACACAATATACATACCTCAATTTAAAAATATTTTATTACTAAAAAATGCTAATCCTCATCTGTGCTTTCTGCAAGTCATAATCATGGATCATAAATCACCATAACAAATATAATAATGAAAGAGTTTGAAATGTTGCAAGAATTACCAAAATGTGACAGAGACACAAAGTGAACAAATGCTGTTGGAAACATGATGCCAGCAGACTTGTTTGAAGCAGGGCTGCCACAAACCTTCACTTTGTAAAAAATACAGTATCTGCAAAGTGCAATAAAGCTAAGCATGATCAAATGAAGTGTATCTACAGCCACAGATAGATGGATAGACAGATACAGAGGTATACCTACCGCTATATAGCTTTGCTGTGCCAGGCACTTTAAAAAAAACCTCTTTCACGCATTAAAATCTAATCCATATGACAGCTTTATGAGGTTGTACTATTATCATCATTTCACAGATGAGAAAACTGAGGCACAGAGGAACTAAGTAACTTGCCCAACACTAGTTGGCTAGTGAATGGTGGATCCTGGATTCACATACAAGTAGGATGTGCTATCTGCCATTATATTATATTCTCTAAAAGATCTTTAAGCATAGGGTGAGGGGAGTGTTTCTAGCAGTCAGCACCTCTGAGCTGAACAGGCTAACTGAAAAGGTATTCCCACGCCAGGCTCTCACTTGGTGGCAGTCTTGTGATGACCCATGGGCATGCACTCGATAAGGATGCTACTGCGTTCAAGTACCAGAAGCTGCATCAGCTGAGCTTCAAGATTTCTTCCAGTGCTGAGATTCCACAGTCCCATGTCCTAAGAGCCTGAAATAGCATGGTGGGAAGCATCACTGGGTCAGTCCCGGACACCTGGCTTCCAAACTTGTAGCTTTGGCATCATGGTCTGTTTGCCTCTGCTTGGGCATGAGGAGAAACGGAGGTGTGCAGGGCCTATGGAGGCTGTAAAAACCTAGAAGAAATGCTAAGAAAGACACACAAGGGTTAGGACAGTAACACAGGGAAAAGATAACAGAAATTGCCATCCATTTGTCCAGAGTTGTATAGTGTATGTTCATTGTAGCATTATAAATAGAAGCCAAAAAATTGGGCATAATATAGCCTTCCACCAGGGGAGCAGATTAAACGTGGGTACATCCATATTAAGTAACTACTAAAAAAAGAGAGAGATCTAAATGTCTAAAAATCCCTAAGATATTTGAAGGTGAAAAAAAAAGTTTGTAACAGTTGTCTGAAATGGGTTCTCATTTGTATAAAAAGGAGATTTTATATACACACACACACAACTGCAGCATGTGTACAGGATATTTCTGGAATCCTACATATGAAACTGATAATGTTGGTTGCCTTTGGGTAGCGGGTTGGAGGTAAGAGGGTCACTTAATTTTTATTACAAAGTCTATTTAAACTTTTAAATTATTTTACAAAACTATGTGCATACATGTATTTTGCAAAAATAACCGGTAAATTAGAAAATAAAATTTAGCTTAAACATGGCATCTGTGATGATGACCTTGAGGTAGCCTCAGAACACCATTTCACTTGACCCCTGAAGTGGGTGGACTGTTGTTAAAGACCCAAACTGCTCTCCTGGTAATAGGCTGAGGCAGACATTAGAAACATACTATTCTGTCTTTCACCTCCAACAAAATTCTCAGAATTCTTTTGAGTTTCTAGGTCTTAGATCCCCCTTACCACTTTTTAAGATGTGGATAAAATATAACAGGTCTTCAAGCTCTAGAGAAAAGGCCAAATCATAAAAGGGATCACTGGGATGTTCTCCATTTTGAGCTTGTAGAAACTAAACCATGTCCATGAGATACCTGAACTAAAAGTGGTTCCAGGTCTTGTTAGCCAGAGGGCCTGCTTTGTACAAGCTCTGAGGAGCAGGCTCTATCAATACTGTCAAAGCCTTCAAGGAGGCATAGCAAATGCCTCACCTTAAGAAAACAAACCATTTTTGCATCCTGTATAGTCTCTCCCACATCTGGGGTAACAGCGCTTTGACAGCTCTGCTTCCCAGAGCGGAAGGCCATCTACCAAGCCAGACCATTGTGCTACAGCCAGTTTTGGGTAATGATCAGAAAAGGAGCACACTCCCAAGAAAGAAACACACACTTACCCTCTAGCTTGTCAGTGTCCTTTGCGGAAGTCTGTCCTGAGACAGCACCATCATTCACTTGTTGGATGCATGCCATGCTCAAGGAAAGAAGGGGACATCAGAGGCCGATCCAGACCTAAGCACTCTTACACAACTTGGCATCTGACAGATGAGGGAACCAAAGGCTGGAGAGGTTGATGGAATTTGCCCAAGCTGTAGAGTGTCAGAGTTGGGACCAGTCCTCAGGGTTTCCCCCGTTCCAAGGCTATCTTTTGTCCTCCTCCTCCTCTCTTAAGGCATGAATGATCCCTGTTTGTAGATGGTTTGTGGGCATGTTAAAAAAAAAAGAAAATGACAGTATAAAACATCATGTGCCAAGAACCTGACGGTGGTTTCTTTGCTGTTGGAGTCCAGTGCAGGGAACAATCAGGAGGGGCTTCATGAGAGAGGAAGGGCATCAAGCAGGAAATGGTGCAGCAAACAAAAGCAGAGCAGTGGCTGGCAGTGGAAGCACCAGCATGGGGGTGGCAGAGAAAAATGGTTTTAAAAAGACCAGGATGGTGTGCCTGACATAGTTTCTGAATGGACACATGGGGAGGTAGAAGAAGGTGCAGGAACCTGACTACCCCACTAAGGGCTAGAAGCTTCACTGCAGATATTAAGTCCGAGTTGATGAAGGCTTTGGAACTCTGCTTTAGAAAGATCAAGCAGTCTGTGTGAAAGATAGTTTTGAGGGGTAGGTAGAGCCCAATAAAGCCTAGAAAGAAAAATGTTAACAAAGTGCTTGGACTTGGGACTCAGGAATCCATAATTTGGGAAAGGAAGAATTAGGACATTGAAGAGCTAGTAACTGATGTGATATTGACAAAGAGAAGGCAGAGAAGTAACAGACAAAATTAGCCATAGGGGAAAAAAGAATGAACATTTTCCCAAGTTACTCCAGTTTCCAGTTTACCCTGAACCTTTAATCAAAGCCCAAACTCATTAGCATCCCTTAAAAATCTCTTAATCATGACCTCAGATTTCCGAAGCCTCAGTTTACCTGGCAAAAGAAAGAACTAGCAGGTTCCGGAACAGACCCATCCTCCTGGCCCATTACCTCCTTACTTGGAAAGTATCTCTCAAGATTCAGCTCCAGTGTGACTTTTTGAGTCTTCCCTGCCTCTTCCCATAGACAGGAGCAAGCCCAGCCTTCCCTTTGAATGTACTGTGCCCGCTATCCTAGAGAAATAGCTAGTGCAGTTGGACCCATCAGAAACAGTCTGGTTGAAGGTTGAGCTGGGTAGTGAGTCACTCACTGGCTGCGGAGTTAAGGAGTCCATGGCTCCTGTCTTCTTCCCTGATGTTAACTGCTTCACTCATGTCACAAAGTCAAGGAAGGGCCCACAGTGTCCCACCTTGTGCCACCTAGGCAGCGCAGGCTGCGAGGCCTTTCACAACCCTGGAGAAGTCAGTTGTCAAGGGCTACTTACGTAACATAGCTGTATGAGCCTCTTCCTCCCCTTTCTCAGGAGAAGACGCAGCTGGCCTTGGACAGGCTCCTGACAGACTGGCCCAATCCTGAAGAACCTGAGACCCTGGTCATCACCGAAGTCCTTCATCAAGTGACCCCAGTCTTCAGACATCCCTATCACCCCAAATGGCCAGACAAGGGACAAGGAGTCCAAGGTCACTATAACTCTGAGGAAGACACAGGGTACAGTGCCTCAAGCCTACCACCTTCAAAAACTTTTATAGCAGAGACGGGACAACTAGTGGATCTGTACAAGATGCTGGGGAGCAGGGGTCCTGACTCAAAGCCAGGACACCTAGCCAGCCCCTTGACAGTCCTTCCAGTGGACTACCTTCCCACCCATGAGGGATACTTACCCTCCAACATACAGTATCTCCCTTCACATGAGGTTCCTATAACTGACCCTCTGGAAGAACTAGAGACTCAGCACATCTCTCTTTCCGTTTTCCCTTCAAGTTCCCTTCACCCGCTCACCTTCTCCTGTGATAAGAAGCTGACTCTGGATCGGTTAAAGATGGGGTGCAGCTCCCTCATCCTGTAAGTGGTAAAGCTTGGAAAGTCAATGTGTCCCTAGTCCCCAATGTGTCCCACCTCCCCAGCCTCCTGCTCATGCAGGCAACACTTCTGGGTGCTGCCATCAGGTCTGCAACTAGAGGACAGACGAGCAGTTCAGGGTCAATCTTGGGAACTGAGAATTGACCTTAACCCAGATACCTCGTCTTGCCTTCTCCAGAGCCTTAGGATTATGGTTAACCCTTGAACAGTGTGAGGGTTAGGGGCACAGGCTTAAATCAGTATGTATTTTTTTTACTCCCCAGAAAGTTAACTGTTGGGTCTGATGACCACTCTTATTGATATTTTGTGTATCTATTATATACCGTATTCTTACAATAAAGCTAGAGAAAATGTTAAGAAAATCATATGGAAAATGTATTTATAGTACTGTACTGTATTCACTGAAGAAAATCCACCTAAATAGACCCACACAGTTCAAATCCATGTTGTCCAACGGTCACCTGTACACCATGTGTACCTAGACTGCAATCTGGGTTCCTGCATCTTTCTTGGCTCTGTTGGCCAGTAAAGCAAAAGGGTAGAGTAGAAACCAAAGCTCTTACTAGCAATCACTAATAGTCCAGGGGACTGTTCATGCAGGTCATACACCTAGGTCAGTAGCATTCAATAGGCCTAAGGTAGAAATGTTATATATATCTTCACTGTTCAATGCAGTAGATATGAACCACAATGGCTACTGACCACTCTGGAATGTGTGTAGTAGGACTGAGGGAGTAAGTGGATTTTAATTGTAATTAGTCACACATGGCTAGTGGCTACTGTATTGGAGGGCACACATCTGAATGACGGATACACTAGGAAGCATTATTATAGGGAGTTTTCAAAACAGATCAACCCAGTTTTACAGATGAAGACATAAAAGACTCTGGTGAACACCAATATAAAAGCCCCCCCCAAGATGGTCATGACTGTCCTTGTGAAAGCCTACACAAATGTACCTTTTTCCTATTGTTTTATTTTATCTTCACCCTCTTTCAGTGAATCAAGAGCAGCTTGATGGTGGAAAGTTACCATAAACCTGCCGCTGCTGTTAAGACCCTGGGCCAATAGCTTCCCCACTCTGCAATCCAGTATCTTGGAAAGTAGTGGGCCAAAGGCTGATACATTGTTTCCTCTTCCTTCTGTTGCAGCAGCTGTTGCCTTCAGGATCAGGGATGTCTCAGGGTCTAAGACCCAAATCATTAAGGTTACACTTGTGTCATCCCCTTCTCCCCAAGGCATCCTATTTTTCCTTCCTCAGGAAGACTCTGAGCTGGTCCTCAGACAGCTCAAGTTGAGCCTAAAAGATACTTTTTTTCTCAGCATGAGAACTTGGAACATGATACATGTTTTACTCATTTAAAGCTGTGGCCCCTGGCTTATCACCCTCCCCTACCCCATCACTGCCTCTATCCCTTCACTATAGGCCCTTCTGCAAAGCTGGTGGGGAAGTCTTTCAAAATGCTTAGTGCCCTTCCCAAATAACAGGATGAAAGGTCCAAGAACCTTCTTCTTAAATCCCTGTCAAGCCCCAGGCCTACCCCCTACCCTGACCCCAACCCAAACACTGGCACCAAGACAGTGTTGGTTTACCAGATGTCCCTCAGAGCTCTAGAAATTGAAATCATAGGGCGCCTGGGTGGCTCAGTTGGTTAAGCGACTGCCTTCGGCTCAGGTCATGATCCCGGAGTCCCGGGATCGAGTCCCACATCGGGCTCCCGGCTCGGCGGGGAGCCTGCTTCTCCCTCTGACCTTCTCCCCTCTCATGCTGTTTCTCTCTCTCTCTCTCAAATAAATAAATAAAATCTTAAAAAAAAAAAAAAAAAGAAATACCTGCTTTGCCTATCCCTGATTTTCTTTTGATTGCCTGGTATCCATCTTAGTCATTCATCCCCTCCCCGCTTGGACCCAACACCCAGCTCTGATCTCCTTATTACCCCTAGACCCTTTCCTGTCTCCAGGTGATATTGCATTTGTTTTCCTAAAAAGTAAAAAAAAAAAAAAAATTGAGAGACTTCCTTGACCTCTAAAGGCTCCTTCTAAGACCACAGAGGTCTCACCCTCTCAATGCTTCCCTAAGCATGATGCCCATACCACTTATTTCCTCTACTGGACTGTAAATAACATGAAGGCAGGAATGATGGTAATCTGCTTCTCCAGCACCATGCCTGGTTCATAGCAGGCTATCAATAGAAAGTAAGAACCATCACCTGCCACGGCTTTCACTTGTTCCTTCTGTTCCAGAAGCCAGTCTAGCTGTGCCTGCTTCCTCTTTATTGGGACAACTATTTGTTTTTCATTCCCAACATTCTAACCTACTGTCACTAACAACATTGCTATATAATACATGTAGCAGTAGCTCGTATTTTAAAGACCTCTTTGGGAATTAGCTACTCCACTATGCCAGATAAAAGATTCTCTTTTCATGGAGAACAGAGGACGGGTAACCTTCTGCCCTTGCCAAGTAGTTTGCACAGTCCCCTCATCCTGCAGGATGCAGTCAAAATACATCAGGTTGCCTCCTCTAACCAGGACTAGGTGAGGCTCATGAATATTCATATGCCCAGTTTTTATTACTCAGGATACTTAGCTATGATTTTAATCCTCACTCCTTCTGTACATCCCAAAGTCAACCCAGAAATCTCTGCTCTATTGAAACACATGAAATTCCTTATTCTCTGAGACCTAGATACTACAAATGGAGTTCAAATTCACTCTTAGTGGATTCATGGGAATCTCCACCACTAATATCTTAAATTGCCTCTTGAAAGGGCCCTCTTTCTCAGAAGCCGGAGATTCTATTTCCTGGGCCCCTGTCTTATTTGGCAATAAAGTCTAACTAGTGTTATCTGGTTCTTTCCCTTTACTGACTTTTCCCTTCCATTCTGTCCTAATTTCTCAGCTTCCATTAATAGCCCACAGCTGCAACTCACCAAGGCCCTCAGGCCAGTGAAAGACATGCCAAGCTAGGCACATTCTATTCTAGTCAATCCCTTATGTTTGATTCTTGGTTTTTCTCCATTAGCCTCTTTTTCCTTCATCTGATACAGTTGTGATCTGTTCCAATATCGCAGCTCAAACCCTCCAAAAAAACCCCATTTTTCTCTTCCCAATCTGAAGGACTCCTGGACGTTCATATTATCCACCCTATGAAAGGCTGGTAAGTGAACTCTGAAGTCACTTCTCTAACGTAACTAGAGATCAGAAAGATCTCCTTTCCACTAATAAAAGATACACAATCAATTGGCTGTCAACGGAAAGGAGTCAGATCTTTACATCACAGCCTAAATGAGAATCTCTAATAATTAACTTTGCAAAACACATACACTAAGTTAGATAAAAATATTTGCAATATATGCCCAAAATAACAAACTTAGGTGCTCTTAAGAGATCAGTATGATAAAAGCCAACACTAAAGAAAATGGACTGGACCAACTCACAACACATGTAACTGCCCAAGAAACATGAAAGAAACAATCACCTGTAATCAAAGAAATGAAAGTTAAATACCATTTTTCACTTATCAAATTAGCAAAATCAAGGGAAAAATTAGCCAGTATTAATCAGAGAAACTGGTGCTCACAACCAGGAATATTAGCAGGCTCCTTTCTGGAGGCAGTTGGACAATGATATTCAGTAAAATTTGAATAAGTAATTCCGTTGGATAAAGGACTGATCACAGCATAGATTAAAATGGAGAGGGGGCCTAAATGCCCTTCAGTAAGGACGTGGTTATAGCATAATCCACATAATGAAACACTCAATTTCATGGAATCTGATTCCACCAGTTTTAGGACGCACCATTACTTTATGTTCTGAGTAGGAAAAACTCCTAAACTATAATATTCCATCAATTTCTATGATGGACATCCCCCCCACCATTTTAACATGCCTGAAATTGGAATGGATTTTAGAATTGCTGAAAAGCATACTATAGTCTTTATAAAAGTATAACATATTTGACATGGAAATGGTCAGTTACAAAAGGCTGAAGAGAATCATCTTTTATAAAATCAATGCAAAAACAAAAACAAAAACCAACCCTGGAAGAATATACACCAAAATGCTAGTGTTATCTCCAGCCATAGGTTTTTAAATTACTTTTTTGCATCCTTTTCACCGAATACTCATTACTTTTATAATTGGATAAAGTCAATAAAATATGAAGTATTACCAATTTCTTTCGAAGACTTGAAACAGTGGATCTAGAGACAGACCCTACTGAGCTGAGCACTTTCTTTAAGCCCATGCCGCTTTCATCCTCCACCGTGTCTGGCACTTTCACTGACCAATAGTACTCCTGTCAGAGGGGGTATAGCAGAAAAGTAAAAAAGGCAAAGTAGATGACACACTTGGTGAGGGTGGGGGTTGGAAATTTTAGGGTAATAACTCAAACGATGGATCTTGGAAATACAAAGTTTATATCACAAGCTAATTTTTCCCAAATCCCCCATTTTAACAGGAATAATGATCAATAACACATAATACAGTCCTTAGTACATGCAGTTTTGAAGGGTGTAATGCAGTGCTGACTATAGAGTTGGGGAAACAGATACAAACTAAGTCACATAACTAGTACATAATACTGGGCAGTCTTGTTTCAGAGCATCAACTTTACTCTAATTCCTTCCTATGCAAGACTGCTCTACTAATTTACATCAACTGGAGTTCTGCCTGTAGTTGACTTTTAATTCCATAAAAATCTTTGATGCCTATTTTTACTAGGGAACCAAAAAATGGTTTTTCTGTACTTTTGAAGTTCTAGATTATTGGTTCTTGAGAAATCTACCTAAAACCACGGTAAAGCTTTAATGACCAGAAAAAATCTGGCACTCCTGAATTTGGAAATTTATCTACCCAGCTAATCTAAAATCCTATAATAGAAGGAACAGGTAGGCCACAGAAAGTAACACTCCCAGTAAAGTCCATTATTTTAAGGAATTGATAAATTGAATATTTAAAGCTTTAAGTACATTATACCTTTTAAATAGAAAAACAGCCAGAGCAATGTGTTTTCTCTTTAATTAAAAAACAGCTATTACCTCACCCAACTTACCTATTTCTTTTTCCATATATGAAGGCTTTCTTGGGGTTGCATTTGACTTAATTTTGTTGTGAATATGAATTATTGAAACATAAATACCCTTCCTCCATTCTGTGGTAATTGGTTCCACATTTTGCTAGTGGCCATTTATTTATAGCAGCAAAACTAGTCTTAATTGGATCTGCTGAGATTTCAATCACATTTCTAAGAAACATACAAACTTATTTATGTGCTGTCATGGGTTCCCTTTAAAAGTCAATTCATGCCTTTTTTTAATTTCCACAAATTTAAATAATTCTTCCATAAGAGACCCTGGCCTTGCCCTAGGCAAAAGAATGTGAGGTGAGGTTCAAAATTCCCTTCCTTGTCACAATTTCAGACATTTGACTACCTATAAGTTAATAATAGGACCCCAAAGAAATACTCTTAATAACTTAGGGAGTTCCTCAGAGAATAAACTGTTCTCAAAAGCCCTGAATTGTCACTGAAAAGACCTGAACGCCCCATAGCAGAATACTTTTACTAGTTCAAAAAACTGCAAAAACATTCTTGCAAAATCAGATGAAAACCAGTAACATAAGACACTTGTTCTTTATGAAAAGAAAATCTCAATTCACCTGCTCAAGTAGCAATGATAGCAAACAATGTGGCCTATGTTAGGCTGAGGGCACACTTCTTGTGCCACCTAAGCCAAGGAGCCTGGAGACCCCAATGCCCAATCCTTCCCAAACAAAAACTCTCAAGGTTGAAAATACGGTGTCGCAAGATTTCATTTAGTAACAGAAATCTTCCATTATTCCATCACAGAGAGTAAAAAGATCACTTGCCATCTTTCCACAACACTGCATAAAATACTTTTAAAAAGGTTTTCTCCTACTTGTACTACAACTTCATTATGACTAGATTACTTTGCATTCCTATACACCCCCTTTAGTTTACCCCTCCTGGTCTATGCAGGGTAGATTTCAAAGCAGCTGCAAAGACAGTTTTTACAAAACACCTTTGGACCTGCTTGCAACAGACTAAAATAACTTGCAAGGATAATTAAGTCAGTAAGTCATTTCTCCAGCTACAGATGCAATCTTCAAATCAATTCAGATTTCTTTCCTCTAAAAATCTGCAGTTATTTTTAAAGTCTAGTAACTCTTAAGTAGCAACACTGATGATCCTGAAAAAAAGGGGAACATCCATGCCCTCCTTTTAACTGGAGGTGCTTATTTCTTCAATATACTGGCAATTTTCTCTTGATAAATCTTGCCCATTTTCTCCTGAAGGGAACGTCTTCTCAGATTAATTCACTTAGCATTACACAGCATCCAAAGCCCTTCTCTACTTCAGTCAACATGACTTCCAGAGTTCTACCATGACCCAGGAAGTGTCTATGTGTGTGTGGGGGGAGGGGTGTCTAATTGTTAAAAACTTCGATTTACGGGTTTTGTTAATACAGTGACTAAATGCCACTCAATCTTCAAGGGATACCATTATGAATAAAATATATCTGCTAAATTATGCTGATTTCCTTCCTAGTGACCAGTAACAGGTCTTAAAAGTACCTTTATCCAATCCATTCTTCTCATGCACTCTTCAGCTCTCTCTTTAGTACTTAGGTAAAAACCTTGGTAACTACATAAAATCATGCTGAAACAAAATTATCTGTCATTTGGAAAAGTTTTTCCTTTACTGGAAAAAAAAAGTGTGGAAGCCTCACTGGAAACTCAGAATTTCTAGGTAAAAGACAAACTCTTTCTCTAGACAGCAAAGTATCTGTTTAGTTCAATTCACCAATGAAAGCCTAAACATTTTCAGCCATGAAACTTTAAGTTGGCGGGGGGTGGTGACAACTACCATCTTCTTTGCTCTGTTTTACACAACTACCTCTGGCAGTCTGAGCACTCTTTGAGTGTGGCTGCCAAACAAAGCAACATTTCACTATGGATTATTACGCCCAAGGTGTTAAAGAATTCAACAAGTTCCCAAAACAAAGTTTTTGACATTATCCATCAGCTAATAAATTTTAGGCTCAAGGTAACAAAACTCTATGCAGTCAAATGTCAAGAACCATGTTCAGGTGGACCACTTTTTAAAGAATCTTCATGCTAGGCGGATGAAAACCAGGGCCATTTCTTCAAATTAAGACAGCTCTAAGTCCTAAAATCTTTAAGAGATAAATGATCAGCTACAACTGCAATTGAAGGTAATATAGGGTAATCAATACTGTCCATTTTCAGTACTCAGTTCACCAAATATCAAAACCCTGAATATTAACTAGCCCTTTGCTCTCCACATTTCCATACCAGTGATACTTTATGCAGCTATTTAAGAAATAAAGCCAGGATCAGGTAAGAGCAACTCTCTCATCACCTGTATCAGTCATCCAAAGTAAGCTTAAGAAATCCATCAGAATTATCAGATACTAGTTATCACCAGTTATCTTTTATAGGTCTTCCAAGCACAAAGCTTAGCATACATACAAGCACACTAGGAACTATTACACCCTGCCAAATAGGCAGCAAAAGGGACAATGTTAACTAATTTAAAACATTCAAGTACCTACATAATTGACACCTCAAACAAAAACATAATTTGGTAATTTCCTGACCTGTATAGGTCATTTTTCATCTTTTCTTTCCATTTAGAAATGCACAATCGACTCATATTTATGAGGTAATCAATGGCACAAAATCTAAATTCTGCCCAAATGAGTATTTTCCTGAGTAAGCTCTGAGAAATGCAGTCAAGAAGCCAGTGATTCACACTCAAACTCAACCTATGGAGTTAATTAAAAGACGTTTGTTTTCTCACCTATACAAAATGTTCCCAACTCTCACCTCATGGGAAAAACCAATTAGGAGTTTAGCACTGACAAAAACTAGCACCGAACATAAAACATTAAACTGTTAATCATGGCATTAGGCTTACTTACTCTTACAGCAAATTTATAATCTCCCAGTTTTCAGGAGATACTTGTTACAAGTTATATCATCTTTTTTAAAACATGACCATCTTTACTAGAGGCTACCAGGTATCTTGCCCTTATTTTGATTATAGAAGAGGTAACTTGCTTTAATACACCTCTAACTTCACAACTTCCCATGGGGTAGGATGATTTAATTTGTACCTAGAACTAAACCTTCACTTAAAAGAACTCATTATATGTTGACCTGGGAATGATAGATCAGGAGTCAGGAAATACTTTCTACAAAGGGACAGATTTTTAAGATTTGTGGGCTACACAAATAGCTTTTAACCCTTTAAAAATGTAGAAGTATTCTTAGTTCATTTAGTGTACAAAAGCAGGCCAAAGGCTGAAGCTTGGGGACTCCTAGCTTGGATATGGAACTTAAACAATACTCATTTCCAATGCTATCTTCCTGAGGCCAAAATCTTGATGGCTTCAAGATGTATCTCTACATCCTAATCATTTTCTGAAATTAAGCCTCTCATCCTTTAAATTTTTTAGATTCTTTGGTTTAGTGAATTCCTCTCAGCCTGAAACAAGCTTTAGTCCTCCTACATCTCTATTTATCTAACCTAAAAATCAAGTGGGATTTTTCAATGAGAACACATCCAAGGTAAACCTAGGCTGAGCAAAGAAACCACCCAAATTTCTAAAAGCTGCCAGTCAATATAATCTTAATGCTAAAACTTTGACAATTTTGCAGATCACATCAATAAACTAGTTCACTAATAACTAGGTCTGAAAATCTGTTGAGAGATCATTTTACAACTTGTCACTAAATATTCTGTAAAGTGTACCACTAATCACACTCTGGGCTTTCTCCAGTTAATTTGGAGATGTGGCAGCGTTAGACTTGCTAAACAGGTTAACTTCAAAATTACAAACGTATAGGTTAAAATCTAAGTACTAATTTACTTTCTTTAGCAAGTACAACTTAAATGTACCTGGACAGCCCAAAATTTACATACCAGTTACTTCAAATTTGGGACAGATGGCCATTAATATACCTGATATAATCTTACCTTGAAGTCTGTATCATTCAGGTTCCAGCAGCTTCACACTTGTTTTAACCTTTTAATACTTGGTTCCTTCCACACAGTACTAGTGCTCTTAAAGATGTGTTTTAAATATCCAGTACATATTTAGACTTTGTATGCAACTCCCTAATGGCACAATAAAATTTTTCTATTTCACTGCAATGACCTCTAGCATTTAGAAAAGTAATAAAAGCAGAATAAAAGCAGAATGAGTACTTAATATTCTGCCTCCAAACCCGTATCTAGAAATAAGCCCCAAATATATTTACAACCCTGGAAATGATGTGTCTTGCTTCCATGTTTAAAATAAAACTGAGTAAATTAACTAAATATATACCTACTCCACATTTTAAAATCTTTCCTAATTCCACACAGATCTCCAAAAACTATTTAACTAAAAAAGAAACTAGATTCCAATTATTTCAATGCAAGCTGAAAATGCCATCAACTCTGGCATTATTCCCTTGTAAAAGCATCAAGATAAATGTTCACTAAAGCATTAAATCAGCCACCACCATTATTTAGAGATCTGTATTAAGGGATTTTTTTTAGTATTATATCATTGGTTTAAAAAAGAGTGGCATTCAGTATGATTAACCTTCAGGCTCAAAATGTGATTTGCTAAGAGAAATGCCAACTGCCATGTCAGTCCTTGAAATTCATTTTGTAAGTTAAAAATTCAACTTTCTAATTGTAGTAGGTTTCATCCCTTCCAAATGTGATCCAATGTCCTGATTTAACAAAAACCCCACATAAAATCTAAATCTAAGGGGGAAAAATGAAATACGAACATTATCTTGGGGGTGCACACACAGGTCAGAAAACACATAACGATAAATGGGCTCCTATTTGATTGTTTTCATTACTTTTAAGAAGTGAGCATGAAAATAAAATCTTTATTTTCAGTTATTACCCACCAGTAAGAGAAAGTTAGGTTCACAGTTTTAGCTCTTGACACAAAAGTGAACTAGGAGGCAAATTTACATCCATCAGATACAACTAATGGACCAACTTTTTAAAGTTCAGGCTATCTTGAAAGCTTGCAACATACCAGATATTGCTGTATTCTCTAGTGACAGAATGCCAGCAACAGCTGACACTAAGAACTTGTGAAGTGTTTTTAATAGGAGGTGTTTTCTCTATGTTGCTAAAAACCAAGGTTTATATAAACATGTTACATGTTTGGAAACAAGTTAAGATACTTGAAAGTCTAACCACAATGATTTCGGAGTGTGTATGTTGCAATCTCAAGAGGGGTCAATAGTCCATATGGACTAAATTAATACTTGCCTCTGGGTAGCAGGTATGTTTGTAAATATAAAATTATATTAGACATTAGCACCAGTGCAGAACATGCTCAGCATCATAAGATCCAAAACACCAGCACAAAAGTTTATCCATCATTAAAAACCAATTACCTCATTCCTAAGATGTCAAACTAGCAGGTAACTAGATTAATAAATCTAACCCAAATGAATAACTCTTGTACTGTACAATTTCTCTTTCAGAAGTATATGGGAGAATGAATCAGCTAAATAGAAGACATTTTATGATTTAAGATCTTCAATATTTCAAAACTGGACATTACCATACACAGGTAGAAAATACTGAGTGAAAAAAGATCTTTGAAACTATACATGAAAATTCCTTTCCTATTTACTAATAAATGTGGCATAAGATTTAAAAAAAAAAAAGATCCTAGAAAATCTGTGTGTTGATAATTCTCTCCATGTATGTTTTAGTAAGTGGTGATGCTCCCATTCAAGGAATCCATTAACCTAATTTTCTAATGGAGGAAGAGGTAAAAGATACTTATCACTTTCTGTGGAACAGTCATCGATCAAAATTAACAGCAATATAGGAAATTCAGAAACATAAGATTTTTGGTTTATATTTCATGGACGGTGCTGCTGTTCCAACCTTATAAAGTAAAGCTGTCTGCTTTCCAAATTCCAAAAATTAACATACTCCCCCATCTTACCATACAAACCAGTGCCCTTTGGTTTCTTTAGAAAAAGGAAGGATTAAAGGGTTGTTGATTATGGAAGATCAATTTTGATTTGGGACCTTCCATACACACAAATCATACTGAGTGGCCAGGCGCTTATTTTACACAACAGTTTAAATATTCCGCAGTAGCCAAATCAATTTGTTCCACCCACCCTTTGGAGGGGAAAAAAACCCAACACCCATAAAACTACTTCACTTGATATGATGTGTATCAACAATAAGTAGCTTAAACTTCCACCAATAAGGTGTCTGGTCTGGTTTTTAAAATGGGAAAGTCACACATTTTAAAAGTAAATATACTTGAAATTGTGAGTCAATTATAAATTTGAACCTAATGAACCATGCAGGAGCAAGGGTTAATAAACCAATGTGCTTTGAATTTGTTCAAGTACTGATATTTCTGTATATAAAGATTTAGCATATATAACAGCTATCATGAGAAGTGAAAAAAGGTTTTCCCCAGAAATGAAAATATTAAAACTAAGTTAAAATACATAAAGTAGTATTAGTATTCCACACAGCATAAAATTTGACAAATCAAAGTTTACATGACCCAGTTGACCATGTGTGAAAATGCAAAGCAGGTATTAAAACTGATATCATGTCCAATATTTAAAACCAGTTTGTAATTGGGAGAACATCTAAATCCTTAATTAAAAAACACAAATGAAGTGAAAGCTTTAAACTGGTACACACTGTTCACACCTATATTTCAAGTTTGGAAATGCATATTTGCAAGCAGCAATACAAAAGTATTCATGAAGAATGCATAATCTCTGAAAATTATGAAAACATCCCTGCTACCAATACATTTCTAAATACAAAACTGACTACCATATTGTTACTTCTGTGTAGCGAGAGAAGTTCATTTTCAAAACAGATAAAATTCAGTCTTTAGGTGTGAATGGTATGAATGACAGTCTTTTTTTTTTTTTTTTTAAATTCTTAAGTCGTTTGGGATCCTTAAGCATGCAAAACCTCAGATGGGAGGGTCCACAAAGGAACCAGGGTTGTCTTAGGGCATCCAGTTAAGCCAGAGCTGGGAATGCCTCAGGGTCATCTACATCAGGAGCAGAAGCACTTGACTGAAAAAGAAACAAATCAAAATTAACAATTCTCAAATCTTGGACTGCCAGTGTCTACATTTACACACATAACTCTAAAATACTAAGTAAAAACGTGTCAAAGCTTTACTGTTATGGATCAGAACAGGACTATAATTATTTGCAATGAGCCTTGTCCTGAGAGTCTATCAAGACCTACTCCTTAATAACATCATGAGTTTAGTTTTCTAATAAATCACATAAATAGATCCACATGGGATATGTATGTGGATTCTTTTTTACTATTATTCTCCTCACTTGCTAAATAAAAATGGCATCAATTTGAAATTCAGCCAGCTAAGAAACCTATTACGTGATTCATTCATCAGTGCTAGAAAGGGACCCAACTGCTATTTACACTTAAAGAATAACAACAAAAACATATTGAAAGATCCATATACACAACATTGACCTTTTAAAAAACCTGATGTTCGGAGGAAGAAAAAGAAATCATCACCCCATTATCATCAGCAACTATAAAAATCTGTATTAAGCTACCACTATAATCAAACATTGACAGACTCAATCAAGCAGGTAGGACCCCAATTTGTGTATCAGGTGTTGAGAATTCAGAAGGACATCATTGTTTCCTACCCAGACCACAAGAGACAATGAACTAACCTAACCCAAAGGTTACTGCTAATACTTAAATAATATCTAGTCATTAACAGCATATACTTGGGCATCAAAAAGATCATAGTGCAAATTTATCAATTACCAGGGCTTCTATAAAAATATTTAAGAACTGGTTTTGTGTCATACACATTGTACAAAGCATTAAATTATAAAAGCAGGACAAAAATGAACTCAGCTCTCACACTGTAGTAAAAAAGAAAAAAAAAATCAAGGAAAAAAGTGCCAATCATCATCCAGTTAGTAGCACACAATTATGGACACAAATGCTATACTGAGAACTACAAAAGTAGCAAAGAGTCTAAGCAAAGGAACTAGACCTCAGCCAAAGCCAAGAGTTAACTTGGTTCCCTGTACCTAAATTTCCTCCTCTATAAAATGGGGATGTCAATGTAGTAACAAGAATTAAATGTAATAGTACATAAAATACTTAGCACAGCACTATGACCAGCACCTAGTAAGTACTCAATAAACAGTGATAATACAACTTTACTAGCAGCGCTATTCAGTTAAGTGCTTTAAAACAAAAATACAGCCTAAAATGTAATTCAAGTTCTTGAAAGTATACCTACTTTTTTCCCCTTCTAATCCTACCCTCAAAGGACTGTAAATCACTGCTAGGGCTGATTACTTGAAAAGAGGTCCTCAAATTACTTGAAAAAGTAAAAATTCTTAAAATTACCTTGTCAGTTCTGCTGCCACGGTTTGGACGTCCACCACGCCCACGGCCACCTCGTCCTCCCCTGCCACCACGTCCTGGGCGGCCAAGGTCTCCAAAATTGATCTCCAGCTGAGACGTTATATCATTTGCTGGCTTCCGGAAATGATGGTCCATAACCGAATCTTCAGCATGAGCCTAAAAATTTAAGAGCAGGCATGGAGTGATTAATAGGAAAGCAACACTGCAAATTTCTAAATATTGAACTTTCTCTTAAAAAGACCAAAAATCTAATCTGCACTTCATGTGAACAAATGTTATCAACAAATAATAAAAACTGCCAATGCCACTACAGTTAATATGTAAGGCTTGGGGATCAGCTATAGTGATCTTAGAGGAAGAACCCCTTTCACTTTTAACTTTATAAGCTACAGTTGATACTGGCAAGTCTTAATTAAAGGTATATAATCAAACAACTCAAGTGGCTGGGCCCCATTTGAAATCTACCAAATCATAATCTTTGGGAGTTAAGTCTGGTAAGTACATTTTAAATATGTCCTTCAGATTAGATTCCAATATGAACCCCTCATGAAGACTTTTGGATAGGTGGCATGTGAGGTCTCTACTGGTGATAAATAATGAATCACTTTTTAAGTTATAAAGAAAACCCTGGCTCTGTACTCTTCCAAGTATTACTTGGGAAAATAAATCTGTATAGGGGCGCCTGGATAGCTCAATTGTTAAGCGTCTGCCTTCCGCTCAGGTCACAAACCCTAGGGTCCTGGTATCAAGCCCCACTCGGGCTCCCTGCTCCACGGGAAGCCTGCTTCTCCCTCTCCCACTCTCCCTGCTTGTGTTCCCTCTCTTGCTGTGTCTCTGTCAAATAAATAAATCTTTAAAAAATAAAGAAAAAGAAAAAAAATCACATATTAACTTCTCAGAATGCTTTTCTGTTCATATGCAACTATTCTGTGTTCTTCCCTATAAATTGGAGAACTACAGATTCAAGTGAAACAAAACTTTACATCAGAGAACCTTGAAAAGCCAAGCACAAATAAATCCAAGCCTTAATTATAGACTGGTAACCTTAAAGTTAACATGTTTGTGAAATCCAGATCCTCCTTTGTATTTATATATAACGTACACCACCCCACTCTGAACAAAACAAAACCCAGTTTTACACTGCTTAATTCCTAATTTCTTCCTGTATGTTTGTGATGAGTAAGTTTTAAAATCTTCTAGTTGATAACTTTTCTTACACTACTTTATGTTTTAGTTTTTCTAAATACCGGTATAATCCTTTTCCAAAGGAATAAAGATTTTGTTCTTTCTAAATCTTGTAACGCTACATCTGTTAGTAACTATCCCTGAAAGTACCAATAAATTTTGTACTTATGTACTTACGTTTTCACCCTTTAATCATCTAATATCCAAATTAATTGTCATTCCTCAGTGCTAGGCCAACCTAATTTAAAGGCAGCAGAAGGTTCTTCTTAAAACAGCAGTTTTAAATTAATGTTTAAATGTAAATCCACAAAACCACCAGCAAATTAAAATCAATTATATATACTAATTGTTTAATTTTTAAATGTTTGCTATTGCAAGGCAACAATACCAATTCATTAATTAGAAGCGTTTTCTAAGTTTCTAGAGCACAGAAGAAAAAAAACCTAATTGATATGCTACTGAAACACCTCAAAGGCTTTACTACAGTAACATAGAGGAAGTCTGGATGTTCAGGGAACATTCCTTTAAAGGCAGCAAATAAATCTGCAAAGTTTTTTTTTCTTTTTTCCTAGAGCAGTGAAATGATAATCAGGAAATAAGAGCTCTGGCTTCAGCTCTGTCAATTAACACCTTAATTCAGTTTTCCATTTCTAAAGTTTTTTATTTTCCCTAACTACTACTTATTTGTTTTGAGGATTAGGATACGTAAAGAGAAAGCACTTAAATATACAACAAACTTGAAGACCTATACATATTCAAAGACAAAACCATATATGCCAATAAGGTCAGATCTAAACAGGTGAACACATCACAAAGGCAACATGAATCCAAACAAATAAAAGTGGCTTGGTAACAAAAATATCCTGGTTTCAAAATTATTCATAACCAATTTCACACTTTAATTTTCAAAAATTTCTAATCATATATCTTATTATATAATAATTATTTCTGAAAAGCTCATTGTAAGACTATGATACCTAACCTGATGTCTACAAAATGCATAGAGACTTCAAGGCAATTAATGAATTATGTAAAATATATCAGTATCTTGTGAATGTGTCTTGTTCTGGAGAAAACAGTTCTGTCAAGACCCCAAAAAAGTTACAGATAATTGTGTCAAAAGTGCCTAAATACATCTTTTTTGTATTAACCTAAGCAGTTTAATCATTAGTATAAATTAACCATCTCCCCAAGATGAACTTTCATGGTTTCTTTAATCAGGAATACTTTGTTTAACCCAGATACACAACACAACTTTATGTGAAAGAATTACCAAAAAAATAAGCAAAAGCATTCAAATGAAGCAAAATATTTTTTTCCTACAGGACCTGGCACTTAAAGCAATGTCCCCATTTATATTATTTTATGGAGTCAATGTTTAAAAAAACCATCTATAAACCTAGAATAATATTTAAGTCTCTTCAACTTGATTTTATTTCAAAATGTCCCAAGTTTGTGTCACAGCTATTTAAGAAAATTAACATGCAATAGCTCATTGAATCTTTTTATTACAGGTTGACTTAATAACATTTCAATTTAACTTTATGACTAAAATCTCATACTTGCACAAGCCCTAAATGATGTAGCAGTGAGCCATTCCTCTAACGACCTGCCCCAGGGACTGTTACCAAATCAAAAACCACCAACGTGTCTTTTTCAAATATTTTCATTAGTAAATTAATTCGCTGGTTCTTGTAAGACATCAGTCCTCAGAAAGGATAGCATCATTTATTGAAGAGTCTTGATCTTTACAAATGACAAAGGCAGAGTTTGAAAAACTGAATACTGATGAAGCCACTCTTAGCTTAAACCACATGAAAATGCAAATCTTTCAAATGATTCATAGGCAAGATTTTTAAAAAAATACTACAACTTTGAAAAGACCTACCTTAAATACTAGTAATGTATTACACACAACTGACTGCTTTCCAGAAAAAACAACAAAACCACCACATTAAATATACCGTGGATGGACTGACGGACTACCTTTCTTGAAATACATGGTAATGCAGTTTATTTTCCTTTCTGAACAGTTTATCTACCCCAAATAATCCTATGTAAGTAAAGCTTTCATTTTCTATAAACATTATCCATGTGATATTTTAAAACAGGAAGTATAAATATAATTCAATACACATTTGAACATTTTCAAACACCACAAAACTTAATTTTACCTCTTCACTCTTTGACTTATGAAGAACAAATCCCTTCTTCCACTGCCCATCAGCACCTTCATTTGGTTTTCGGATATTAAATTCTACTTTTGCCCGGTCCTTATTTTGAATAGCTTTCCACTCATCCAAAGTCATTTCTTTTGGACCCTCTTCCTTTACTTCTTCAACTTCGTTCTCCCTGTGAAAATATATTTGTTTTATAGCTGGTAAGGGGTTGATAAAATCATAACTTATGATTATAAGGAAGAAGTTAATATTGGCTTATTGATAATCTTTAAGAGATTATCCAAGGACAAGAGGATCCCAGTCTTCTGTCACCCAATGGCTAATACATAACTTGGTGGAGGCTAGGAATTCAGTGCTTATTCAATTAGTCAAAGCATGGATAACTGAGAAATATACAATTCAACTTCATAAACTATGAAATCAACTATTAGTAATAACAACCTTGAACTGTCTTTACCCAAAATACACATTTCTTAAAGCTATACTGCTTTAAAACCATACCCTTATGTGATTAAAATATTTAACCTAGCTTCTCCTAAAGCACTTAATTTCCATAATTTCCCACAATATAGGACTTGTAACAAAAATAAAGGCAGTCATCTAGGATGCCTGTGAACAACCAAAATTCATATTCTAGAATATGAAAGAACTGTTCCTTTTATCAACACTCGATGGCGAAACAATTTTAAAAGCAAAGTTCCCACAAATCCAAAATCCTATATACTCCAAATTTTCAAACCAGCCTGTATATGGACAGGAAACTGCGGTTCCACTAGTATTGGAACCCTCCACAAAACACAGTTTCAATACTTAATATGAAATTAGTTATTTCCAAATACAATTCTCAGGATGTAACTTATATACAATCCTTTTCCCTTTTTATAAAAACAAAGCATGGGCCCAAGAATCCATTATTTTGGTCTAATCTCAACTTGCAATTGTCACCAAACAAGTTGTTTGCTATTTTGGGAGACCTGCTTCCTTCCAAAGATAGCAGGTGATTCAGTTAGCCTCAGAGCTCAAATATCTCCGCTCCATGCTACTCCTCACTGTTTGACAAATCCTATCTTAAAACTGCCAATACCAAGTTTACATTTAATTAGTGAGATCTTGGCTATCAATATCGAGTCCAACTCTGTCACTTTACAAATGAGAAAACGGAGGGTCAAAAAAAGGTCCTAGTTATTCCCAAGTCATGACATAGCCAAGAATAGAACTTGGCATACCTTTACCACGTCATGAAACCACAACACCTACCTTCAAAGGTTGTTTTAAGAATCAAATGAAACAAAATAAAAGTTCTGGGAATATGTATTAAGGGAGTTAATCAAAGTTCAGCCTGTGCTTCTTAAATTTATATTTCCACATGCAAGATTTAATGCTATATTCAGATTCCCCCTACTCTGGAGTAAGACTAGAGGCTGCTCTGATGTCATCATCTTGATCTTCTTTAGCCCAAATATCCCCAATTTCATTCCTGGGTCCTGAGAGGAGGATTTGTTTGCAATATGTTGTCAATACATCATTTCTTCTGATAAACAGTTATAATCTTTCCAAATCACTCTTAAGGTGATTTAAATATAGGCTCTTTTATTAAAGGAACAGTTGTGTTGGGCACTGTGAAATACTTCTGTTACTCTAAGGTTCATTTCAGTTGCCCATCATAATTTCATTGTTTAGCACTCAAAATTCTAACTTCATATTACCCCAAGTTCAACATATCACTTAATACCATGTATTTTTATCTAATAGTGAATCAATTGTTATTCCTTCTTCCAACAAACCTATGGAATATGTTATTACCAACAGTGGTTCACTATAGGAGCAATTCTTGGAGAAAAAGCAGAAAAGCATCCCCTCCCTGATTTAAATAAGCTCTGATTAAGAATTACAAACCCTAAATAATTGGTAATTTAATACTTTAAACCACAATACTGTAAGAAATGGCCAGCATGTAAATTCTGCTTGGGTTGATGGAAACTAAAGGAAGGCATTAAATTATTTCTACCAGCGTTAACTTGTCTATTTATAATTCCTCCATCCTTGAATGAAAACTTCAAAACCAAATCTTATACTTAAAAACTCTGAAAATGAAAAGGATTAAGAAAGCCAGTGAATTAATAACATATTCTGGCCCTTGCTCTCCTCATACATTTTAAAATAAGCCAATAAGGCTATGTTCCAATTCTATGTTAATGGAAAAAGAAAAATTCAGAGAAATTAATTTTAAAATGGTCACATTTTCTAGTTTTAACTGTCTCAAAACAAAATTTATATAGTAAGAGTCCAAAGTACTTTGAACTGTGTGTTCTAAATTCTCTCTCTTCTGACAACCATTTGGTCAAATTTGTAGAAACGCCCAACTTTAGCTTCCAGTTCCCACCTATTCAGTGTCTCTGGACAGCTATCATCACCAGGATTATTCATTACAACTTCTCTACCAAATAAGATATAGCTAAGTAAAATGCAGGACATCTTATTCCTATTCTCCATTCTCAAGTTAAATAGTTAATTTTTGTTCTTAAGGTAAACAGGTATTAGCAAAATAATGTATTTTCCTTATCTTTTCAAAGATGACAATGATAATTTCAAATAAAAATAACCATTTCCATTTTTTAAACCATTATAGCCTAATATACGAATGTGTAAAACACTCTTCTAAATAGATACTATTTGAGGAATTGGGTTATAAGCCTATTAAAAACCATCAAATAATAGCATTAAACCTATATGTTATTTTCTCGGTAGAAACCCAGATTGCTTCCAATGCTGTGTGTGGCATCACCACTGTACATAAAACCACTTACTTATTTTCAGTGTCTGCAACTGGATGTTCTTCACCTTCAGGTGTTTCCTCAGTCACATTTGATTGATCCAAGTCACTGCAATTATAAGATATTTGTTTCTGAATGTATTTTGGGGACTCTCTAAGGAAAAAAGAAAAAGAAAATCATCTAGGTCCATTTACATGTAGCTTAAGGATTTTTTATACAATTTTAAAATCTTCACATTCTAAGAGTCTTTTCTTACTAAATTTACTTCCTAGTAGACGTCCAAGAGAAAATAATTCAAAAATGCATACTGATCCAAGTTATATTTCAAGTACTTTATTCCAAAAGTAGCAGGACAGAGTAGCTTGCTTTAAGACAAAGCTTCACCAGCCTATCAAATTTTTGTAATGACCACAAGGGTCAAGAGCTACAATAGGAACTATTAAAGACAGAAAATCAGAATCCCCAAGTAACTTAAATGTAGGGTTTCAGGAAAAGTTACATAGCCATATGAAAAGAAAAACATCACATTTATTTAAATATAGAAAAATTGGTCATGTGACATGCTGTACTCAAACATATCCAACAAGATATTGTAAGGAAGTAGCTCTGAGATGAGAGCATCTGTTCTTGTCCTAGGGACAAGTAAAATTTAATAGTTATGGATAAAACTCTAATAAAGCATAAAATCTTATTTAAATATTATTTATTTTTAAAAATCAGAATACCAACGTTAATTCATCTTTGACAGTTCCCCAGTTGTGAGATCCGCTACCTCCACGTTTGTCCTCATGCTTCAGGCCACTGTAATGTGAAAAAGAACTAACAAAACTGAGTTAACATAATACTCTTTAATTCTAGAAATTCAAATTTTGTTTTATTAAAGAAGTAGATTCACATGTAAAAATATAATAAAAACCTATATAAGACTTACGATCTATCACTTCCACTATGCCTATCAAATTCACGTTTGCCACGAGAATCAAATCCATCTCCTCGGCCCATTCCACGTCCACGGCCTCCTCGACCTCTTCCAAGACCACCACGGCCTCGGATAGGCCGGTCAATAATCGGTCTACAACAGATAAAAAATATCATATACTTCCAAGGTTTCCAGGGAAAAAAAGGGGGGGAGGAATGCATCCAAAGGCTCAAATGTAAAAACATATTTACTGGCTATAATTCAATGGCTAATTAAACACACGTTTTAGAAAATTCAAAAACAGTCTACTTCTAAACACATAAAAGAAATCAGAACTAGGAAGCTCCCCCCAAAACAAGAAAATTATTTTTGCTTTCTCTAAAACTTTACTACTAGTGCCTATACTTTTTCATGATTATTCATATTATAATCCAGTAAAACCACTACACCTTACCAATACACTTCTAAATTAAACATATCTAACATGCATAACGAGTGAATAAAGGCATGTAACATGCATAATGAGTAATCTGTTTTGCTATAAACAATTACCCAACAGAACTTTCCTGCTAACATCTAGGGATGCCAAGGAAAAGAAACTGACCATCGATTCAACTGAAGTGTTTCATTACCAGAAATCCAAGACTGAACACTAAAAATTGTTACCAAAATGTTCATAGTAGAACAATGAATACACTCATATTTCTCTGATAAATGTAACCAGCCACACTGCTACCTGGCAAATTATGCCCAACTTATAGCCTTGTATTAAGATATGACTCTTAAACTAACAAAACATTAAGAGATTAAAAAAAAATCTTGCCTATCAACTGAAAATTCTCCTCCTTCACCCTTTTCTTCAAGTGGCTTTTCAAATCGTCGTTCACGAGGTGGTCGCCTTTCTGGTCTCCTGTCAATTATTTTCCCTTCACCCTGCAGCTGTTGATCAGGTCTTCTTCCAACACGTCTTATTCCTGAAATGATAAATAACCTGCATAAGCAAATTATTTTTTGCAACACAAAAAAATTGGCAGACCACTGAAAGACCAAAAAAAAAAAAAGTTGCTATTCTTTCAATCTAGTAACTAGCACTTGCTGAAGAAGGCAAAAACTGGGCATCTCTATAAAGTGTAACAAAGTACCTGAGAAATTCCTATTTAAAGACCAATAAATGTTTCAAACTTCTATTTAGTTTGCCAAATTATGCCTCCCCCAAGGAATCTCTGTAACTGACTTGAAAGTCATCTGGGTAGCCATCATTCCTCTTTTCAAAATGCCACAGTCTCTTAATTTAAAATTCTAACTTTTCAGAAATTTTAGGCATGCTACATTTTGGCTTTAAAGATACCAAAAAGATTAACACCAGTAGCCATTCATTAATAATATCCAAGCAAATCAACACACTCACCAGATAAGGGCCCTCAAAAAAACAGTGAAGACCACACCATTTTACATGATCTGGAGAGAATAAAACTACAGCAGAGTAAAAAGAGTGATAGTTTTATAAATCACAAAACTGAAAGGGAAAGAGCATTGAGGATTACATCTCCATAGTTTCAAACAACCAGAAAAAAGTAGTTTTCCTCAATTAGTTTTTGTATATGTAGTCACATATGCATCCATCCATATCCACACACACACAGTAAAAAAAAAAAACATACTGCTATGCAACCACTAGGAAATAGTCGTATTATAAATGGATAGTTTTTTTTTTTTTGCCTTAACACGTATCTTTGTTTCCAAAGAATCTTTAAAAACCACACACACACACACACACACACACACCCCTTTAAAAACAGTATTCAAGAAATAGAAACTTGTGGCACTAAGTAATGGCTGAAGCATTTACTGATTTCCCCCTGTATTACTTTTTTCCTGCTAGTGTCTGAGGCCCACAAAGGCAACCAGTATGCATTACTGGCCTTAAGGATAAGTAGATAAATTCATGACTGGAAAATTTCAGGTATGCTCCAACTCCCAAACCATAATTTCTGACAAAGTTAAAAAAAAAAAAAAAAAAAAAAAGGCTGAGGAGTTGGTTTTATAACAAAATCTTAAATTGATTCAATGATTCTAAGAAAGTGACCCACCACCAAGATGCGCCCCACATTCATTTTCTTGTAACTAAAGTCAAATGGTAAATATCAAACTCATAAATGAAATTTTAAGGTCCATGCCACATAAACTCTCTGGACAGACCACAAATGTTAGATCTTAAGGCATCTTAAAACAAATGTTGTCACAGGTATAGCATACTGGGGTGGAGCTATGGAACCACTCTTTATAATAATGATATCCAAGCCAAACACACCCAAATGTGAACAATGGCTTCCTTCCCCACCCAATATTCATTATGCTTACAGAGCCTAAAAAATTTACTAAATAAATTTACCCAATGACTGACATTTAAAAATTCAAGCTTCTCTTAATCTAGTTACCTGCACTTGCAAACTCACTTGATTTTCAGTAGATTCCAGGCTTTGAATAAAAAAATTAAAAAAACACCTTGGTCTACACTCTTAGTGAAGTTCTGTGGTGTCAGTTCTCAAATTCTTCAAATGGACAAAAGACAAGCTACAAAACTCCTATAATATTAAATACATATATCTAAGGTATGTCTAGTATTTGCCAGCACCTATATCCAAAGGCAAAGAACACATAATCAGGTAGCAATTCTTCCCACTACAAGAGGTAGGGAGACTTTTTCCAGGTCTATATGTCTCCAATGCCCAGAATGCCGACTGACAGGTAGTAGAATCTGAAAACGAAATCCTTCTCATTCAACATTTTTCCATATTTATAAGCTTATGTTTTATGCAATTTAAGGTTAAGAGTGCTATATGTATTGATCTAAAAAAGATGGTGATAGCTAATATGGAAGTTCTCCCAAGTAAAGAGTACTGAACGTTGAACTCTGTCCTGGTTATAAATTTATGAAATAATTCCCCACCTGTGCAACTTAAAATACTAGGTTCCAAGTTAAAAGCTTACCTCCTCAAATATGGGCTTTATGATCAAAACAACTGAGGGGTTTAAACCAGGCTTCATGCTTTGAGCATTAAAAATGGGTGAAACACAATTACCTGATACACTTCAGATTTATACATTAGATTCAATTTTTTCATGCACTTTTTTGATTTAGTGAGATCAAGGAGGTAAAACTGAGCAAAAATCATAAACAACACAGGCCTGTGTTCCTTAACGCAGAAATTAAATAATTATTCAACTGTGCTACAGGTTGCTTTAAAATTTAAGATGACTGAACAGATATTTGGTCTAAACGATGTATACAGGGCTTTCCAACACTCCTACCTTGAGCTTCTCCCCAACCTGTAATTTTAATACAAGAACTCTTTTGTTTTATTCACCACATAGGTTCTTCATTCCAAGCATCACAGAAGTTCTTTATTTAAAAAAAAAAAAATCCTAAACCAAAACCTAGCACCATTGCTGTGATTTTTAAAATTAGTTGAATGCTACGGAATTCAATGAAAACTAATGAGAAACAACTTCTTTCAGGAGCACGTGGCAGTAAAGGCTAAATTCAACTTTCAACATAAAAAGGCAACTTTAAAGATCCAGTCTTAGGATCCTACACCTACTTGCTACTGATCACGTACACTTTTTATCCTCAACTGTTCTGCTTTTTCGTCCACCACAAAAGACAAAACAGTAGTAAGAAAATGCAAAAAATCAGCCTCAAAACAATCCTGTGAAGTTTACAGTGACCCCTGGAAGCAACTATTACCCGCCAATGAATCCCGACCATGCTTCACGCACATGTGGAGAAAAAGCTACACTCAAAAGAGCTCTGCTGTGGCAAAAGTTGTGACAGCCTCTGCACTCAATTCACCACGAGGCCCAGGCCGGGCCACCACATGAAATACTGAGTGCAGGGCGGGGGGGTTGTCGGGAGAGGACGAGCCTCAGGATTTCCCGCAATAACTAGTCTTCGTTCAGAATTCCCGCTTCTGCTTACTACAGTGTAAGCTTCTCAAAAGCTTAATTCACTCTAGCAAGTTAGTCTTTAAATATTTGAAGGAATGAGGAGGGACAATAAGGCACATGTGGCACCTGAAACAGTAGCTCACTCCACAGAACCTCGAACTACCTCAGGTGCAAACTCCGACCCCCAGCTTTTCAGTGGGGGTACTCCGCGCCATCGTGGGACAAGATGGCAGGAGAGAAGCCAACCGCACCTCAAAGCAGCACGCCGAGGGAGAGCTCTGAGCAGGAAGAAGCTGTTACTCCGTAACTACAAAAGCTTCAGTAAGTGGCCAGCCTGCCCGAACCTCGGTCCATGCGCTTGCCCGCCAAGGAATCCGGCGGGAAGGCAACAGCCTCCCAGGATTGCGAACACGCTCGAAGAGCAGCTTATCTCTGGAGCACGCTCCCCCGCTCAGGAACTGAGGCGGGAAGGGGGTGGCTCCAGGATCCTTGCAGGTGGTTTCAACTTGGGGCTACCACGTTCCCAGCACCTTCGCGGGACCTGGCTTTTGTCGTGGGGGTGAAAACGTGAGGAAATCGGAGGCAAACTCTCCCGCGGACCCTCGGAAGTCCAGAGGCAAGTGGTAGCCTTAAGTACCCTCGCTCCTTCCCTCCATCCCGGGTCTCCCCCACCTTCTACCACAGCTTTACCTTCTTTCTTAAGCGCCACGGGCGGCTGCGTCTCCTCTTTCTTGTCAGCCACGCCAACGCTGGGGGGCAGCGGGTTCTTGCGGTCTTTCTGGGACTCTTTACGCAGCTGTTTGCCTGCCGCGGTGGAGTTGGTCTGGGCTGCGGCCTGAGCTGCGCTCTTGGCCCCAGGGCCCCCAACGCCGCCCCCGCCGGCTTCTTTTTTCTTGTTCTCTGCTGCCTTCAACACCTCAAAGGGGTCCGATTCGTCGTCAAATAACTGGTCGAATCGGTTGGTGACCACGCAGCCGAAGCCTTCCTGTAAGTGCCCAGGCATGATGGTGGCTCGCCGGCGCGTTCCTCCACGGATTGCAGCGGGCCGCGCCGAGCCAAGAGCGCCTGCTTCAGCTCTTCCCACAAGATGGCCGGGCCGAGAGAGGGGGGTCGTCTTCTCTTCCGGCGCCAGGCACACATCCGGGAGCGGCCAGCGCCGCACGGCACTATGGGGTATGTAGGCCAAAGTCGCTTCTCTTGAGGCGTCTCCTGGAGCCAAGACTACAATTCCCAGAATGCACGGCGTGACAACTCTTCGCGCGCGCCTAAGAGGCGGGACCTCACGGAGGGAGTGGAGCGTGCGAGCTGAGGGCGGGGAAGCGCGGTGGTGGGCGGAGTCCTGCCACCTGCTCTTGCCACCCTCAAAGTCTCTGGGTCTTCAGCTACGCCGAAAACAGGAAAACGTGACGGCGTATTTCGCTCGCGAAAGTTCTCTGTCTTCAGTTTTACTCACCCCGCCTCCATTCCTGGACTAACTTTCCCCACCTCACCGGGAAGGTCAAGGTGACTAGATTTTACAAGTGGGGACTCGCAAACTTCCAGGGCTGGAGCGTTGCTGAGGTACCCCACTGGCCTCCCGAAGGCAGGTCCCGATCTGTTCCAAGTCCCTAGCTGCCCAGGTGCTGGAGTCGCCCTCTTGCACCGCCAATAATGAATCGAGACTCTTCTGTTTAATGTGAGAAGGAATACGCTTTCTCTCGCGGGGACACTAGCTCGGTTAGCAGAATTAATCGAAAAGACAGGTTGAACTATCGCAGGGGAGTGTTGCGCGCCTTTCCTGGGTGTTGCGATGGGTGCTTTAGGGAAGTCAATCCAATTGTCCATTAGTGTCCGGCAAGCTAAGGATTAGGTGTTAGTAAAATGTGCTCAAGAAATAACATTTTAAAGCATCCGAGTGTGCAGGGTGCTGACAGATGCAGTGAGGGGAGGAAAATATGTCAGCAAATTAATTGCCGTTACTAAAAGCATTGATATTAATTGAGAATATTAAGGTCCATTAAGGTAATAGATGTCAGTGCACATTCAAATATATTTGGTAACACTCTTAAGTGTTTAAATATATCACCATAATTTTTCAACCTTTTCCCATTTACACAAAATAGAAAATGCATCTCTATGTTCCAGGTGCTATGAATAATCTTAATCTCAACAACAACTTGTTAGGTAGGTAGTTTCCTCTTTTCACAGCTGATGAAACCATTTCAGAGGTGAAATGAGTTACCAAGTTCACACCTCTTTAAGTGCTAATACCAGGAGGTAACCCAGTCTTCTAACTCCACAGTGAGACTGTTAACATCAACTTTTAAATCCAAACTCTGCCTTCTGATAGAAGTCAGTCCATTATTAATTATTTCCAATCTTTAATAAGATTTAAATATTGTTGCATGTCAGGCAGGGTATGTAAACATGGCTGAATATAATCTTACCAATTTCTGAGATTTTAAATCAATTCCTTAACAGGGAAAATAAAAGTCATAGCTCAGGCATGTGGCAGCAAGCCTGGTAGTTTTCTAGTTTCTAACACCAGCCCCACTCCTCAAAGTCACTTACTTCTCTGTTGCCTCAGTCCCTGCTACACACACTCCCGTTCTACACACGCACATCCCACCCCCTTCCACAAGCTCTGATTCTTGTGGCTCCCACCAAGACAAAAGACAAGGAGTTTTTGACAGTACTCTTTATGCCCCTTTGAAAATACCTCAAGGGCAATGTCCATGCTTTAACAAACCCTTCCTCTTTACCATGGCCTGTTAACATTTGCATCTTTGAGACATCTGCTACAGCTCCTCTTTACCTCTTTCTGGCCACTGCCACAATAACAATAATGAGAGCAAAAACTTGACATTTTACTATGCGCTTGGTGCACTTTACATGTTTGATTCCATTTCACTCTTTTATCAACTCTCTGAGAAAGTTCACATATTCCCTTTTTAAGGTGAGGAAAATGAAGTACAAAGAGACACTAACTGGGGCGTGGGGTAGGCCTATCCTTAGTAATTTTTATCTTATGTACAGATCCTCTGTTTCCTCAAACAGATCTTTATGACCACCAAGTGTTATTACAATAAGAATATTTACAGTAAGCTACACAGAGGGGAATTGTGTGGCTATGAGTTTCTGAGGTTTACTTATGCTCCTTAGAGAATTTTACCTACTAATATAAAAATAAGGATAAACATTTGAGGAAAAGGGGAGAAATTTCTAAGTACTTTCAACTTCCTTCTCTCCCTTTCTTCTCTCCTGGAATTTTGGTTAATCTGGGAAGGTTTTAAAGCCCACTTTTAAAGTATACAAACAAAGCTCAAAACGGCAATTCTTTCACACCTCACAATCAGTTATTATTTTATAAGTAATTATTTTCACTAATGTTTCCTTCTCCTAAGAAGTTAAAATAGTCCTTGAAAATAGTTAGAAGTTCCTGCTGCTCTCCATAGAGAAAAATATTGGCTGAAAAACCTCAAGGGAGGAGGAAAGGAGACTTTTTGGCAAATCTGTTACTCAAAGGCTTGAGTTGTAAAGTGACAAGTGATAAGACACCACTGATCAGCAACGTAGCCTAAAATATCAGGACTCTAGCAATGCTTGAGTCACATACTGTTCTCTGAAAAATATTCATACAACTTCAAAGCTGTATCTTTAGCAAGCTCTCTAAAGAGTTTTCTAGCGATAAATCCTGAAAACTACCCAAATATCTCGTTTAAAATGTTGAATGCAGTTACCTAATGTTAACGAAACTGAGAATAAGAATATTATACATCCTTCCAGTCCTCACTGTAAGGATTTTAATACTCAGTTCTCAACCACATTACAACTTGTTTCTACCCATTTCTTAATAATCTCAATCACTTATCACTGTTGTTAAATTAAAATAATAATTGCTTACAACTACTGTAATTGGAGCATTTACGATGCTCTTGACATCTTGTGCTAAGTTCCTCACATGCATTATTTCCTTTAATTCTCAGAACAACATTATGAAGTAAATAGTATCATGACCTCTACCTCCCTTTTACATATGGGGAAACTGAGATTAACTGCCTCTCCCAAGTTCACCTTGCCTGGAACAGTTCAGGAAGTCTGACCTCACAGCCTGGGCACCCAACTATTACACTCGTGAGGGACATGGCAGAGGGAACAAAGTCTTTCAACTTTATATTGCTATTACATTTTAGCAAAGTAAAACTATTATTATAACACTTTGGGGGCACTAGATATAGGCAACACATAAATGTAAATAAAAGGCTCTAATTTTTAGTGCACTCTAAATACATTGTGCATTTTTAAAACAAAAGCAATAAAGATGGTACTTTTGGAGAAAGGGGCAAATCCTCTGTGTCTGAGAATGCAATGCTAAGTATAAAATTGCAAGTCTGTGCTCTTGCTAAAGTTAGAATATCAAAGCTAAAAATAGAAATATTACACTCTCTATTTTGCCACCTCAAAACTTACTTTGAAGTTTGATCCTCTTAATTTTAAACTTCCCTTCCTTTTATTCTCCTGCATTGTACTCTTAAAAAAAATTTTACTGAGATATAATTCATACGCCATATATAATCCACCCGTCTGAAGGGTTCTATTCAAAGGTTTTTGGTATACTCACAGAGTTATGCAACTATCACTACTAGCTGATTTTAGAACATTTTTATCACCCCAAAAAGAAAACAATACCAATTAACAATCACTCCCCATTCCCTCCACCCGCAGCCCTAGGCAACCACTTATCTACTTTCTGTCTCAGATTTACCTATTCTGGACATCTTATATAGGAATTATATAACATGTGGTCTTTTGTGACTGGCTTCTTTCACTTAGCATAATGTTTTCTGGGTTCACTCATATTGTAGTATGTATTAGTACTTTATTTTGACTGAATAATATTCCATTATACAGATAGACTACATTTTAATCATCCATTTACCAGTTGATGAACATTTGAACTGTTTCTGTTTTGGGACTATTATAAGTAATGTTGTTGTGAATATTTGCTTACAGGGCTTGTGTGGACATGTTTTCATTTCTCTTGTATATATATCTAGGAATGGAGTTGCTGGATTATATGGTAACTTTATGTTTAACATTTTGAGGATCCAAACTGTTTTCCAAAGAGGTTGCATCATGTTACAATCCCACCAGCAATTATGAGGGTTCTAATGTCTCCACATCCTCACGAATGCTTGCTTTGTCTGTTTTTTTGACTGTAGCCATCCTAGTGAGTGTGAGGTGCTATTTCACTGGAGCTTTGATTTGTATTTCCCTAATGGCTAATGATGTTGACCATCTCTTCATGTGCTTATTGGCCATTTTTGTATCTTCTTTGGAGAAAATCTATTTAGGTTCTATCTGGTATACTTATCTTTTCATTATCAAGTTATAAGAATTCTTCATATATTCTAGATTTCAAGTGCCTTATCAGTTATATGATTTGTAAATGTTTTATCCCATTTTGTGGGCTGACTTTTCACTTTCTTGGCAGTAACCTTTACAGCATAAAAGCTTTTAATTCGATGTGGTCTTTTGTGGTGAAGTCCAATTTATCCATTTTTCTTTTGTCACTTGTACTTTTGTTGTCACATCTAACATGACTTTGCCTAACCCCAAAGCACAAAGATTTACATCTATGTGTCTATGTCTTCTTTTATCTATTTTCATCTATGTCTTCTTCTAAAAGTTTTATAGATTTTTTTATAGTTTTAGCTTTTACATTTAGGCCTATCAACCATTTAAAAATAATTTTTTGTTTCGTGTATTCCCCTTCCTTTTTTCAAATTTTATTTTATTTTATTTTTTTAAGTAGGCTCCACACTCAGCGCAGAGCCCAATGTGGGGCTTGAACTCACCACCCTGAGATCGAGACCTGAGCCAAAATCAAGAGTTGGACGCTTAACTGACTGAGCCACCCAGGTGTTCCCCCCCACTTTTAATTTAAATTAATTTTTAATATGTCAAACCAAAAAGAAGAACTTTAGAAGAAAAACAAGATACTGTTATTATTCATCTTATTTACAAAATTTTTATTTTGGACATTACGATAAATAGCAAGTTTTTAGGCTTAAATACATCCAATGAAGTTCCAAATGCATCTGTCTAAACCCCTTTGAAAATAGAAAATATGGTTCACACTTAATACTATCTGTTCATTCTAAGAATAGACACTTAATTCAACAATTATTTATTAAATAAATACCCAGCTGTGTGTCAAGCACTATACGGAGCCCTGAGGATTCTGTGGTGAACAAAACAGGCAAGGCTTTCATTTTCATGGAGTGTACACACTGGTGGAAAGAAACAAAGAAAAAACAAGCAAATAGATACATCACTAAGATTATTTTCAGAATGATAAGTGAGAGTGTAATATGAGGGAGGGTCAACTTTTTGGATTACATGGTCGGAAAGTCTTTGAGCTGAGGTCTGAATCAATGGCCAATAGCACCAGCTTTGCAATGATTTGAAAACAAAACAAAACAAAACAGAAGGAACAGTGAGCAAGACACCAAGAGGTAGGAAGTAGCTTGTAGTTTCCAAGATAAAAAACAAGAGTAAAACCAAATATCTCTGAGAGTCTATAGGCAAATGAGCACATGTTTGGGATGACAAACTGGAAAATAGTTCCTGACGTGAATACAAACTTAATTAAGACTGTGTATGCCTCCAGTTTCCTATTTAAAGAGGAATCCTCAACTAACGTGGTAATAAAGTTTAAAATTTAAATGAGGAAAATATTCTGTAATCAAAATTAGGGTTTGTTATTCTAAAGAGGCCGGATCAACACATTCTTGAATTTTAACCTGACGCCTTAGGCATTGAGGACAAAGGCATTCCCTACTTGATCCAACTTAAGGGGAACTTAAGGCATTTCTTCTTGATCTAATGGGAACTTAAGCATTGCTTTTTTTTTTTTTTTTTTAACTAAGAGAAGGTCACCCCCTCTCCATACTCCAACTGTTGTTGGCTTCTGTGAAGTGGATTAGAGGCAACAACACCAAACAAAAATTGTCGGCAAAAGCCTTCTTCATAGTGATATCATATTTATCAGGAGTTACCATAGAGCTGAGATAGAATATATCTGGGTGTTATCCCTAAAACTGAAAAATTAGGAGAGATAATTATAAGCACAATGCTCAACCATAATAAACACTTAATAAATGATAGCTATTATCTCAATAGCTTTGGCTGATCTTCAGTGATAACTACTCTTGATTGCTAGCTGGAATCTCTTAGGTTTCTGCAGTTCCCAAGGAAACAAACGGTAAGGGTGAAGGAGATGAAGTCTCCATGGTTAATGTTCACAGGAGGAGATTATATGTAGAAACTTCGGAGCAGGGGCGCCTGGGTGGCTCAGTCGTTAAGCATCTGCCTTCGGCTCAGGTCATGATCCCAGGACACTGGGATGGAGCCCCACATCGGGCTCCCTGCTCAGCGGGAAGCCTGCTTCTCCCTCTCCCTCTCCCCCTGCTTGTGTTCCCTCTCTCGCTGTGTCTCTGTCAAAAACAATAAATAAAATCTTTAATTAAAAAAACAAACAAACAAAAAACTTTGGAGCAAGTTTCGTGTATGCAGAAATCTCAGGTTAGGCACAGATCTGGGTGTGAGGGCTACGAGCTCTTGCGGCCCACCACCACCACTGGGAGGTTCTTCCTTTCTCTAGTGCCAACTTTGTAGAAATTCTGTTTGAGTTTATTAAGGGTATTCCTTTTAAATTTTAATCTGGGGTCTCTGATTGCCAAGAAATTGCATGCAAAATTTTGCATATTCCCAGGGTAGAGGTTACTTTCATCAGATCTTCTGAAGCATTTAAGAGCAAATCTATAGAGATAGTAAGTAGATTAGTGGCTGCCTAGGGCTGTGGAGGAGACGTGGGGAAGACTGGGCAGTGACTACTTATGGGTATGGAGTTTCTTTTAGGGGTGATTAAAATGTTCTAAAATTAGATTGTGGTGATGGTTATAGAAGTCTGTAAATATATGGAAAAATATTGAATTGTAAACTAAATGGGTGACTTGATGGTATGTGAATTATATCTCAAAAAAATTTTTTAATAGTAAGCATCTAAGACATTCAAAAGACTAAGAACCATTGCTGTCTGGCATAAACCCCTGATCATGTCTTATTTTCTAATCCCATAAACTCACAACTGTCGTGTTCTGAGTGCTTACTATGTGCCAGGCACTGTACTAGGTGCTTTGCACATATTATATTATCATATAACAAACTTTGAGGGGGGATTCTCATCCACACTAAATGTGAAACCAACAAATGATAAAACTGAATTTGAATTCAATTTCATCCAGCTCCAAACTCATGTTCCTTCTGTTATGCCACCAGTACTTTTCAAATTTTTTCTAAGTATCCGTAATGGCTAGAAGGGTACCATTTTTGAAAGCAATGTACAGTATTATTGCCTTTCCATTCTGCTCTAATCAGTCATTACCTTCTAATAGTTCTTCCCATTATCTCCCAGACATCCCACTCCCCCGCCCCCCCGCCCTGCCATGACCAGCACTCCAATGCACAGTATTTAGGAGTATCACTCTATCTGGTGGCCTTGACTTCAAATTTCATCTGGTCTGGATTGGAGATCATGTCATTCCTAGACTTGACAGCTCTTCCCCTATTATATATAGGATAAAGTCCAGAACCCTCAGCAAAGCACTGGAGGCCTTTGATAATCTGGTACTACCTTCTTTACAGCCTCCCACCCCATGCACCCTAACCCTCAAACCCTATGGGACTAACTCACTCTACCCCATGCACATGCTCATGCTCCATATCCTTTAGATACCTTACAAGTCACACGCTGTTCCAAGAATTCATGTGGCAAATTCCTTCTCATCCACCAGGTCTCATCTTGAGTTCACTTCCCATAAGAAGCCTCCTCTGACCCATAAACATAATGTCCCCCTGCCCTACCATGTGCTCTTATATTACCCCTTTCTACCTCATTTACACTACTCACCACACTGCATTAGCACTGTCTATTTACCTCGTCCAGTAGTTTGTAAATCTTTGCAGTGGGGCTGTTGAGTTTAGCTGTTATGCCCCCAAGTTCTGGTGCTTAGCACATAAATCTCCCTATTGAATAATGTGCCCCTTATATCCCATAGGATTTAAACTCTTATTTCTCGTGCCTAGCATATTTCTATATCCTAAATATCTCTTCAGTGATACTTCAGGCATTTTGAGTATTTACAACATGCCGGGCACAGTTCTAAATATTTAATATGGATGAACTCGTTTAAAACTCATAATAGCTTTGTGAGGTCAGTGGTATCATTAACCCATTTTACACAGGAAACCTGAGGGACAGAAAGTTTCAATAACAAGTGGTGTGACCTTGAGCAAGTAAATGGCAAAACCACAATTCAAACCAAGTACAGTTGACCCTTGAACTACACAGGTTTGAACTGTGTAGGTCCACTTACATGTGAATTTTTTTTCATTAACTACAGTATAGTACTATAAATGTATTTTCTTTATGATTTTCTTAACATTTTCTTCAGCTTTATTTTAAGAATACAGTACATAATACATATACAAAACACATGTTAATCGACTTTTTGTGTTATCAGTAAGGCTTCCTGTTAACAGTAAGCTCTTAGTAGTTAACTTTTGGGGAAGTCAAAAATTATATGCAGATTTTTGACTGTGGGGGAGTTGGTGCCTCTGAGCCCTGAATTGTTTGAGGATCAACTGTAGTCTGGTTCCAATATCTGCACTCTGACACTATGCCCTGTGGCCTGTGTGTCTGTCTGGTGAGGGACTGAATAAATAGAATCCTTTCCAATTTCTACAGGAATAAAAGCCCAAGAGTCCTGAGCCTATTTAAGGAGGGATTAAGGAGTCTGTGTAAGGAGGCTCTTAATTTCTCATTGATTTCATTGAGAAGGGTTGAGATACTGTGAGAACTTCAGGCACCTTCCAGGCAGTATACGCAACTGTGAGTTAGCAGAGCCTGGGCTTGATCACCAGGGCTGTGTAAACTTGACTCTCGCAATGGGCTGATGTGGGATTAAAGGCCCTCCCATCAAACCATCGCCCCACTTTATAGCCTTGTGTGTGGAGCTCAGTTCTTAACCTCTTTAACATCAGTTTCTTGTCTGTTAAATAGAGATACCGTTGTTTGGATCTTTTAGGATTGTGAGGACTCAGTGAGTTAAGACATGAAAAACACTTAGAGCAGAGCATGCAATTAAGTGCTCGAGGAGAGAAAAAGAAAGAGGAAAAAGTGTTTCCCCTTAGGGAAGGTCACTAACACCAAGTGGTCCTGTCAGTGGTTTGTAAATAGCTGCCGGCACCTTTTCTAAATGAGTAGAAGAGGAAGAAAAAGGATCCACACTTAAGTCAATTCTTTGCTGCTTTCCATCATTTTGGGGATTAAAGGTTAGGAGGAGAAGACCATTGTAAACTTTTGCTAAAGGGAAATGTTGGTACAAAACACAAATAAATAATCACCTAGGGATTCTCCATAGCTCATCAAGAAGTGCCTGACCATGTATTTATACTTAGAGTATCTCTCTTTCGAGGAATTTAAGTCGCTTTTAAAAAAAAATTAGAACCTTTTTAGCTCAAGGGGATTCTGAATTCTGTTAATCATTTAATGGCTATGTTTCCTCCTTTCCCTCAATCGCCTTTTTCTTCCTTTCCTCTCCAGCTACAAATTTCCCTCACAAACTGCTTTTTAAGATGTATTTCTGCCAGTAAAATCCCTGAGTTCTATTTTTGTTTATTTTGAGAGGAAATGGTTAAGAATGAAAGTTAAAGAAAACAGAGAAATACTCAGTCCCCTTGGCTGCCTGCCAGGAAAAATGCCAAATGTCAGAGGCCTTACTGAAAGCTACCCAGCCACAAGCACGAGGGAGTGGCCCACCACAAGATCATCCTCCAGGGGACTTTATACCAACAGCCTAAAAATTGGAGGCCTCGGGAACTTTTCCCCAATAAGGTCCTACAACCGGACTTGATAGTAAAATATCATAGTCTCAAGCTCTCAAATCCTTCAGTAAACAAGAGCCTGGGATCTCAGGTTACATGCAAAGGAATTAGCTATGTGAATACTTTCATCTGTCTGTGAGGCCATAGAGCAGAGTAGTGAAATGCAGGCCTGGGGGCCAGAGAAACTTTGGTTTGGATCCTGGCCCACTACTTACCACCTTGGTGATTTTGAACAAATTGCTTATTCTCACCCAACTACTATGCCTTCATTTTTAATATTAGGAATAACACAAGATCCATCTGAGAGGGTTGTGGTGAGGATTAAATTGAAAGTCCTAACACATTTAAGTACCCTGCTCAGTAAATGTTAATTACCACTACTACTAGTTTTGACAGCCCTCAACTTTGACAGGTGGAAACGGACACCTCATACTACTACTTCTAGGACAGAGGCCATGGGCCCAAACGGTTGTTTTCATTATGTCTACATCAGTCAGTAACCCCAGAGGATTTGAGTGATTCTCAGAACTCAACCATGAGTTTCCAGGGCAAAGGAAGCCTAAAAGGGAGTAACTCAAATCAAGGTCAAGTGATAGACTTATTAATAACAGTACCTATTTGAGCACGTAACACATTATCCTACCTAATCATCACAATAGCCCCTCTGAGAGAATCATTACTACTTCATAAATAAAGACACTGAAGCTCTCAGAGGTTTATCTACCTAGTAAGTGGTAGAATTGGGATTTATCCGAGAATTATCAAACACCAAACCTTTTTTTTAATTTAAAGATTTTATTTATTTATTTGACACAGAGAGAGAAAATGAGCACAAGCAAGGGGAGTGGCAGGTAGAGGGAGAGGGAGAAGCAGGCTCCCCGCTAAGCAGGGAGCCCGACATGGGGCTCAATCCCAGGACCCTGGGATCATGAGCTGACTCAAAGGCAGTCACTTAACCAAATGAGCCACCCAAGCACCCCACAAACTTTCTTTTTCACCTCTGCTATAAAGTCTTGAAGCTGGAAGCTTCAAGATTTATCAATGTAAACTAGAAATGCTCGGTATTTTTACTCAAATGAAGTGTGGCAAAAGCTCAAAAAGTAGTCTCTCTGCAGTCCCTTACCCACCTCCAGGTCAGAATCCTCCTTAATGGCATACTTATAGGCACATGCTTAGTTAGAAGAGATTCTGAGCAAGACGCATTTTAATCATATTAGAAAGACAGAAAAAGACTGGGCCAATACCCTGAAGCTGTCTTGTCTATGTACACTTGGTAATGAATGCCTCCCAATGGGACAGAGCTTGCAGGGAAGCCTGAGAGACAGAGCACCCAAGCAAAGAAATGGTGTGCCCCAAATAGAATAGCCTTTTGGCAGAATGTTGGGGTTTTTTTGTTTGTATTTTGTTTTTTTGTTTTTTAAGTAGGCTCCACACTGAGCTTGAACTCACAACCTTGAGATCAAGAACTGAGCTGAGATCAAGAGTCTGATGCCCAACTGACCTAGCTACCCAAGCACCTCAACAGAATATATTTTTTAAAAGATGAACACAACAATGACTCATTCCGTGTGCTCTTCTGCAATGTGATCTTGCAACTCCCCAGCAAGAGGTGGAGTTCAATGCACTTACCCTTGAGTCTGGGCTGGTCTTAATGATTTGCTTGACTAATCAAATGTGTTGCAAATGACAAGACATACTGGGTCTTCCAAGGTTGTGTTGTAAAAAAAAAAAAAAAAAAAAAAAAAAAAAAAAGCAAGGTTCTAAGCTTCTGCTTGGATCTCTCCCAAAGGCTTGGGTCTCTTGAAATACTCTCTCTGAGAAGCTCAGGCCATACAAATAAGTCATGTGTGGGGACTCCAGGTGACAGCCCCAGTGGAGCTCCCAGTCAACAACGAGCATCAGCTGCCAGTCTCGTGAGTCAGGCATCTTGAACATCCTGCCAACTCAACTCTACAGATAACTGCAGTCTCAGCCAGGACCAGTTCCATAATTTGTAGGGCTCAGTGCAAAATGAAAATCTTGGGTTTCCTGTTCAAAAAATATTAAGAGATTCAAAACAGCAACAACAGAGCAATGAACCAAGTGTGAGGCCCTTCTAAAGCCTGGGGCCCTATGTGGCTGCATAGGTCACTTGCTATAAAACCCGCCCTGGCGCCCTGGCTGTGTAGTAGACTCTGATTGCGACCATTTGAGAGACCCCAAGTGAGAACTTCCCAGCTGAGCTTAGTCAACCCATATAACTATGAAACATAACGGGAAATTGTTATTTTAATTGACCAAGTCTTGGGGTGGTTTGTTATGCAGCAAAGGAAAATTAGAACATTTGTACCAAACAGCTGCAGGGCCTCTACCAAAGGCCCCTCTGCTCGAATACATATAGGAGGTTGATTTTACACGATAAAACACAAACAGGGCACCTGGGTGGCTCAGTCGTTGGGCGTCTGCCTTCGGCTCGGGTCGTGATCCCGGGGTTCTGGGATCGAGTCCCACGTTGCGCTCCCCGCTCGGCAGGAGGCCCGCTTCTCCCTCTCCCACTCCCCCTGCTTGTGTTCCTGCTCTCACTGTCTCTCTCTGTCAAATAAATAAATAAAATCTTAAAAAAAAAAACAACAAAAAACAACAACAACAACAACAAAAAAAAAAACACAAACAATCCCAGAACCAGGAATATGGCTTCCCTGTGGTCAGAGAGATTTTCTTTATTTGGGCAGATACTGGGAGAAGGCAGGCAATATAGCTGCCTCAGAAATAGCTAAAAGAAGAGGCATTACCATTAAAAATAAAAAAGTCAAACAAAATATGAATAAAGTTGTACTCTGCAGTTAGATTTATTGGAGCAGTGGAAGGAAATTAAAAGTGAGAAAGCTGAACAACTTTGGTTATCTCTCTAAGGTATCAGGGAGAATGAGAAATTTTCCTGGGGATGCATAAAATAGCTTTATTTTCTAAAAAAGTAAAAAAGCTGGATACTGCAAACTACAGCTTGGTTCCCTCATCCTGGGTTAGATTCTGGATTAGCATGTTAAAGGAATACTTTGTGAATTACTAAAAGAGGAAGAACTGATCACTAAAATCCCACATCAATTCATTAGGAACAAATCATGGTAGACACAGGGCCTGACATACAATAGGTAGCCAAGAAATACTTGTCCCATGAACTAATTTTATTTCTTTTTTGGTGAAGTTATATACATTTTGTAAAGAATTCATGACATTTAGTAACACATTTCATGAATTCCTGGAGGGAATTGTGGGCCACAGGATAGTGGAATGAGGAGGTTGTGACTGATTCAGCAATCAATTACAAGCTCTTTGAAAAAGTCAGAAGGAATAGACCACCTGGCCGATCTAGTGTAGGGGAATAAAGCATGGATTTTGATGTCATTGTTCTGCCATTTGCTTGTGGTGAGACCGTGGGCAAATTACATAACCTCTCTCATTCTCATTTTCCTTGCCTGAATAATAACCCATGTGGGAGAGGCATGAAGCAGTTAAACAGAAAACCCGGGTCAGTTGGCTGTGTTTGGCTCCCAGAGAACCAGAGCAGGTGGGAGACAATTACAGTGAGAGGCGGGAAACAACCAAAGAGGAAAAGAGTTTTGAATAAGAGGAAAGTCTTCTGGGCGGTCCTTGGCTCAGAAGACTGCCCTTTTATTTCAACAGACTTTAGATACAGAGGTCCCTAACAGCCTGTCCTTCCACCATAGGTCTGAGAAGAGTCACTGACGGTCTGGTGCCTTTGCAGGGATTTTGACTTGTGGCGGGGAGGGGGGGAGGGTCAAGGTTCCTGGTATTTGTGTCTGTTCTGTAAGTATTAGATACAGAAACAAAACATAAAAATAATATAAATTTAGCAACACAAATACACAATTCAGGGAAACACCATGCTTGCAAGACCCAACTTAGAGCAGCTTCAGAGACTGAGAGTTCTGTGCAGATCAGCATTTAAAAGAGAAAAAGCAAACAATCCAGGGACAGTCTAAGAGGCCTGACATGAGGCCTGGGCCTCATGTTTAAAGCTCTCCAGGGTAGATTTTTCATATTATTTCCAAATAAAGTTACATATTTGGTTGTCCTGGAGATATACTTACAGAATTGAAAGAAGGTCATGTCCATTATGCGATTTTAAACTTGTGTTTCATTGCTAGACCACACCACCTATAATGTGTTGTCAACTGATATTTTTTAATAATACTAATAAATTTAGTAAGACAATCTCATAACGATGTTGTGCATGGCAAAAATATATTGCTTTTATCCTATGTTAACAAAACTGTTACTGAAAACTCCATGATGTAAGTATGATCACAATTTTTACCACCTCTTTCTAGCATTCTTTTAAAAACATACCAGGATTCTCAAAAATTCTCATTCTCTACGAGAAGGTAGAGGAAAGCCAGGTTCAGAATCATGACAGTGAAAGTAGATAATTCAAACAAGGTAGCATGGGCGCTACTCCCTGGCTGAATTTCTGCAGGATCAGAGAGATGTCTTGGCAATGCTGGCCCTAGCTTTCTGAGTTACCATTTGTGTGTTTGGAGGTGATTTCTCTATGGATACTAGTTTTTACCCTTTAAAAAGAGGAAGATAGTGAACTTCATGATCTCTAAGATAGTTTCCTTTAACATTTTAATGCAGCTATGAACACCTGAGTCAAGAAAGGTGACCCTCAATTCCTTATCTAAAACATGTGGAGCCAGAAGTTTTCAGAATTCAAAATTGTTCAGATTTAAGAACAATAACATGTACATAGAAAATATATTATATAACACTCCAGTGGGTTACACAGCATACTTGTAACTGTGATCAAACATTAGTTCTGCAGCTGTAAGGAAAAGAAAGAAGTAAAAAGGAAAACAAAAACAAACATTAGTTCTGCAGTGAAATGTATGAATATTCATACTAAGTGGGAAATAAAGACCGTAAATAGCCATATAACATGTGAGCTCGGTTCAGGTTTGCCACTAAATGAATTCAGGTCAGGTTAGGTCTTGCCAGGAATGAGTTACAAAACAAAACACCAACTTTTAGCTTTTAGAACTTTTCAAAAGCTTTCTGAGTTTTGCAGTTTCAAAAGATTTCTGAGTTATGCAGTTAGTACCACCCTAAAGGTATGTCTACATATCAAATGGAATTTATGCCTATCTAAATATGTTTCAATAATATTTACCAAACTGCAAATTGTTCATGTAGAACATGCCTTCCCCTTTGCTTTTTCATCACTAATCTTCCTTTTTTTTTCTTATAAAGTCCCAAGGTAAAAGAATTCCTTCAGATATGGAAAAGGGAAGGTAGCTGGCAATTGCAAAACTAGCTGGTCATTGGAAAAGTAAATTTCCATTACAAGGATACCATCTTGTTTTTAAATATCAAAACATCAGCGTGTTTTTTGTTACATACATATATTTAAACTTGAAATTGAAGCATTTGTTTTTTGGGAAAATTTCAGGTGAAACAAAGGTGCATGTTTTAAAAATGTTCTGATCACATTCCTCCCCTGTTAAAAAACTCTTTCAAGGTTTGTTAGCTTGGTTTTAAATTTCCTTTTCTCAGGTTTCCAGACAGTTTGGCAGCTTATGTTTATTAGACATTAGTATTTCACCCCCCCAGCCTGTTTTTTTCTGAGGGGGTCCTTTTAGAAGGACTGGAGGAAGTGGGGATTAAGAGATGTGATGGAGAGGAAAGTAGAAAGTGCAGGAAGTTGCCAGGTCCAATTCCTATCCTTGCCCTGGAGCCTGACCACCTTCGATTTCCTTAGTTCTGACTTCCCTTAACATTCTTTCCCTTTTGTCTTCCAGAATCACATCCATTTTCTCACAGCCTGACTCTACCACACTCCTAGGATAACTTATTTTAATCAGGATTTTTCCCCCTAGGCATTAGCATGTGACCTGGAGAGAGTAAAGGCTGATGGGTAAAGAATGCCTAGTCCTGGACCCTGGTCTTTCCCACATGGAAGAGCATCTGGGGACCAAGTGTAGAAAGACAGTGAGGACATATCTCAACCAAGTACAGAGATACCAATCTTGTCATTTGGCTCTGGTGTTACAATCCCTGCAACTTTGAATATTCATCATAGTCAAGGACCGGAATTCTTCATCAATTTCCTAGTAGACCAGAGGAGATCCTACTAGGAAAATCCCTGTGGGTTTACTCCAGTCTCTATCTTCACTAATCTACAAAGATAAAGAGCATGAGCTCCGGAAGTCAGACTAAGACACCTTGGAATAGATATTTAGCCTCCTTGACTCTCAGTATATTTCCTCTATAAAATGTGGATTAAAAATACCTACTGCCTGTAAATTGGCATGTAAAGATAGAGATAAAGAATGTAGCATGTCTAACGCAGTGGTGATGTGTATTAAATGCTTAGTAGATGCTATTTCCCTTTTTCTCCTTATACGAACTTGTGGCCCCAGCAAACTGATGGAGAGGTTAGAGAAGATAGACAAAGGCTGGGAGAGATGTGGGCCCCTAGAATTTCAGGTCTTCTTAGCTAGACCTGGAGAGAAAGTTGACTGATAACATGTTTTTTAGATATGAACAATGTTGGAAGGGAAGAAAGGGACAATTTATTAGCATCTAATTATTCCCCCCAGTTTATCTGATACTTTACACGTATCCCTTGCCTGTGTGTCATTGCTATTCTCTTCATGACTCTTCTGACAGAAACATACCACAGCAATAAAGTGTCATCTGTGTGATCTTTCCTGAAAGCAGTGGGACGTGAGGTCAATGGTTAGTGACCAGGTTAGAATCAGATAGACTTCTTTCCAGTCTCAGCTCTGCCATTTTTGTGTGTGTGTGTGGCCATGGACAAATCTCAGTCTCCTTTTCATCATTAGTAAAATGGTATAATCTTACCTAACTCCTAGGGTCATTAATTTGCTCACAAATATTTTTTCTGAGTACCCATCATGTGCTAGGTACGCTATTAGATATTGGGGATAGATAGTTAACAAAACAAGATCCCATTCTTACAGACTTTGCATTCTAAGGGGAGACACAGAGAATATACCAAGAAATGTAAATATGTCAGATGGTGACTAAGTTAGAAGGTGACTATGAAGAAAAATAAAGCCAGGTAGAAGGACATGGTGGGGGTGTGACGGAGCAGGTTACCCTTTTATATAGAGGGGTCTGAAATGCCTCCATAAGAAGGTACCCTTTGAGTGGAGTCTAAAGAAAGTGAGAAAATGAAGTGTGTTTTAGGCCATTGTGAGATTTAAATGAGATAAAGCTGATAAACTTAGCACATTATCTGTAATATACTGGGCACTGTATCAGTATTAGCTGCTTATGTTATTAAAGAAAGTGTGTCATCACAGTGAGGCTACAGGTAGGTGGAAATCTTTCTAGCCCCACCTAACACATTCCTGAGGGACCCTTAACCGTTGTGAAAGAGAGGGGTGGTTGCTCAGGGGACTTCATACACATATATTTTATTGCTGGCAATAAAATGCCAATTGTGCAAACAAAAGTATTTCTGTGGGAGTGGGATACTTCAAGCCAGCAAAAAAGAGAGTGGGGTAAGAGAAACTCTTTAGGGTATGTGAATCTTTAGGTTCACATTCTCTGTAACAAATATTCCCAACTCTGAAGTTTGCATGTGTGCAGAAATATTCCACCTCATCAACAATAATAATGGCAATGATGACATTAATTATGCCATTTATAGGTTTGTAAAAGCTATTCTTTCAAAGACCTCAAGTGTTTTATGTACATGACCTAATTCACCCTCACAGCTTCCCCCAAAACAGGTCTAGTCCCATTTAATAGATGAGGAAACTGAACTATAAAGAAGTTAAGTCACTTCTTCAAGGCCAAACAATTACCTAGGCAACTCTGATCTAGATCTCAGACTTAAATTTCAGGTTAAGTCCCTTCCTGCCTGACTCTTCATCTGTCTGGATGTCAGAGATGATAAGGTGGGTGCAATGAAAGGAAGCCACGGTGTCAGACGTCAAAGTGCTCACCCCTGGCTCATCCCACAGTCAGTGATCAGCAAATGTTGGCTTTTTAAAAAGCTCTTTAAGAAAGGACTTCTTTAGTGCTACCAAAATATTAACTATCTTGCACATCTCTCTGCTCTCTGATAGCCACTCGTGCTTATATATCAAGATGGTCTCAAAAAATAACAAACTTTGGTTGATGAGACAGGCCTAGTTTAGAAAGACCCATATACTTAAACACAGATATTTGACTTCCCTCTGTGAAAGTCAACAGGAACATAGCAAAGGAACTCGTTTTTGTTGACCACCTTCTCTGGTCTAGGTCTTTTACATATGTTATGTTTTATTTAATCCTCACGACAAACTTTTGCAGGAAATATAATTGACCACACTTGACAAATTAGGAAACAGAGTATCCAAAAAGTTAAGTAATTTATCTAGTGTCACGCAGCTTATATATGGCAAAGCTGGGATTCAACCCCACATCTATCTGACATCTGAGTCTTGATATCTTCTGTAAGGCTAAATTGCCAATCCATAATACCTCACTCAAAGTCCCTGCAGTCTGATGATCCAGTGTGAGTCATTTATGACCCATTTCTCCCTTTACATGTAATATTAGCAAAAGAACAAAATCAGCAGGTAACATTTAAATAACGTAATTTTGCTATCTTTAAACTTTCCTCTTAAAAGTTTAACAGGTTGGTATATGTAGTTAAAATTTGGAATTTTGTAAGTTCTATCTGGATTTTAATTATCTGGTCTATCCCTCTGCTCATTGGTATGAATGATTGGTAGCTTTCTAAACATTTCAGTACGCCTCTTTTTCCTACGTCAGAGATGGTCTGGATTTCACAGGCAAGCGCTTCTGGAGATATATGGGAGGAATGAAATCTGGACTTCAGTGACATCAAGACCTTCTCAGGTGCCAGAGATGATATTTTGCAGTGAAATGCCATAGACTTGGGAAGGAATTTCACTTACAATTTAATCATCCAAATCATTCAAACTGGTACAGTGATGACACCAGCAGATAAATTATGTATGTATAATCTCTTAAGCAACTGTCAGAAAGATATACAAAGAAATATACTCAAAAACACTACAGATAAATACAAATGGAATTCTCAAAAATATTCGGGTAACTCACAGGAAGGCATTAAAAAGAAAACAGAGAAATAAGAATAAAAATGATATAAAAATAAAATGGCAAACTTTAGCCTTCACATATCAATAATTAAATTAAATATAAATGGTCTAAATACATCAATTAAATGACAGAAACTGGCAGAATGAATTAAAACATATAATCCAAATGTGTTGTCTGTAAGAAACTCACTTCAAATATGATATAAGCAAGTTGGAAGTAAAAGGATAGAAAAAGATATGTCATACAAATATTAATCAAAAGAAAGCATGATTGGCCATATTACTTTCAGAAAAAGTAGACTCCAATAAGAAGAAAATTTGCAAAGACAGAGAAGGACAATATATAATGATAAAACGGACACTACACCAAGGGGAACTGGCAATTTTAAATATGTATGCACCAAACAACAGAGTTGCAAAATATGTGAAGCAAAAATGGGAAAAGATGAAGGGAGAAATAAATTCACAATTATAGTTGGAAAATTTAATACATTTCTCTCAATAACTGATTGAAAACTTAGACAAAAAACTAGCAAGGATATAGGAGAACTCAGTAATGCCACCAACCAGTAAGAACTAATAAACATGTACAGAATATTCCACACCATGACAACAGAATACACATGCTTCTGAAGTGTCCAGGGATCACATCCCAAGATAGACCATATCCTATGATGCTTACCATAAAACAAACCTCCACAAAATTAAAAGAATTGAAATCACACAGAGTATGTTCTCCAACCACAATGAAATCGGCTTAGAATAACAGAAAGATCTCCAATACAGAAAAATCTCCAAGCACTGGGAAACAAAACAAAACCCATCAAAATAATCTGTAGGTTAAAAAGGAAGTCTCATGAGAAATGAAAAATTACACTGAAATAAGTGAAAATGCAACATACCAAAATTTGTGGGACACAACTGAAGCCGTTCTTGGAGGCACTCCTTCTGTCCTCTGAATCCCTCAGTACTTTGCACTTTCCTTTAGCATTTCCTTTAGCAAAACTCTGGTTTAAAACCATTCCTTCTCTATCTTTCTTCCTCCTTAGATCGTGAATGGACAATATCTTATATTTCTATGCCAACATCTGGCTTAGTGCTCAGTAAAAGTTGCTTGAGCGAATGAATGACTAGACAGAACAGGCTACTTAGCTGAATGGCATCGAGACCAAACCAATTCCTGCATGGGATCTATCAGAAAGTGTATACATGGTATGTGGGCCCTTACACAGTGGGGGCTGCTGCATAGACACTGTTCTGAGCAGCTGCCTAGTTTGTCTACCAGGAGAGCCTCCTTGGATTTACAGTTGCCAAAAGTGGCATTTACCTATGAATGATGAAAGTAGAGAAAATTTAACATACACAATTCCATATCTCTGCCCTCAGTAAAAGTCATTTCTTTCATTAATTAAATCAGATTTGGCCCTCTCCTTATCTCTCTACCTCAACTATCCAACTTTTCTCACCTTTCCCTTTATTGCCCTGTGAATAGAAGGACCATAAATATCATCTAGTCCAACTTCCCTTCCCATAACTGAATACCCTGTAGTCAGGACAGAGGTGAGCTTCCAGTTTTTCTCATAATTGTCTCAACTCAACTCTCTGAGAAGAGCATCAGTGAGAATCAGAATGTAAGGCATAAGCTCAGTAACTGAGGAAATGACCTAAGAGAGGGTCTGTGAACACTCCCCTTTCAAAACAAGAAACACTTGTTTCTACTAAACACATAAAGGCAGACTTATTCTGGAAAACTAGTTAAAGTCAAAACTTGGGAAAATGTTCCAAAAGTTTGAGTATGCTAAAATCACTCAATAGTCTTACGTGTTATGAGGCTGGTTCTCTTCCCAGAGAACTAAAGGTCTGATAAATTCCCTAACTATACACAGTCTTGACAATATATTTCCAGGATTCTGTAGATGTGTTTAAATCTTATTTCCCCCCCTCACAACTGATAATGCAGTCAATTAGTTGACATATCTTATATGTTGTGTAGTTACACTTCTCAATGGGAAAGAGTTAAGAGCGTTCTAAGTTTTTATATATGTCTCTTGTGAGTTTGGTAAGTTAGTCTCAGTGTTTGATCTAATCATGGTGAACTTGTAATTCAATTTATGAGCCTTTAAAGGGGAGAACCCTTCCTGGAAATCTGGTGACTACCTAATTAATGCCACCATCTGGTAAACTCTGTAGATGGTCAGCTAGCTTGCTCGCTCAAGTCATGTCTTACTTTACCCCATGCCTTTCTATTCAGATGACAAGGTCCTAACAAAAGATCACACTCGACTTCTGCTAGAGACGGGACTCAGTATTTATGGGTTGCTTTTTTGGCCTTTGCTTGGTGCCTTTATTTATTTATTTATTAAGATTTTATTTATTTATTTGACAGAGAGAGACAGCGAGAGAGGGAACACAAGCAGGGGGAGTGGGAGAGGGAGAAGCAGCCTTCCTATTGAGGATCCCAGGACCCTGGGATCTTGACCTGAGCCAAAGGCAGAGGCTTAACAACTGAGTCACCCAGGCGCCCCTGCTTGGTGCTTTTAGAAATGCTAAAACCTGCCTTCTTTTCCTTGAGCCTTTTTCCAGCCTTTGGGACTATGATGAGAAAATTCAAGTTGGTTTAGTTAAGCCAATGTTAAAAACCTAAAATGGCGAAGTAAAATTAGATAAAATAACCAGATGGCAGTAACAATATTATCTTATTTTTCTCTTGTGATAATTAAAAAGAAAGAGAAGTACAGCAATCATCACCCCCATTGAAAACCTCTGAAGAGGGGCAACCCCAGGGAGTAGGAGTCTCCTAGGATGTAGGAGCTGCAAGTCAGCAGCAATTACCCTCCCACTCTGAAGTCAGCAGGGCTGAGGGCTGACTGTGTCCTCACGGGCCTCATTCAAGGTGCCTAAGACTGGCATTAGCATAGACTACTTAATAGCGTGTGCTATCTGTCAGGATAATGGATTAAGAAGGATAAGACCAGTGGGACTTGTTTGTCAAGGTCCTAAAATGGGAATTTTCCTGGTTATACACACAACAATGAGTATGAGCAACATTATTAGTGGCAAGAGTGATAAAGTCAAAAGCTTGAGTCTTGGTCTGCTGTAATTATTAGATGATGTACCCCCAAAGTCAGCTGGCAGAGTTCACATTTCGAACGTAGAAACAGTCTACATCTCACCTTAGCTTTAAGATGTATGTTTGGCTCAGTTAACTACATTTTGCTGAAGCAGATTTTGCATTAATTACAGTGTTTATACCTTGAGAAGGTTATGGGTAAGTTTATAGAAAACGTGGATTCCAGAACTAATAAATATGTTCCAAGCAGCTGCTTGGAGGTGATGACTGAAGACTTCAGATCCCTCAAATAGACGAGTGTTTTCTACATTTGAGTTTTCACCCTCCCTCCCAGCCTTTAATTCCTGTGGAGATGCTGAGGTCGTCTGAGTTTAGAATACTCAACAGCACATCGGAGGCTAAGTGCAGGCCTTTGAGCAGTTGTTAACTACGGCTCCCAGGATAATAACTGGCACCAGATGACCACCAAGGCTTGGCCAACCAAGCGTCTTCCCCAGCTCTCTTCCTCAGCTCTAGTCGCCCCCCTCCCCGCCCCGCCCCTCCACCGTTATTCCACGAGACACCATCCTTTCATTCACCCTGGCTGAAAGACTGGGCTAATCGTCTTCACCTTCCTCTTGTCCCACCCTCCTAGTGATTTTGCTCTGGATTGGTTTTGTAATTGTCCACTCCCCTCCATACCTCCTCTCAGCACCCTTTACCTTTCCCATGAATCATTGCAAGAGCCTCCAAACTAAAGGAGCCGTCGACTGTCAACAGTTGTTATTCCTGGGCTAGAGATCGAGAGGCACTTTTACATTTTTAGCTATACATTTATATAGTCTTTAACACTTTTGACTGGCACAAACTGCTTTTGTAATCAGAAAAAAAAATTTTTTTTTCATTAAAAAAGGACACGGGGGAGGGAAATGGCACTCAGAGAGGCCTCTTCAATGTGATGGTACAGGAGTGGGATAGGAACACTTGAGAACAAATACATTTCTGTAAATTTTTTTCATGAAACATAACCGGGAACCAAACTCCAGTTCCTGGAGTAGCTAAAGCAGCACAACTGTCTTCTATAAATAGTCAGAAGCACTCAGTCTGGATTCTTATACAATATCATCTGACAGACAGGATGGAGAGGGCATGTTAGTCAGGAACTGAGAGACAGCGGAGGGAAGGACTAAGGAAAAGAAAGTCCTAAACAGCTTATAATAGAAATTAGCTCTTAAAGGGACTCCTCAGTGTTAGACCTATGTAATAGGAACTGGTTTTTTTCTGAGAGTCATCACTTAGACTCACTGGTTTATGATTCCTGAGGAGAGTCAGCTTGCTTTTCTGACCCACCTCCCCTTTCACATAGCACAGGTACTATTTATGGAGCTGCCTGTCCCAGGAGTGAGCTGCCTTTCCCAGTGGTCCAGCCCCAAGGAGGCCCTGTGTACTTCATGACACGTTCTCCTGAGGGTGGACAATTTTCAAGACTAGCCAACAGCTGCTACTAATTTTTACTAAGAAAGGCCAACACAGCAAGGGAGAGGACAACACAAAACACTCCTGGGGAGCCAGGGTCTTCTGGCTTCCTCACTTCTGGTTGGACCCAGGCTGGACATATAGCACATCAGCTTCTCATGGGCCCAGAGCCTCAGGTGTATGTGGAGCGGGGGGGTACACATCAGTCCTCTTGGTACATCTTCCCTGCAATTAGTGCTTATGGAGACTCTGAAATTAGGCCATAGGCTTGTGTTTGCTGAGGTATGAAGAAGGTTCTGGAAGCCTTTACCATGCCTTCACTAATGAGTACCTGCCTCAGCAAGAGCACATGAATTATATGTACAATGAGCAGGAAATTAAGAAAACAAGACACAGTCAACAAATGTCTTTTGAATGACTCGTAAAACATGGTAGTCAAAAGCACAGGCTCTGGAGGCGGCCTCCCTGGGATTCAAGTTCCACTTACTTAGCTGTGTGACTATTGCAAAGTTGAAGCTCTGTAGGTAAGAATGCCTGGTTTCTAGTCCAAACTTCGGTTTAATAACTGAATGTGCTGGGTCAAGTCTTTTCACTTCTCTGGGCCTTAGTTCTGTCATCCATAAAGTGGGATAATTATACCTGCCTTGTCTACCTTACAGGTTTGTCAGTGGGATCAAATGAGATAATGTCATAAAAGCCCTTTGTAAATTAGAATATACCATACAAATGCAAGCTATTATTACATTTAATTCTAGTGACTAGTGAATAATAAACTGGTGGAACCAATAATCCCATTGTCACCAACCTGAATCTTACAGAGCAATTTCCCAATTGCACCCACTCTACCTGCTAGGCACCTCCACGTACCTCCTTCCATGACTTTAGTCAAAGACAAGAGAAAGAGAGTACCACCATAATTTCCCTAATTAACTTTCTCAATCAGAGCCCTATAAAAACATATCCAAAAGAAAAAGGGAATGCATAGCAGAGTGTATACTATTTCTTTTAGGTCAGCTCTTTATTCACCCAGGGTTTTTGGTTCTGTTTCTCTGTTTCAGTGCTCAGAGTCTAAAGTTACTTCCACACTATTATTTGGTTATACATCAGCAGGCTAGGTAGGGTTCTGTTCTCCTTTTCACCACAGTTAGCCAGATGAGCGTGTACAAGTCACTTTCCCCTCACTTTCTCCCATCTGTACACCCAGGGGTTAAAGTAGATGACCCAGTGATCCCTTCCAGTCCTGAGGGTGTGTAAGTCATCAGGTTCCCTGACTCCGCTACCTGCTCCAGACAACTGTCTTCTAACTTTTTAGTATGGGGCATGTGTGATTTATGCTGGAATGAGATTAAGAGCAAAGCAAAAATTCGCAAACATGGCTATCACAGGAGGTACCTGCCAAGCTTCTTTTCAAATACTCTTCCCATCCATCCCCTCTTGCAGCTCTTCTCTGGAGTGGGTTAAAAAAGGGCCCTTTTAAAGAGCTGGAAGCCAGAATAGGAGGTTGGTGTGGATTTGGAGTGAGAAACTGGATCATCTCCTCAACCACATTTATATTTTCTGCCATGTGGGTAAGTGTCAAGTCTCAGTTTCTTCATCTTTAAAATGGGGCTAACACCTGCCTTATTTATTTGATAGGCCTGTTGTTAGGAATAAAAGAAACTGCTTAATGTCAAAGTGCTTTGTTGTTATGATTTACAATACAACAGAGGTTGGTTCTGGAATCTGAGGGCATAACAAGGCACTTAGATCCAGGCAGACTGAAAACCAAAAATAGAATCACAATTGCACAGAGCCTAGAATAAAAGCATTACTAGCTGCCTACCCATCCTTCCCTTCTCCACAGCAAATTCTTCCCAGGACCTTTGTGTTGAGTTAGTTGTTGGATGTTCCAATTCTCAGATGATTCAGGCTGACTTTCTTTGAAATGTCTCTGATGTCTAACACATAACTACAACTGTATTTAGAAAACTCTAAGCAGAGCCATGGAATTTGGAACTGCTTTCCGCAGCTAAGCTCCATAGGTGCAAGACACAACTGCCAGCCACTTCTCATTGCAGATTGACTTGATCCAATTGCACTGACAGTGATGGGCCGAATATAGGTCAGCAGCAGGGACTCACATTGACTAGGGTAAGCCTATTCACACATGTGAGGAGGACTAGCTAGGACAAGTCATGTCACCACTTAGCCTAATTACCCTTAATGGGTTTAGGGCTGTCTACCTGGAGGAAGGGAGCAACTTGCAAGGTTCTGTGGACATATTTTTCTCTTCCCACTCCACAGTCTCTCCCCTGGGTGATCTCATCCATTCTCATCCTTTTCCAATGACTTCTAGACCTCTGTCTTCAACTGAGATATTTTATCTGAGGACTAAGCTACCATCTCTTAGCTGGTCGTCTCACTTGGATGTCCCACTTGCGCCTCAAACTCAACAGGCTGCAGGCTGATGTCCTTGCCCACACATCCGCAAACCAGCTTCTTCTCGTCTCCTGGTGCTTCCCCTCCAGTGAGCCCTGTCCTAGGGAATGACGCTCCACCCACTCAACTGTCTAAACAAAAGGATGGCCTTTGACTTCTCCCTCTCACAGCCAATCTTTGATCAGCCTTAGCAGTTCTACTTCCTAAATATCTCTGGAATTCATCTACTTCTCTCCATCCCGGCTACCACTTACCTAATTCAGGCTGTGATTATCTTTTGCGTCACGTATTGCAAGAGCCTCCCAACTGGTTTTTCTTACTTCCATTCCTGCCCCCCCCATCCATATTCCACAACAGGGATGTTCTGAAGTCTGCAAGTCTGATCATGCCACTTTTCCCCTTGCTTAAATGTTTAAATAGCTTCCCGGTGCTCAGAGAAGAAAACTCAAGCTCCTTGCCACAGCCTTCCGGGCACTGTGTGATCTGGCCCACTTCACATCTCCAGTCTCACCTCTTACCACTCCCTCCCTTTCATCCCATGTTCTGGTCCAGTGGCTCCCAACCCGGGCTGCACATTAAAGTCACCTACTTTAAAACAGACTCTAGCTTGTAAAGCATACCCAAGGCTGGGCTCTCTCCAAAACCAATTAAGTCGGAACCTCTGATGGTGGAGCCCTACTCAGCTACTCCTCAGACCTGCAGAGCATCACACCCTCTCTCATCTTTCATCCTTTGCACATGATCTTGGCTTTGCCTGGAAACTTTCCTTTAACCTTGCTTCCCCTCCTGCCACCTGGCTGACTCATTCATCCTTCAAGCCTCACTTGGGGCGTACATTGTCCTCCAAGAAGCCCTCTCCAAGCCTGGGGCTTTGAGTGAAATGTCCTTTCCCGTGTGTTTCCAGATAGATCACCCAGTATGTTCCCTCTGGCAGTAGCACCTGTCACACTGTATCCTTCTCACTTGTACACTCCAACTTTGAGCTCCATGAGCACAGAGACTGGGCCTGCTTGTCTCACCCTGTATCCCCAGCGTCTGTCACAGTATCTGGCACATACTGTGTGCCCAGGGCATTTGTGGAAATAATTAGTTCATTTTATAAAGTCACCCTGCTTATTCCAGACTTGCTAATCCCTCGTAGCAGGAGGGTCAAGAGTCATATCCATTTCTGAGTTCCTTTATTTAGTCACTTATAAATTCTTCTAGCAAATATTTGACAATCTGGTATGTGATCAGCATTAGTCATCCTGAAATAAATTGGACTTCCTCAAATGAAAAATTCCCCAATATTGGGCCTGAGACCTATCTGCGGAGAACCTAGGAAAGGGTCTCCCAGTTTCAGATTGCCTGGGCCACAGAATCACAGCCAGGAGACCCAGGCAGCTTCCTCTGTGTTTACTCCATTGCTCTTCCATCCAGGGAACTGGGCCAGGAATTATTCATGGTTGTTTCCAAGGATTGCTTCTCTGGATTCTTGAGAACTTGAACGAGAAAGGTGAAAAAATTGAAAGGATTATAGTAAATCTTGAACTGATGATCCCAAGGGATAGAAACTGGTTTCTTAAATATCTAATAAGTAAAAACACAGGTGAACATCAGTCCAACCTACCCTGGCCCTGGGGGCCTTGTCGCCTGCCTCTAACGGCTTCAGAGACCCACCTGTGGATACCAGACAGCCAGAGCCTGAAGCGCATTGGCTGCTGGTGTGCAAGGTTCCCACGGAGCCTGGAAAGCAACCAGCTCTTCTTCAACCTGCACCAGGCTGGTTCTATCCAGTCAGAACTCTGAGTCACCACCAAGAAGACAGGCAAGGTCCTCACTGTCCCTCATATAAATGAACCAAGGAGAGTAAAACTAATCAAGTAGGAGTGAAAGGGGAGGGAGAAAAGAAAAGGGCAGGAGGCAGAGGCTAAGAAGAAACTTTCATCGTCATAGTGATAGAAATGAGACAGGCTACTGCTGACTGAGCACTTTTAATGTGCCAGGCATTGTGCTTACCTAATCCTCACCTAAATCCTCAAATTCTGGTCACTAGTCTGACTACAACCTTATCTTCCCAGCCACAATGACAAAAATGTGCAGGGAGTCAAGTGGAGAGGAAGCTAATGGGGTTGGGGATTTGGGAAGAGTTGAGCAATTGGAATGCCTGCCTTAGGGGTGGGAGGTAAAGGAGGCTTGGAAGATGTGGAAGCTCTGAAGACAACAGAGTGGTTCCAAGCAGGAAATGCTTGGGTAGGAACCTTAGAACATAATGATGAAGACCCCCCTAATATGGCTCTGCTGTTTTCTGGGTGGTGCGGAAGGGTGATGAGAAGGAATCAGGTGTCATCCAGGTAGACGATAAAGTCATCAAAGATGGCAGTGGGGGAGAGAGTAGGGAAGTATGAACTTCCTTCTGCCCATTTATGAATAGATATTGAGCTGAGCTCTGCTGTGTGTCAGACAAAACTCTAGACTCTGTGAATACAATGGTGACCAGGACAGCTAGAGCCTTGTGTCATGGAGCTCATGTCTTTGTAGGAGTGACAAACAACACAATCAAGGAGCAAGTACACAAGAAGAAAATGCCAGAAAGTGATTAAGTGCTGGCAAGTCACGGTGTGGGTACAGATTGGGATAGGGCCTGGGTAGTTCGGGAAGGTCTCCTTGAGAATGTAACATGTGAGAGGGATGTGAAAGGCAAGAAGGGGTCAGCCATGCAAAAATCAGGGGGGAAGAGCATCTCCAACATGGCGAACAGCTGGCATGAGGGCCGTAAGTGGGAATAAGCCTGGAAGAAGAACAAGGTCAGGGTAGCTGGGACATAATGAACAGCCAGAATGGCTGTTGGTGTGGAATGAGGTCCCAGAGGTGGGCAGGGGCTGGATCATGTGAAACTTCATTGTCCAGAGTTTGCTGTATAGATTTTAATCTAAGGACAGTGGGAAGCTGTGAAGGGTTTTGATTAGAAGAAAGATGATTTGACATGTGTGTGTGAGTGTGAGTGTGTGTGTGTTTTAAAGCTATCTTAACTGTGGAGCAGCAATGGAGTAGAGAGGGAGAACAGGGTCCCCAGCAGAAATAAACCATCTTTCACAAGAGGTTGTTTTCGGTTGGTTTGGGTTTTGTTTTCTCAGATCTTGAAGTAAAATGCATTTCTAAGGGTCAGCTCCCAAGGTCAAGAGTAATCTGAGAAGTCTCTCTGCTCCCTGTGGTTGTTTGTGAGGAAGTCAAAGAGAGGCACAGACCAAACCTCTTATTATGGAGGAGAGAGAGTGTACGTTTTTCCATTCCACTGAAAAGCAGACAACAGAAGAATAAATGCATTTATCTCTCCCTGCAGAGGATATGCCACCCACTGTCCCCTCTCCCAAGGTACCTGGAATCCCTTTCCCATATCTTTATGCTTCCAATGGTTTAACAAATTAAACGGTGCCTAATTTCCTAAACTGATTTCCCAAGGGCCCTGGCTTATGGAGTTCCCCCTCCTGTCATAGGAACCAGCTGGACTGACTTGGTTTTCCTTTCCCTCCACTAAGGCTTTGGAGCTGGGCATCACCTCCCTGACTTCACACTGCCCCTCCTCAGCCTTCAGATTGTCCCTCTGGGGCCTCCATTCCTCTGGCTGCTTTGGTGGTCCAAACTCCTCATTTTCACCAGGTTTCACTTGGACAGTATGCTGGCATGAAGGAGGGAGCCCCCAGATTAACTTTGCACCCCTGGCAGCTACTGCCCTGGCTTCCCAAGCCTGGAGCTGTGGGCAGGGTATGCGTGCTCCCAGGCCGGATTCTATAGTTCACCTACCATGAGGTTGCTGGTAGAGCCCCTGTGAAACTATGGATGATTCAGTGCAGGGAACTCGCCTTTTCTGACTCTTCCGTGAGTTCTGGTTGCTGTGACATTGCACTGAAGGTCAACATGCAAGAGTGGCTCATGCTGAGTGAGGACACACTATGTGCCTGGCTCGGCACTAAGATCTATATAGGCCCATCTCATGAGATCCTCATAATCTTCCTACAGAGAAGGGATCTTTATCTTCATTTTTATAGAGGAGGCTCTGAGGGGTTGAACAACCAACCTGCCTAAAAATAATAGGATGAGATTCTAACCCAGGAGTCAAGCTCCAGAACCTCAAGGGGCTTAACCATGATATGCCTACCACAGCCTTGACCTTTGTTTCTCCCTCACCATGATTTCAATCTGAAGGTACCCAGCTGATGCAATTTATTTTCAGGTTCTCAATAACAAAATCTCCCACCATGGAATCCACTATCTACTCTGAGATTCTTTCTCAGTATGGGCCCTGGGAAGATGTGGAAGAGGTTCCGATTACAGATGTCAAATCTGAGGTCCCATATTTCTCCCAAAGAGCCTCATTTTCTTAATCAATGGACTTTTAAGTGCCGCACATGAAAGTGTTACCAGTGTTTGAAATTATAGATGTATGTTGTCAGTACTTAATTGTTCTTTCCAGATTTTTTTTTTTACATCAAACATGTATTTATTTTACTATCAGGAAGGAAGAAAAGAAGGAACAGTGGGAAATAAAACAACAATCGAATAGAAAAAAAAAGAGGAAAAGAAATTGTTGCAACTTGTTTCTGACCATCCATGCTAATAAGTTCCCTGTGCAGAGGATTTCACTGCAGGCACATAGACAATCCTTAGACTTGAGTTCGCACCTGGCTAAAGACCACAACTTCATATCTGTAGTGAATGGTCAGTACCCTTGAACAGAGTTGGGGCTCAACAAAGATTGGTGGGTTGAATCAGAGGTGGCCCACAATGCACATAGTGTCAATATTTGGCTAGTTTGAGGTTAACAGTCCCTATAGATTTATTCCCTAGTGAGGTATGAGGTCATTTTTAGTTAGACTCAGATTTTAAAGACTTGGGAAAAGAAACTGATGTCATGATTCAGTGAGTTTCCTGAGAAAACATATAGAATTTTTTGGCTACATATTCTCAGTTTTTTGGTTCATTTGACATATCTCTATGCTAAATTTGAAAGCAAATGTCAAGCATAATTATTATATATGTAGAAATTCACCTCCCAGGGATCTACATTCCTCATCTGGAAGATGAGAGGGTAAACCAGATGCTCCCTAAAGGGCTTTCCAGTACTTGTGCTCTCTGGTTTATGTATTTCAGACATTATATATCACTTTTTGTTCATTATAAACTGAAAAGAGTGAAAAAGGATGATATCCAGCCCCCAGTTTCCCATCCATGTTATAGCTGATCTACAAATTAGATGTCCGAAGGATTATGTCACTTTGGACTAAATAAAAAGAATAGGTTAGCACTCTGAGAAGATGCTTGGATTGTGGCCTTCTAGATAAATCCCATGCCTAGGTATTTGCAATGACTTCCCTGTGTCACAGACAAAAGGATTATTCCATGCCTTTTGAGCATACATATGAGAGGGAATTAAAATAAGGTACTAAACCAAAACCTACTATAGTATTCAAGTACTTCTAACTTTGTGTTTTCACCCAGAATATATGTGTCATTCTTTGGTTCTTTTTGTGTTTTCTCTTTCCTTTTTTTTTAAACAAGTAGTCTATAAATAACAATGACTTGGGCCTCTTTTATTTTTAAAGTCATGCAATATTGCAAATAAACCCTCCAATGCTCATGTATGTGTGAGGTGACACTTAGTGACAGAACCATGTAGTGGCTGAGAGCAGAAGTTTCCTATCTCTGTTTTGCCACTCAGTTAGCTGTACAACTTTGAGCAAGTACTTAACCTCTCTGAATCCTCATCTATGAAATGGGGATATGAAGGATTCTTTTCTCCCTCCCTCCTCTCTTTCCCTCCATCCCTCTCTCCTTCCCTCCCCTCTCTCCTTCAACAAATACTTTTTTGAGCATCTGCAGTGTGCGATTCAAGGCTCTGGGAATAAATACAGCAATGAACAAGGACAAATTTCCTTTTCTCATGTATGTAAGAGTTTAGTTGAGTGAAACAGATAATAAATAAATATGGATGCCAGGTGGCAAGTGCAATGAGCAAAGCAGAGTAAGGGATATATATGAAGGATAGAAGGGAGCTATTTAGAAGGGGCAGCCAAGGCAGGCTCTCCTGAGAAAGTGACATTTGAGCTGAAATATAGACTTAAGTGGAGAGAAGAAAATTCCAGGTGGGGGGAAGAACAGATGTGACAACCCTAAGGAAGGTATGCTTTCAGTGAATGTTTGAGGAAGAGTAAGAAGATCAAGGTGGCTGGAACAAGTAAAGCCTTTAGATTTTACTCTAAATGCACTGGGAAGCCATGGAGGGGGGGTTGTATTGAGCAGAAAAGAAATAACGTGATCTGGTCCATGTGGAAAATGACCAACTTTCCAGATGTTTTAACATGTGGTTTGACTATGTGTCTAGAGATTGACTTCTCAAGCATGTGTTAAGATTGACATGAGCTTATGAGGCAGTGCATATGAATTGCTTAGAGTCTGGCAGTAGATTGCACTTAAGAAGTAGCTCTCATTATTATGCTATTAGTCAAGTTGATAGACCATCACCAAGGTTCTGCACTGATGATGATAGGGCATCTGTCTGAGGGCCAAGGAAACAGGGAGAAAAAGCCATCATTTCTTGAGTACTTACTCTATGCTAGGCCTGTACATATTTAGCTCAAATACAATATAGAGTAAAGTAGCATGCTATGAGGAAGGGAAAAGAATGGCATCCGACCTTAAAATAGCTCCTCTACCTTGTATCAGTCTTGTCATGTGCCCAGAACTAGTCATAACTCTGGGCTGAGGTGACTTTTAAAGTGTACATGTTAACCTGGAATGGTAACATCTGGTCCTATTCACCCCCTTTACCTTAATGTGATTTCATGGATCAGATGAACTAGCTAGCCACCCCAATGGCTCTGGAGTCTGAATGCCTGGGATCAAAGTCCAGCTCAACCACCCACAAGCTGTGTGACTTTGGGCAAGGCACTTAACCTATCTGTGCCTCAGGTTTCCCATCTCAGGGATGATAGTGATAATTATCTCTTAGCATTTACATGAGCTAAAGAGAGGTACTACATGCAAAAATGCTTTATCTGATAAAACTGTATTATTTGCACAGTTAAATTAATAAATGAGCCAATCAGAAGAGCTTTGAGGCATGGAACACAGGACTGGTAAGTTTTCAGGAGAAAGCAAAGGGCCAAAAATGTTACAGCTTGCTATAAGAAGTCCTGCAGGATGAACATTTCCAGGAATGGGGACCCCTGGTAAAAAGATGCTAAAACATTTTTAAAAATCTGACTTAAGTCTTTGCAAGTTCTCACTGTGGAGACGGAAGATTCAAGTGATCCAGCAAGAAGTTTTGATCAATATGCTGCAGGGTGATGGATGATAGGGAGCCAAACAAGAGATGGAGGAGTTTAAACAAAGCAGTAAGAAAAACAGATAAATGTGGGAAAGGAATCAGAAAATTCATAGAGTAAGAGATGCAACTAGAAAACAAATTAGTGAAGAAAATATTTACCCATCAAGTTAGCAAGAATTTAAAAAAATATGATTTCCTTTGCCATTAAGGCAATAAAAAGGGGAAGAGCTTTCTCATATACTGCTGAAAGGGATGTAAATCAATAAAACCATTTGAGAAATCAATGTGGTGACATAGATCAATAACCTCTAAAATGGTTATTCTCTTTGATTTGATAATCCTATTTCTAGATCGTCACATACCTGTTTGTAGAGTTTTCTAGGTTTTATTGATTTATTTGAAAAAAATAATTTTAGGGATTCCTGGGTGGCTGGCTTGGTTAAGCGTCTGCTTTCCGCTTGGGTCATGATGCCAGGGTCCTGGGATCAAGCCCTGCAGTGGGCTCCCTGCTCAGCGGGGAGCCTGCTTCTCCCTCTGCCTCTTGTTCCTCCTGCTTGTGCTCTCTCTGTCTCTCCCTCTCTCTCTGACAAATAGATGAATGAAATCATAAAAAAAAAGAAAAAAGATTTTAAATGTAGAGTCTTCATAGAATTTATTATAGCAGACACAAATTAGAAAGATTAAAATATCTTCAAATAAATGTCATATTTTGCAACCATTAAAAAGGACACTTATATATACATGAAAAAGAATGATGTTGGACTCTTCCCTCACACCATACACAAAAATTAACTCAAAATGGATCATAGGCCGAAATGGTGAAGAGCTAAAACTATAAACCTCTTAGAAGAAAATATAGGAGTAACTGCGACCTTGGTTTAGGCAAAGCCTTCCTAGATATGACATCAAAAGCACAAACATCAGAAGAAAAAAATAGACAAATCAGACTTTATCAATATTAAAACTTTTGTGCTTCAAAGAACACTGTCAAAACAGTGAAAAGATAATCCAAAATAATGGGAGAAAATATTTGCAAACCATTTATCTGATTAGGGACTTATATCCTTCTAGAATATATATTAAAAATTACAACTCCAAAATAAAAAAACAGATAACCTAATTAAATCATGGGCAAAGGTTCTGAATGGACATTTCACCAAGGCACATGTAAGAATGGCCAATAAGCATATGAAACATGCTTAACATCATTAGCCACTGGAGAAATGCAAATCCAAACCATGCTAGGATGGTTAAACCAAAAAAGACGGTCAATAATTAAGTGCTGGCAGGGGTGCCTGGATGGCTCCGTCGGTTGGGTGGCTGCCTTTGCCTCAGGTCATGATCCCAGGGTCCTGGGATCGAGTCCCACATCGGGCTCCCTGCTTGGTGGGGAGCCTGCTTCTCCCTCTCCCTCCGCCTGCCTCTCTGCCTACTTGTGCTCTCTATCTCTCTGTCAAATAAATAAATAAAATCTTTAAAAAGAAAAAAATAACAAGTGCTGGCAAAAACATGGAGAAATTAGAACCCTCATAATGCTGCTGGTGGGAATGAAAAATGGAGCGGCCATTTTGGAAGAAGTATGGCAGTTCCACAAAAAGGTTCCCATATGACCCAGCAATTCCATATAGAATTCCACTCAGAAATAGAAACACATACTTGTACACAAATGTTTAAAGCGGCATTATTCATAGTAGTTAAAAAGTGGAACCAACACAACACAAATGTCCATCAACTGACAAAGTGATAAATAAAATGCAGTGTATCTATATAATAGAATATTATTTGTTAATAAAGAAGAATAAAGTATTGATATATGCTCTAACATGGATGAGACTTGAAAAAATTATGCTAAATGAAAGAAGTCAGTCACAAAAGACCTTTATTGTATAATTCCATTTATGTGAAATGTCTGGAATTGGCAAATCTATAGAGACAAGAGAGTAAATTAGTGGTTGTGTAGGGGTTGGGGGAATGGGGAGTGACTGCTAATGGGCATAGCTTTCTTTCTGGGGTAACGAAAATATTCTCAAATTGATTATGGTGATGGTTGTACCACTCTGTGTACACCAAAACCCATTAAATTACATACTTTAAATGGGCAAATTACCTGGCATATGAATTATATCTTTATAAAATTATTAAAAATACATTTGTGTATACACTAAGAGAAGAAATGTTCATGGTATTTGTGAATGAGTTGGAATCGTGCATTGTGAATTATGATTACAATTATTTAGAAAGAAAATTAGAAGCTCTGACAAATTCTGGCAAGAGATCCATTGAAGTGTTAAAGAAGTCTGCTTTGGGTGATGAAGTATGGTTGATGAGCAGGCCTTTTATAATAGAGGAAACTTTTTATTTTTTTAATAAAAGAAATGAGAGGCCTTATTTCCCAAACAGTTCTTGGGTGTAATCCTTCTTCATCTGTACTCTCTGCTCAACAGAAAGCAACCCAAGAGAGTTTCAGCTGTCAATCTATAGAAAACAAAGTCTGACTGAGACCAAAAGTTTTCCATGCTCCCTCCTACCTCCTATTCTTCTACCCCACAGGCCCATAAAAGAAAATGATTCAAAAAGTCCTGAACAAGTGAACAAGTGAAACCAGAAATGTGCCGTGCTTATATCTTGCAGCCTCATGCCCCGGAGGTGAAGAGCAGACAACTGCTGTCCACGGCTTCTCACAGTGAAAGTGGAATGAGGGGGGCATGTGTTCCAGCTGGGAGCATGAGTTAGGGCCCGGGCCAGGTACAAGGAGAACTCTTATTTTTTCCTTGAGCGCACAGCATAGGCTTATCTCTACTGAGGAAACCAGCTTTTCCTTCTTACCTCCCAAGAGGAGGAGCCAATGCTGGCTCACATCCCTGGACAGAGTTACACTTCCCAGCTGGCCCCTCTCCAGGCAGCCAGTTGTCCATCTCTATCTTGGAGGAACAGCTTTGACAAAGTCCTTGGCCCTGTTTGGAAATCCCCTTCCCCTCGTTTTCCCAAACAAAATTAATTTGAAACGGTTGGGTTAATCTGACATTCTTCCTCTGAGAACATGTGTTCATGTGAAGGAGGGGTGGTGGGGGGGGGATCTCCTGGAGACAGTCCCCGGGCTCTTTACTTGGAGGCCATATACCTACCTCCCCAACGCTGGCAATCTGCATTGCATTCAGGAGCATGCACCTGGGCTGGAGAGAGGTCTGGGGGCCAGTTCTCTGAGGAATGGTTGAAAGACCTGGGGCTGCTTACCTTGGAAGAGAAAACTCAGAGAGATCCTGAGATGGTCTCAATGAGCTGCTAGCATGAGAAAAGTTTATTTTGGAATAATATCTCAGAGAAAAATTGGAACCCATGTGGAGAAGTTGCAAGGAGGCAAATTGCCTTTAATATTAGAAAGAACTTTTAGTAACAAGAATTTTCCAACACGCTATAGGCTCCATAGCTGAGGAGGTGATTTTCATCAGAGGAAGTCCGTGTAGCAGCTTTCTTTCAAGCATCACCAACTTGAGAGTGCAAAACTTTTTTCCAACAATTATGTGGTGCTTATTATGTGCCAGGCACTATTCTAAGTACTTTACATATATAATTCCCAGAATATTTATAATATCCTTCTAAAATAAGTGTATTTTTTATCTCCAATTTATAGATGAGGAAAAATAAGACTCAGAGAGAGGTTCAGTAATTTGCCCAGGGCCATACTGTGACTCAAACCCAGGTAGTCTGGGTCAAACATCCATGCTCTTAACTCCTATATTAAGGTTACATTTATATTAATACCCCCAAGATATGACCGTAGGCTCCTGCGTGTCAAAATATAGGATTTAAGTTCTCTCATCCAGAGGTGCCCAGATCATTTCCATGAGTCCCCAGAGAGTGTCTATCTATACCTACAACCTAGTGGATAAGGTGCATGCATCTGTCATGCACCATGGCTTCTGTCTTGGTGATGTCTCAGCTCTCAGTGCTATTCACACAGCCTCGCCAATTATACTAACTGTGAGACCACTAATGTGTGTGCCAAGGGGGCTTCCTCACAATGTGCCCCAGTCCGTAGGGCTCAAGCAAGGCCTATGGTTTTCTGGGTTCTGAGAGACTTCTGTGCCTCAGTTTGTCATCTGAGTCCCCAAGAAATGATACTTTTAGCTAGAGTCCTCTGTCTCTCACAATAAAATGTCCCTCACAGCTACTGACCCTCATCTCCTTGGGTATAGACTTTCAGAGACAGTCCACCAGATGGAGTTGGGCCCTACAACTCACGTCCCTCTCTCTCACCTTTGCTTCTTTCTCAACTGTCTCATGTCACCTGAACAGCTGCAATAAATAAAACTCTCTTTTCCCCCAGCCACAAAACACGGAGCCTCCATGCACCAGGTTAAGAGAACTCTAAAGAGTTGTCACCTCGCTTCTCACCAGCCTTTACTCAGCCAGAAAGGACCTGTGAGGCCTGAAAGCAGAAGCAAGAAGACTATTCTCAGGGGTGCGGGATGAAGTTGGAGGCTAGAAAGAATAGTAAGATCTTATCAATTCTAAAATTTTAGAATCCTAAGCCCCAAATAGTTTAAGAGAAATGGAGTTGCTTCAGCTTGTTTCCTTCAATAGCTCCCACTGGGTTTGCTTCGGAAACAGTAAGCTGTGTTTCTAGGTAAAGTTTTTAGCAGTTTCTGGATTCTACTTCATTTATGGAAAGGGAAGGTACAGAGTGAAGGAACTGTCTGTTTAGTGTAGCTCACCTTTAGGCAAGAGAGGAAGTTAGGATGTGGAAGGCTGGGGTCCATTTACTGAGAGGGAGCAATTAATGGCTCTGTCTAATAAGCCATTTCCTTGAGGGAGAATTTCAGAGATGAGCTTCCTGTGCTTGTGCCCAGTCTCTCTCATGTTCTTCAGGACAGTAAACATATGTCTCCATATTATCCAAGAGGTCTTCTCCTTGTCTTTTATGGTCAATGTGAGGGATGTGGGACATTTAGATTCTTTGAAGTTTCCATGAGAATATTCAGCTGACAGAGGGGAGAGAAGATAGGGCCAAGAGGAAGGTACATCTCACTGTGGATAGGAAGAAAGGGTGTGGTAGACAGCCTCAAAATGGCGTCCAATAATCCTTGCCTCCTGGTGTTCATGTCTTGCATAGTGTCTCTCCTTGCATTGAATCCATGTTTGTCTGTATGACCAATAAAATATGGCAAAAGTGACAGTGTGTGACTTTCTAGGCTAACTCATGGCTTCCACCTTGGTCTCTGAGATTGTTTGCTCTGGGGGAAGGCAGCTGCCATGTTGTGAAGAACACTGAAGCAGCCATGTGGAGGAGCCTATATGGGGAGGAACTGAGGCCTCCTGCCAAAGCCAGCACCCACTTGTCAGCCAAGTGAGTGAACCACCCTGAAAGCAGTTTCTCTAGTCCCAGTAGAACCATCAGATAACTACAGCCCCAGTTGATATCTTGACCACAACCTCATAAGAGATCCTGAGCCAAAACTGCCCAAAATCCTCCTTACCTAGAGAAAATGTGATAGATATTGATGATTTAAGCCACTAAGTTTTGAGCTAATTTATAACACAGCAATTGATAACCCACGCAAAGGGCAAGTCTGATTATGTGAAGGTCCCTCCAGCATAAGCCTTGTGGGTTGGTCTCCTTTATGTACCATGTCCTTGGGAGGCCAGAGGGTGGTTTCCTTGTTCTGTAGTAGGAATTGGCAAACTAGGGCCCATGGGTCAAATCCAGCCCTCCACAGTCCAAATCTGCCCACATCACTTGTCTAACATATTGCCTATGGCTGGTTTCTTGCTACAGTGACAGAAGTGAATAGTTGTGATACACTGGATGGCCCACAAAGCTGAAAATATTTACTATTTAGCCCTTTTTTAAAGAAGATTTTTTATTTATTCATTTGAGGGAGAGAGTTCGAGTGAGAGCACAGGCAGAGGGGAGGGTCACAGGGAGAGGGAGAAGCAGAATCCCCACTGAACAGGGAGCCCGAGCAGGTTTTGATCCCAGGTCCCTGATCCCAGGACCCCAATATCATGACGTGAGCTGAAGGCAGATGTTTAACTGACTGAGCCACCCAGGTGCCCCTACATTTAGCCCTTTATAGAAAAAACTTGTCGACTCCTGTCCTATAGGAACAGTGTGATGATGAACTGTCTTTCTCACACACATACAGATACACACACCCTCTCCACACAAGAGCCTGAAGCATGCACATGCTATCTCATCTGCCCAGTGAGCCCTCTCTAATTTCCTCATCTGAATAACTCCTACTCATCCTTCAAAACTCGGTTCAGCTGCACCTTCTTGAATCCAAACCTTTACTTGTGAAATTCCTCTCCTTCTTTGAGGTTGGCTTATATATCACCTCCTTCCCTCAATTCCCCAAGCTAAACAAATTCTAGCAGCAGGGTTTCCATACCTCTTTTAGAACTCTAACCAATCACATGATGGGGATTTGTTTAGTGTCTTTCTCTCCCACTGGACTACAAGCTCTTCAAGGGCAAGTACTGTGTATTACTCATTTTATAACCTCAGAGAAATATACCTTTACTTATATGTTCATCACAAATACTTATCAGATGTTTATTATTTGTCAGACAATTTGCTTACACAGAGAAAAAGACCAAGTCCTTGCCCTCATGTTGCTCTAGAATGGAAGTGGAAAAGCAAACTGGCTTTACGAGATGAGGTGGTAGAGGTGTGTGCGAACTTCACTGATAGCATATTTGCTGTAGCCATATAAACAGCTGCAAAATGAATTTGGTTTTCAACACTTTCATAGCATTTACCATTTGTCAGATGCTGTATTAAACACTTATATATGTTACAATTTATTTAATCTTTATACAACATGAGGCAGGTACTACAATTATTTCTATTCTACAGGATATAGAGACCAAGAGAGGTCAAGTAATTTACCCAGGATCACAGAGCTAAAAGTGTCAAATGAATTTTGGAGCAATTATTTGGTTGAATAATCAATTCTAAGTCTCAGAAACAATACAAGTGTAAGAAATTGGGATAATGCTGTTCTTTTCTCTTTGAGCACTAAGTGGATGGTTTCTGTCAAGCTGGAAATTCCAGCTCCAGAGGCTTTCTGATGACTTACACTATGCTTGGCATTTTATTTCTAGGAATTGCCTTCTGGGAGATACTGCTGTTTTAATGATTGTGCAAGCCTGGTTTCCTCATTGAATTGCACCATTTGCCACTTTTAAGTCATCCCTAGTTATCAGTTTTATTTCCCTAGGACTCTGTGGGGGAAGAACACAGTCAACAACCCCCAATGGTCTTCTTTTTTTGGTAAAGTCAATAGGACTATGGATTGTCTACAGTTGGGATGTGAGATGGGGCCCTGGTGCCTTCTCTCTGCCGTCACTTGTCTCCAGCAGTGATCTAGTTGTGGATTAATTGGTTCAAACCTTGGGTGTCATTCAATGGATTGGTTTAAAGAGATTTTGTGTACAGTGGCTAATGACGCTGGTTCTAGCTTAAAGACAACTCCCTCCTGTAGCATGAATCACTTAATTGCATTCTCTTTTCCTTTCTAGGAATGAAGACTCTAAAGCTCTAAAGCTGGTCTGCTTTCCAAATACATAAGTAGGTATTCTAGCCATCGTCCACTGTGTTCAGGTCACTCATTTGTGCTTGGCTCAGCCTTCCTGCACAAAGATGTGGGCACTTTGTGGTAAAGACTGAAGGTGGGGGAGTGGGAGAAATCCCACTGAGGACAGTGATGGGTGCTGAAAACAGGTATGTCCCTTGCTCAAGAGCCTTTCTCAGCAATTCCCTGCAAAGGGAAAGTGCAGAGTGAAGTGATGAAGATTAGTGTCAAAGTAGGGGGGAGAGGGAAAGGCTGGGATGTGCACTCATGGTTTTCAGCGTATTCACCCTCATTCAACAAGTCCTGATGGAATCAATTATGTGCCAGATTGTAAACCTTGTTTACAGTCAGGGCCTGGAGTTTACAATGGCAAATAAGACAGATACAGTTCTTGGCCTTCTGCAGCAGTGGGGAAGATCAGATAGAAGTTAACAGTTAAATTCAATAATGGCAAATTATGGTGAGTGAGGGTAGGAATAAAGAGTGGGCTGTTACAGAGAATAATCGAGAGGGGGGGATGAGACGGGACTATTTATTTATTTATTTTTTTTAAAGATTTTATTTATTCATCTGAGACGCAGAGATACAGAGAGAGAGAGAGAGAGAGAGAGAGAGAGAGAGCATGAGCCGGGAGAGAGGCAGAGGGAGAGGGAGAAGCAGGCTCCTTGCTGAGCCAGGAGCCCGATGTGGGGCTCGATTCCAGGACCCTGGGATCATGACCTGAGCCGAAGGCAGACGCTTTAACCATCTGAGCCACCCAGGTGCCCCGGGACTATTTATTTTGAATGGAATAATCAGAGGAGACCTCTCTGAGGATGTGAAGGATTGCACTTGAAGGATAACGAACATGAAGGATAAAGAAGTGAGAGGAGACCTCCAGGCAGAGGGAATGGATTGTGTAAATGCTCTGAAGTCAAGGTCAGCTCAGGCAAGCAGAAATAGCCAAGTTGCTCTTGGTGGGGGCCTTCACTGCTTTCCTTTGTTCCATCCAAACGTGTTCCTGGTCATAGCCTGAGAACCCACTTTTCCAGGGTCTATAAGAATCGACAGGGTCATCTGGAGTCTCAGCCTTCAGCTATGGCTCTGAGCCAGAGCAGGATTCATCAAGAAAAGGAGGGCATTTAGGGACATGGGGTCCCTTCTCTCCCAATTTAGGACAAGTGGACCTGGGTAAAGCTTAGTGTTACAAATTACTTAGGTCCTCTGGGTTCAAATCTTGGCTTTGCCCCTTGGAAGCCCTAAGTATAACATGTTACTTACCTGCTCTGTGCCTCAGTGTCCTTATCTGTAAACTAGGTCTGAAAAATGTATCTACCTCACAGGATTGTTAGGAGGATTTAATTAGTTCATGTTAGATAAGTGCTTAGATCAGTACCTGGCACATAAACATTCAACAATTATATTGTTGTTATTATTATTATCACACTGTTGTACTCTGCTGACACTTCAGATGGCAGTGAAGGTGTGTTATATAGTCCCCAGAGGCTGGTCTCCCAAGAATCAAGCTATAGCCTTCTTATGTAATTCAGTTCAGAAGTCATTTTTTGTACCAGGCACTGTATTGGACACTTTGCTGCATCATTTCCTTTGATCCTTCCAACAAGCTTAAGAAGTAGGTATTACTACCCCTCTTTGATAGATGCAGGAACTCAGGTTTAAAGAGGTTAACTGACTTACCTAACACCACGAAGCTAGTATGGTTCCTAGGTCCACCACTGAGATCTGACTCAGTAGGCCTGGATAAGTCCTTGGAATCTGCATTACAAGAACCTGCCTCAACCTTCCCAATTCGGATGGGGCTGACCTCTTTACTCTCTACTTTGGAAAACTCTGGCCTCGATGATCTCTAAGGCTCCCTCTGGCTGCAAGTCTGTGAAGATGGGGAAGTCCACATATGCCAAGTACACAGTTGAATGAGGAAGGCAGTTTGCTGCTGTTGATGTTTATTATAACGGAATGAACTCAGTTCATGGCACTGGTTCCTTGCTACGGTTATTATCCAACAGGCACATTGGGGCTGAAAAATGTCCCAAGAGTGTTTTGCATTATGTAACCTCAGTTCCCAATTTCTCATCTACAGTTCCAAAATAAGATCAAATAAAAATGCTCTGAAAACCAAAAGTCTTAAGTTTGGGGAAACTCATTTTGCAGTTGAACATGACTGCAGGGTTTTTTTGTTTGTTTGTTTGTTTTTTGTTGTTTGTTTTTTTCCAATGTTATTTAAACCACTTGCTGTGAATATTTAGACACTGCACGACAAAATTATCTGTACGTTTGATTATGGGGTTGTATTAGTGATCTATTGTTGCATAACAAATTACCCCCAAACTTAATGGTTTAAAACAACAAACATTTATTTTCTCACAGTTTCTGTGGGTCAGAAATTCAGAAAAGGCTTAACTGGGTAGTTTTGACTCACGGTCTTTCCTGCAGTTGCGGTCAAGATGCTCTGGGGTGGCAGTCATCTGAAGTCTTGCCTAGGGCCGGGGGTTCCCTTGCAAGACGGCTCACTCATATGGCTGTTGGCTGGAGAAAGCACAATGCTTTTTATGACCTAGTCTCTGAAATGCGCCACTGTCACTTCTGCTTTGCCCTGTTTCTTAGAAGTGAGTCACCAAGATTAGCCCACACACAGGAAAAGGAGATTTAGATGTCACTTCTTTAAGAAATGAGTATCAAAAAATGTGTGGACATTATTTAAAACCACCACAGAAGTGTTACCCAGATCTTCCTGGAGGTGTTCTGTTATATGCAAGATATGGAGCAGTATTATCCTACAAAAGAATATAGTAAAGATTACTAAATAATTTTGAATTGCATCTGACACCGAGTTTTGGTTAAAGGGTTGCGTTTCTGTAACATAATGCTAAGCTTGCGGTATGGTTTTTACACTTTATATTTTTAAACATTTTATTTATTTATTCATGAGAGACAGAAAGAGAGAGATAGAGGGTGAGAGAGAGAGAGAGAGAGAGAGAGAGAGAGAGAGAGGCAGAGGCGGAGGGAGAAGCATACTCCCTGAGGAGCAGGGAGCCGATATGGGACTTGATCCCAGGACCCTGAGATCATGACCTGAGACAAAGGCAGCTGCTTAACTGACTGAGCCACTCAGGTGCTGGGTTTTTACCACTTTAAATAAACTAAAGAAACATAGACTATTTTGGAATATCTTCCAGCCTTAAGGAACCTCATGGATTATCCAGTAACTAGAGTTTACCCTCATCTCCTTCACTCTACAGATGAATAACTTGAGATTCAGAGAGGGGAAAAAAGTTGCTAAGAACATACAAACTATGTTTCAGACACTGCTAAGTGCCTTAGATGTATTATTTTGTTAAATTTTCCCAGCTTTACTGATGAGGAGAATAAGACTAGAAAGGTGAATAGAATGTTCTGGATCAGACAGCTAGTGTATTTTGGAGACAGGGCTAAAACCCATGTCTCCCAGTAGTCAGCCAGAGCCCTGCACATGTAACACCTCCTCTTATCACCCTCTGGGATGTGAGAGCAGAGCTGGCAAAACCCAGATATCATATCTCTGGAGGATCAAGTTGAAAGGTTTTCTGTTCACACACCCAGGGTTCTCCCTAGTCTGAAGATCTCACCATCCTGCTGCTTCCCTAGCTTGTGTCCAACCTGAGATTCTCCCCTGGGAACCAGACAAGAACCCCAGAAGTTGCAGAAGTAATGACCTCACTGCCCATCGCCTTACCCTCAAAGTGGGATTCTGAACTTCAAGTTGGGTGGGTGCTGCTGAGGTGTGACCAGGCTCCGTTCCCACTTTGAAATGCCTTCTCAGGGTACCTCAGATATACGTCATGTTCACACTCATCTAAGAGGTGTTCCCGAACAAGACCTTCTCCCTAGGGGAGTATGGCTGGAGAAAGCCTTTCCAAGGGCTGTCAGCTTTAAACTCTACCAAGGATACGCCATCATTAGGAATCTAAATTTAAAAGTTACAATGATAGAGGTTGTAGTAATAAAATCAGTTAGGACTCTTTTAGTGACACGTGTCAGAGAATCCAATCCGAAATGACATAACCTAAAGGGGAATTAATTGAAAAGTTGAGATAATAGAGTTGATTTCAGGTGTGGTGTGATGCAAAAAATCAAATGCTCCAGGACTCAGTCTCTCTTTCATCTCTCCACACTGCCTACTCGCGGTTGTTGATTCCAATTTCGGACTGTCTGACAGGTCCCTGAGCCAATCACTATCACAAGAGGACAATGCTCTCATTGGCCAGACCTGGGTCACATGACACTCCTTGCCGGGGCTACTGGGGCAAGAACAGACCAGCGAGTGAAACGCTGGAGTCTCCACTGGAGGTAGGACAAACGGCTGTTGCCCATAAATTTGACAACATTTGAACTCTTATTATGTGCCAGACTGTGCTAGGCTTTCCACATGCACAAATCTCGTTTAATTTTTTAAAAAATATGTTTTATTTATTTATTTGAGAAAGAGAGAGAGCATGAGCGGTAGGGAGGGAGAGGGAGAGGGACAAGCAGACTCTCCGCTGAGCAGGGAGCCCGATGTGGGGCTCGGTCTCCCTGAGATCATGACCTGAGCCAGAGGCAGAGGCTTACCTGGATTGAACTACCCAGGTGCCCCTCATTTAATCTTCATAAACAACTCCGTAAGATATATATTAATATTACCTCCATATAATAGATGAAGAAACTGAGGCTTAGAGAGGTAAGTAACATGCTCAAGGTCACATAGCTAGTAAGTGATGGGGCTGAATTTGAATCAGTTCTGATTCAAGAGCCATTCTTGTTCCATTTCCATGAAGCTGCCCGTGGCTCAGCTTCCTCTAAGTCATTTAGGCTGGGAATAGCAGCGTCTTCTCCAACATTTCCTCTTCATCATCTGCATCCAATAGTCACCAAATCTAGTTGATCCTACCTCCATCAGCTTTGAGCTATCCGTTCCCGTCTTCTCTTCCCAGTGCCACTTCCCTAAGGACTTGATCACTTCTCTCTGGATAATTAGAATAGCTTATCCTTTTCTCAGAAGACACGCATGTGAGGTCTGAGGGCCATCTTAACTTACAAATTCATATTTAAAAGTTTTGATTCAGGGCGCCTGGGTGGCTCAGTCGGTTAAGCGTCTACCTTCAGCTCAGGTCACGATCCCAGGGTCCTGGGAGTGAGTCATACATCAGCCTCCCTGCTGAGCGGGGAGCCTGCTTTCCCTCTCCCTTTGCCCCTACCCCCACTTGTGTGCTCTCTCTCTCTCTCTGTCAAATAAATAAATAAAATCTTTAAGAAAAAATAAAAGTTAGGATCACATAAAAATCTATATCCTATGGTATTCTTCAAAAAGATGGAAAAATTCGGTAACACTGAACTCACAATCTTCGTGGCGATAAAGGTTGAACTTGAGCATCTGTGGTTCAGCTGGCCAAGTCCCTGTTGCTTTTTACCTCCAGACATCCTTACTCAGGTAAGTTCCTCACCTGCCTCCATAAACATCTGAGTTTTCAGGCCTGGTCCCTAGTCTCTCCCCATTTTTACCTATCTTCCTGTGACCACTAGGTTTATCTTCTTAAACTGTGATCTGATTAACCCATTCTTTCATATTTGAAGACATTTAAGAGTTCCACACTGCCTATAGGCCCACCACAAGCTGGATCCCAAGCTATGTCCTGTTGAACAAGCCTCCGCATACTCGACTTCTGCCACACCCCTCTGGACTAGGCCCCACATTCCCTCTCCCGCTTGCGTTTGCCCAGGCCTTATTCACTGGGTCCCTAATGTCCATTCTCAGTCCTCTCTGTGTCTCTTCATATCTGCTCTTTGAGTGCTCACACAGCTTTCCATGACCAGGTCAATTCCCACCTCCTCCAAGAAGCTTCCATCAACATTAATGAGGTCTGACTCCACACACCACCAGTCCATTATTTTTGAGCACCTATTATGAATGATATTTATTACGATAATAAATACTCTTTCTAATCAATCAATCGAGTTCATATTTATGGAACCTTACTATGTGCCAGGCATTTTTCTGAGTGTCCTACACTCACAACAGCTTTTTGATATACATGCTACTCTTATAACCATCGTGCACTGAGGAGTCTGAGGCACAAAAAGTTCCAGTCATTTGCCCAGTTTCATACAGCTGGGAAGCAGCAGAGTCCAGCAGTAGAGTTGGAATCCAGGTAGTCAGGACCCAGATCCTGGGCACCTTATCACCACCTTAGGTATGTATTCAGCACATGTTTTAAAGAAACTGCTGTGTGCCAGGCACTGTAGGAGATGTTGCAAATGTAAAGATGAAATGTAAAGATGAATAGCAGCACACTCTCTGCCCTCAAAGAATTTCCAAGCTAATGGAAGGAGATGGACGTGGTCCAATAGGAGGAATGAGTATCACAGGTGCCCTCATAGAAGTGTAGAAGGAGAATGGGGGCAACATGGAGGTGTCCATGAGAATTTGGAACCCGTGCACAAAGTGGGGTGGGTCAAAGCCATCTGAAAAGGTCAAGGATGACTTTGTAGAAGAACTTTGAGTTGAGTCTTAAAAGGTGAGTTACACAAAAAGCCACATATTGTATTATTCCATTTATATGAAATATTCAGAATAGGCACATCCACAGAGACAAAGAGCAGATTTCCAGGGGCTGGAGGAAGGGGAGATTGGGGTGTGACTACTTAATGGGCACAGGATTTCTTTTGGGGATGATAAGAATATTCTGGAACTAGAAAGTAGTGATGGTTGCAAAAGACTGTAATGGGAGTGATTGAATTGTACAGTTTATTTTATTATTTTATTTTATTTTAAAGATTATTTATTTGAGAGAGAAAGAGCACATGCACACAAGCAGGGGGTAGGAAAGAGGGAGAGGGAGAAGCAGGCTCCCCGCTAGGCGGGGAGCCCTACATAGGACTCCATCCCAGGACCCCGGGATCATGACCTGAGCTGAAGGCAGACGTTTAACTGACTGAGCCACACAGGCACCCTGAGTTGCACAGTTTAAAATGCCTAAAAAGGTAAAATTTATGTTATGTGATTTTATCTCAAAAAAAAAAAAGATGAGTTGATATCTATCAGGTATGCTGAGCAGGGCATGGGGTGGGAGTCACTGGAGGTAGGTTGATTTCTGGTAAAGAATGCAAGTTTGGGAAACAGGGAGCTGAGTCAGTACGGCTGCTGTTACAGGGCACTCGGGGCTGGTGCGGGCAGGGCCTAGACCTCCCAGCAGCAGCTAAAGCTCCCAAAGCAGATAGGGGCAGTCTAATGACCTTGTAAGCCATTCCCAGAAGCTTGGACTCTGTCCTGCAGGAAATGGGGCACCAGTGATGACATTCAGCAGGACCATGATGTGCTCGGGTGTATGAGGAAGATCAAGCAATCCTTATTTGGAGGCTGGGGATGTATGAAAATTCCGGAGGCAATAAGGGAATTATTGTAACAGTCCAGGTGAAAGCCAACAAGGAGCTGAGGATGGGACCATCACCCCATGCTAGAGAGCAGAATCTATGTCATTTGCATTTGTGAATTTCATTCATTCATTGACATATTCCCTCAATGACCATAAATGGATTTCCATTATGGCCCCTTATGTGCTGGTGCTGAGGACACAGCAGTGAACACAGGTCAGGCCTAGCTCTCCTGGAGTGTACTGGCTGGCCAGGGAGGCATATGATAAACCAGTAATGACACAATGGATGATTGACAGTTGGGAGAGATACCATTAAAGGACAAGGACAAGGTTCTAGCTCTAGCCAGACAGCCCTCGTTTCAAAACCTGGTTCTTTACTGCTCAGGTGGGAGCAAGTTTCTCAGGCTCTTGAAGCCTTGGTTGCCTCATCTAAAAATGTGGGTAGCAGCAGTACCCACCCACAGGATGGGTAAGGAGACTAAAGTTAGTGCTGTAGAGAGAGGTGCCTACCAATGCCTGGCAGGCAGCAGAAGCTTACAGGGATCATTTGATTCTTCTACATTAGGTAAGCACCATAAAACCAAGTTGGGAAGAATTATGTTATTGACCTTGAACCTGTCAGTCTCTGGGAACATGATGGAAGACACCGGGAATGCTGATTTGCTGCATATAGAGTGGCCAATTGATCTGTGAAGAAGCCCTTTAGGAAATGTTCATTTTTGGGAACAGCAGGCCTGCCTTAGCATTGTGGAAGGTACTGTCCCCCCCTCCTTACTCCACTGCCAACGAGGCTTCTGCTGCGTGTGTAAGGAACAGCCGTGGATTTTGGTGTCTCCCTATGTAGTTCGTCCCTCAAGAGAATGCCATTCCCTGGCCTGGTACAAAATACCCTTTTTTGACCTTCAGAGGCCAATGTGCCAGTGCTCCTTATAACTCCAATGGAATGATGCCCACCAGTGTCTTTCTCTTACAAGGCTCAGGCTTAGTCATAGACTCCCTTACACACGAGTACCTTCATCCAAAAGTCACGGAGTGAATGCCTATGTGTGGCAGTCACTGTGCTAAGTGTTAGGATCATAGTATTGAAAAGAATAAGACCCACCCCCTCCCGCAAAGGCATCCTAAACTCATGGGGAGTTAGAGAGGTAAATGAATCCGTGCCATCTGTGTTTACGGGGCTAGAATCAAAGCACTACAGGCTATAGGGTGGGTGCACAGAGCCAAACTGAGGCACCTTGCCTGGGAGTGCATACCAGACTGTGTCAGACAAGGCTGGGCTTTGGTGTCCAGCCCCTGACATACTGCTTGGTGGAAATAACTGTCCCTTAGTGAGTACCACTATGTCCCTGGCATAAAGTGCCAGATACTTACGTTGCTTAATTTAATCCTCATGATGATACCATGAGGACTGTTTTAAATGAATCACTACATTACAGCATTTAGAAGAGTGTCTGACTCATGGCAAATGTTCCCTAAATGATACCTATTGTTATTCTCTCCCCCCCACCCCCGCCGGCTTTCTCTGGATAAAACTGAAATTAGGTGATAGGAGCTCAAAAGTCCATAGGGTCCAAGCATAAGTGTTCGGCAAATTCCCAAGGAGGCCAAAGACAGCCTGGGTTTCCATCACGGGCAGCAGGGATAGGTGAGAAGTGCTGGGTTCTCACAGTGGGACACCAGGTAGCAGATAGAAGCAGTGTTAGCAACATACTTGGTGCTGATGCCGGTAGGAGGACTTGGTCATTGGCTCCTCCTGAAGAGGGCTTCTCAGCTCCAGCAGATGGCTGCCCTGTGGGAAGAAAGCCTACGACAGATACAGCAGAATGACTCGCTCTGCATCTGTCCCTCCTTCCTCCTCATGCCTCCCTGAACTGCAGAGGCTGGAGAAATCAAGTCTACCTTTCTCAGCCTCCCTTCCAGGTTCTGGGTAGGATGAGAGTCTGCCAGTTAGATGTGCTCACAGGATGCTCAAACTGAATCAAATGGGGGTGAAGGTGGGGTCACCTTGTGGCTACACTACGTTGCTGGTGTAGGTCTGGCCAATGCAGAGCCACTAGGGATAATGACAGCTCTCCCATCCTGAGTGGTGGCAAAGGTGATAGGAGCCTGGAGTGAGCAGTTGAGATACCATCTGGGTGTTGTTCCAAATGCTGCTCCTGGGGGCCCAGCCTATCGCCCACTCCTCCATCCATCTTGTAAGCACCCAATTCCCTGTAATGTTTTCCTGCTTCACATAGCTAGAACATTTTTTCTTATCTTATGTGTGTGTGTGTGTGTGAGTGTGTGTGTGTGTGTGTGTGCGTGTGCTTCAAAATTTCAGTGTGAAATCTCCTGATTTGCAAATAAGGACTTGCACAGAGCCCCTAAACCTTTCTGACCCTGGCTTCCTCACGTACAACATGATTGTGTAAAACCACTTCCCATCAGGTAGTGGGAAGGGTTCCATGAAATATCATTTGCAAAGTGCCTGTCATACAGCAGCTGCTCAATAACAGACAACTTTCTGTAGCATAAAAAGCATGGGTTTTTAGAAACTGGGTTCAAATTGTGATAATACTGCTTACCAGCTGTGTGACCACATGAAACGTTGCAGCCCTGGGCAGTGTGGGTGATAAAATACCTACTATTGCATGGTCTTTTTGTTGGCGTGCTGGTTTTGGTGAGTACTAAAGTGCTAACATATACAAGGATGCCCAGCCCGGTGCTTGCCTGACACAGAGTCGTCTCTTCTCAAATGTTCATTTCCTTCTTTATCGCCTATTTCCTTCAGTTCATAGTAATATTTAATACGCTTGTGGATGAGGTTGTGGATAGTTGGAAAGAAACTAATGAGGTAAACATTTATAAAGGATACAATTACACAACCAACTATTTGCTCCCTGTTAGGAGACTGACAAATTTTTTTCCCCTCCATAATACAGGAAATAAAGTGGTATCTCATTTCAGTGGGTGTGTCTGGGCATTCTGGAGACTGTTCTGCTCACACCTCTTTCCTGCCACCAATCATCTTTCTCCTGCTACCAGAGCGATGGCTCTGCTCTGCTCCAGGAGATAGGACCTGCGCTCTAGGCATCTGGGGACCTGCCAAGTGAGATAAGAGAGAGTGGGTTGGGAAGGACAGCCCTCTGAGATCCTTGGCAAAGTGCCAATAAGTTAAGAGGCAGGATGGATGATGCCGGACACACAGTAGGTCTATCAGTTTGTCAAGAGTTGTAGGAGCCTAGTATTATCTGGGGAAGGGTGTGGTCAGGTGCAGAGTAGGATATTGAGGAGACCCAGAGCTAGAAAATTGCTGATAGAATGGGGAGCATAGCGGCTATTCTAGGATTATTTGCTAGCCTTTCTTATGGTGAGATATACTTCTTGGCAAGAAGTGTAACCAGTGGAATCCACTGAAATGTATTTGTAGAAGCCATCAGTAGACATTTATGTTGGGTACTGCCCACCATATGCTCCAGGAAGCATTGGAGGGAAGAACGGTGTTTTCTTTTTATTATTATTTTTTTAATCCCTTCCAAAGCCTAGCAGTGGTGATTAGCACACAACCTGTAATTTATTGTTAATGTAGGCAGGGCATCTGTGGAGAGACTTGGCCATTCGACAAACATCTGTGGAATGCTCACTGCCCCCTATATTCCTGCCAGGAGCCTTGCTAGAGTCAGAGGATACAAAGGCCCTGCACGCAAGAAACTGACATTCTAGAGACAGAGGCAGATGCAGGCATTCGGCTAACGCTAATTGAGAGCCTACTATGTTCATGCACCTACCAGGCTCTGGGATATAACAGTTAAGACCTGGTCTCTGCCCTTAAAGATGTTATAGACTGTTGGGGTGAGGCAGTGGGAAGGAAATGTCAGGTGGACAGGCAGTTGGAATCTGGTGTGCTTCAAGCTGGTGTGGGTGAATTTTCCAGACGTGAGCAGGAATTCTCCAGGTGACAAGGAGGGGGTCGTGTGTGTGTTTTTGTTGCTGAGGGTGAGGAGAAGTTATTTCAGGCAAAGAAAGCCGCACTGAGTACAAGAAAGGGCACGAGCCCCGGGAGGACACGGTGAGCTCAGCATTGCTGTAGGGTAGGGGACAAAGCTGGGAGGCATTTATTGGAAGTGAAATTTCAAGCAAGTTGAGACTGGATCTTGCTAAAAGTTGTTTGTCATGCTCAGAACCTGAACTCCATTCTGAAGGCGACGGGAAACCAGAGAGGTATTTTAAAAGGTAGATTGAATCCATTAATCCTACAGGGTGTATGTATGTACTTGCTACTGGAGTAGATTCTGAAAATTTGATGGTGTGTACAATAGTTTTTGTCCATGTGAGATTTATGATCTAATATGAGGGAGACGAATTACACAAACTAATTTTTTTTTTACAAGGAGAATGTATTAAGGTAGTGCTTACATAATTAAAACATAATTAAAATCATAACATACTCCACAGTCAGCCAACATACATATAAAGTTATTAAATATCACAAGTGCTGTGAAGGGGATTCCAAGCTGGCTGGTGGTAAAATGCCAAATAATGGCTAATAATAATAGTCACAGACATTTGGTAAGTGATCATTACGCAGCTGTCATGCTTCTTGCTGATTATCTCATTTAGTCTTCAAAGCAATCAGGTGAATGAGTTTTATCTCCACGTAGGGACATATGTCTGACTCTAAGACTTGTATGACCCATTGAGTTTGTGTTTTGACTTTTATCTTTTGCTAATAGCAATTATGATAGTAGACTGGATAGTGGCCACCCGAAAATGTCCACGCCCTGATCCTTGGAACCTGTGAATATATTACTTTCCATGGCAAAAGGGACTTTGCAGATGCGATTGCCATGGGGAAGAGTATCCCAGATTATCCAGGTGAATTCAATGTAATCATGAGGGCCCTTATAAGAGAGAGGCAAAGTCAGAGAGAGGGAGGAGCAGAGAGAGAGAGAGAGGCTGGAGGGATCGCTGGCTAAGGAAGGCCTCTGGAAGCTGGAAAGGCAATGGATTCTCCCTTAGAGCTTCCAAAAGGAACAAAGTTCTGCTAACACATTGATTTTAGCCCCTAAAAACCGTTTTCATCTTCTGATTTCCAGAACCGTAAGATAAATTTGTGTCATTTTAAGCCAAGAAGTTTGCGGTAATTTGTTAGAGTGGCAATAAGAAACCAATAAAGCAACTTTTTGAGGGTACTTACTTCACCATAGCTGGATCAAAAGCCCTACGACATAACACTCTGCTTCCCCTAAATGAGGGAAAACTAAGTAAGTGTTTTAGAAGCTTGTAGAAGATCTGCGGGGGATGGGGGGGATGAGTCTGAAAGCAAAAGGAGAATGGGAAGAAGAAGTGGGAGAGCGGGTGTTTGAAGTGCAGGGACCAGGAAAAACAAAAGCCTAAGGGTAAAGGTGGGCCATGAAGGCACGTGTGGAGGAGGGTTTTGCTAAAACCACCAGGCATAGCAGAGGGCCAGAGTGTGACCTAAGCCTGGAATTTTGGCTGCAGTCAGACCATGGAGCCGGGCCCCAGTATGAGCCGTGACTAGGCAGTGGGGAGTCACAGGAGGACTTTGAGGAGGGCCATGACATAATCAGGCAGCGTTTTATGAAGAATTCCCTCCACGGGTGGGAGTGGTGGGAGGAGAGGGGCAAGGAAACCAGTTCTGAGGCTTTGCTGTCACCTGTCCTGTATGACATTTGTCTGAACCAGGCTGGTGGCTGTGAGAAGAGCCAGAGGGGTCTCCCTGTCATAAAGCACACAGAAATGCTGTTCTCAAAGTGTGGACCTTGGCGGTGTCCTGGAGACCCTTTCAGGGAGCTCTCAAGGTTAATTTTTTTCCTCACTTCAAGGTTAAATTTTTTTTCATTTCATTTCATTTTTCACACTCATTCTCTCACAGTGCATAGTTGAGTTTTGCAGAGGTTACAGAAGTGAAATCACCGCAGACTCATTGCAAAAGGAGAATTCATCTCTCTCTTATTAAGCCAGACATTAAAAAGACTTGAAAAAAAATGTATTATTTGTTTTGGAAAATATCATTTCACAAAACTGTTCTTTATGCTAACATAAAATGACTTGTTAGTTCTAAATGAGTATATATTTAGACATCTTCGTATTAATTTATCATATGGTAAATATTGATAGATAAAAGCTATATAAACAATAGCTCTTTGGGGTCTTCAATAATTTTTCAGGAGTATAAAAAGGTCGTGAGACCAAAAAGTGTGAAAATCTGCTGTTGCACACAAATGTGCAGGCTTGTTTCTGTTTATTTGGAATATATTCCTAGACTTAGGCCTTTTAAAGCTGGAAGAGGCAAGGCAGATCTGGTTCTTCCCACATAACAGAGGAGCCTCTGTGGGATTAAGGTATGGGCACAAATGCACACAACTTGCATTAGTGGAATAAGGCCTGAAAGCCATGTGTTTATGGCCAGATCGTGGCTTTTCCCATTGCTCCACGTGCTGCAGAAGGGCTTGGCCTGCTGGGAGGAGGCCTGGCTGCAGCCAGCGCCCAAAGGGCCTGGGAGCGCTCCAGGCTGGTGCTTCCCAGCCGTGCCCAGTGCTCCCTCTAGAGGCTGAAAGTAGAATCTACACCATTCTTGCTTTACCGTCCTATTGTGGCAGCCAAATTTCTGTCCCAGGAGGAGTTTGAAATTCCTAGCTCCCTGATGCCTTGAAGCAGGCGAAGGACAGCAAGCTGACTTCTGTTTTCATGTGAGGAGGCTATGGAGTCGAGAAGCAGTGTGTTTTGCAGTGATGAAAGCACTGGACTAACCTAAATTTTGGTTCAGACTCAGTCCACACTGGGGTCTTGACCTCTTTGGGTTTCAAGTACCCAGGAGGAAATAGTCTGCACGACTAGCCATAAAGACACTTCCAGCTCTGGCAGCCTATGGTGTTAATTGTCCCCATGGCCCATGCCATGAGAAGACACATCAGGGAGAAGGCGTAGCTTCCTGGGCTGTAGCCTCTCAGGGCTCTCCTTGCATTTATGGGTTTAGCTCAACCTGAATCTGACATTAGGATGAATCCCTATAATTATAGAGCTCACAGATGCTGTCCTTTAGCAAGTTTATTTTTTAAGAAGTTTTCTGCAATTGATCCATTTATTGGGCACACAAGAAATAAGCTGGCATTGACTGAGATATGTGTCAAGGACTAGATGTATATTTTCTCACTTGACCCGTACCTCCACCCCATATGCGAGGTGCTAGCATTATCGCCACTTTCCAGAGGAGAAAACCGAGGCCCAGGGAGCTTGAGGAACTTGCCAAGATTAGGAAACAACTGTGTGGCAGAATCAGAATTCAAAACCAAGGCGTCGGGCACAGCCACAACACTATACCTAGCCCTGATAATAAGCGTTTGCATTTTTTTTTGAGTTTGCTATGTCCTTGGAGTTTTATGCATGTTATCTCACTTAATACAGTGATTCTGTAAAGTGGTATTGTTACCTCAGTTTTACAAGGAGGACACTTATTCTCAGGTCACCCAGTGCTAGAGCTGAGATTTCGTCTTTGGGACTTAAAAGCCTGAGCTCTTCGTTGTTATTCAGAACCATCTATGTGCCAGAGAAAGATGAGGAAGACCAACTGAGTCTACAGGGAGCTTCTACTATAGTCTCCTTGTGGGACAGTAATAGTTGCAGCCATTTACTGAGCACCATTCTAAGCCTTTACACGTATGAGCTCAATCCTCACAACAATCCAGTGAGATAGATCTGATTACTATCCCATTTTACAGATGAGGAAACAAAGGCATGGGGACAGAGGGGTAAATAAATTGCCCAAAATGCCTCCCACGTTTGGTAGTGGCAGAGTTGGGATCCAAACCCAGGTAGCCTGGCTCTAGAACCAAAGTTTTTAGCCCCTACATTACCCAAAGCACAAATAGTTCCCACAGAAATGTAGGGGCCACTGACCAGGGCTGAGGACAGTCAAGGGGAACAGGCCCAGCCTGCAGAGAGATCCCAAGGAGGGGAAGGAGGTATCCCTCCCTGGGCCCTGTTCCTCTGTGACCCTGGCTTTCCAGCTGTCTATCAGAATGCTGCACCTAGAAATTATGGCTTCTCCTCAAATCTAAGGGCTAAAAAAGCAGAATTCAACACATTTCCCCAAATCTTTCTCGAAATGTCTCTTCCTTGTCAATGTTCTCATTCCTTCATACCACCAGAACCAAACCCTGATGGATAATTTCTTGATGTTAGAGAACTGTATTAAAGATTCTAAGATGTTGCCTTGTCGCACATGAGCAAGAAAGAGTGATATGATCAATGAAAACATTTCTTTGGTGGGAATAGTAGGAACTGACCACATGGGCCACGTATTTGCTATTTCTGAACTGGGCTCTGTCCTAAGGAAAGGTTATGGAGCTGAGTCCTGAGGGCAGGTGCTAACAGGCACCAAGCCGATATGAAAACCCAGGTCAGGGAGGGGGGCATGGCTGAGAACATGGCTGTTCTTGAATGGAGAGGGCAGGTGCTAAGTCAGACTGGCCAGGCTTAGAGAAAAAGGCATTCTGGATAAGAGGTATCAGGCTTGGGCACTAAAGTGAGGCTGCCAAGTTAGAAGGCTGGCAGGGCCCAGAGGAAAGTCAAGGAACAGATGATTTCTTGTTAGAAAGCCATGGCAGAAAAGCCTTAAGCCCCAGGATGGTATGAAGCAAGGATGAACCAGATGTACCAGTGAGGATTTCTCCTGAGCTATGGCATTCCTTCCTCCAGAAATACAAAGCGATGGCGCTTTTCAACCGAGTAGGATGGGGTTCTGGGATAAGCTCCAGTGGGAATGAAATAATCCAGGGTGAGTGAATAGAAGTGGAAGAGGTCAGTTGGGACTTAAATTGTGAATAGCAGTGACCATGGTGAGTGAGACCGAACACAACAGGAACTTGAAAATAAGAACACAGTTGTGACTGTCTCATGGAACCCAAGGGTAAGAATGGGCTTGGACCTTTCCGCCCGCTCCCCCCCCCCCCCCCCCCCCCGCCCGAGTGCCGCTCCGGCTGCACCGCACTCGCTCAGAGCTCCCGGCTTCTGCTAAGGTAGTGCCGCCCTCGTCTCTCTCCAGCCGTCGTCATGATCATCTACTGGGACCTCATCAGCCATGATGAGATGTTCTCCGACATCTACAAGATCCGGGAGATCGCGGACGGGCTGTGCCTGGAGATGGAGGGGAAGATGGTCAGTAGGACAGAGGGTAACGTTGATGACTCGCTCATTGGTGGAAATGCTTCCGCTGAAGGCCCAGAGGGCGAAGGTACTGAAAGCACAGTAATCACTGGTGTTGATATTGTCATGAACCATCACTTGCCAGAAACCAGCTTCACAAAAGAAGCCTACAAGAAGCACCTCAAAGATTATATGAAATCAATCAAAGGCAAACTTGAAGAACAGAGGCCAGAAAGAGTAAAGCCTTTTATGACAGGGGCTGCCGAACAAATCAAGCACATCCTTGCTAATTTCAAAAACTACCAGTTCTTTATTGGTGAAAACATGAATCCAGATGGCATGGTTGCTCTGCTGGACTACCGTGAGGATGGTGTGACCCCATATATGATTTTCTTTAAGGATGGTTTAGAAATGGAGAAATGTTAACGAATTCGGCCATGACTTTGGATATGTCACCTGTTGCCGTAACGGGCTGCTCCTCTTCATCCACATGACACCAGGACTTAGACAGATGGGACTGATGGCATCTTGAGCTCTTCATTTGTTTTGACCCTGATTTATTTGGAGCGGAGGCATTGTTTTTAAGAAAAAAACATGTCATGTAGGTTGTCTAAAAATAAAATGCATTTAAACTCAAAAAAAAAAAAAAAAAGAAAAGAAGAATGGGCTTGGAACCTGGGAACCAAAACATTATGCCAGGAATTCTCACTGTCACCTGTCTCTGCTTCTCTACACTTGTGCGCTTTGTTCTGTCCTTTCCCTGACAGCTCTCCTCACTTCTTAGCCTGCTTGTTAACATGAGGTTGCCTTAGGATCCCAGGTTCTCATGTCACAGTTCCAGGCAAAGAGTTTATCAAGACTTTGGGTCTCAGTTCCTAATGTGGGGAAAAGAATCTGACTGGCTGCTCTTTGGTCTGTTGTCTACTCCTGGGCCAATCAGCTAAGACCAGGAAGACAGGGCAAACATATCTGTAAAAGGCTCATCCCCATGGATGTGGGGTGTGAATGGGGATTGTTCCTAGGAAGAGGAACTAGAGGTGGTTGTGGGACTAGGAAAATACCCCAAATGGTATCTGCTAAAGACACAAGGGTCTAAAGATAAAGCACTGGAAGACACCAGCGTTGATTGGATGTCAGAGAGAGGAGATGGGGAAGGAGAAAGTCTCCAGGTGATTAGGAGGAAAAGCAGGAGAGAGAAATCATGGGTACTGAGAGAGAAGAGAGTTTATTTAAAGAAGGAGAAAGGTCATCAAAAGTCATGGTACATATAGTCAAGAAAGGTGAGCAGTGTCAGAGACCATTTGATTATAGAAAGCCCCTGAAAATTTTTTAGAAAGCACTTTAGAGGAGCACATTAGTGAAGAAATCATATTTCTACAGGTTAAAGATGGAGTTGGTTGTATTTTTATAGGTAAACACAAAAGTATGTAATGTTAATTGTGCTTTCAGCTTTGGAGATAGTCCACCTTCACTGTGTTGAGTTGGCTTTATTCAGAATTTAACATATATTGGCATAGAAACAGTCATTTTTTTCCCCAGTCCTTACAGGGGTAACACATTGTATTAACTACAAAAGGGCTTATCTACATGGTTTAGGTTATAGAAACCTATGTGTATTACCAAAATAATGTTTAGAAGGGGGAGAACAGGAATCCAAAAGGCCAATAAACATATGAAGATGTACTTAATCTTGCTAGTAGCCATGGAAATGCAGTTGAAAAACAACAAAACATAATTATATATCCACCAGATTCACAAAAATGAGGTCCAAAAGTTCTAAGAGTTGGCAAAGTGTGGAACAATAAGAGTAATCCTCAAAACTGGTGGTGGCAAAATAAATTGGCAGAGATGCAAGGTTGCCATTCATCTTACGTTTGAAAGGATACTATTTGTATAGAACACATGGGGTCATGATGCCCCCTCCAATTGTGCAATGAGATGGCATGCTCTGGAAAACTGCTGGGGAATTTTTAGTTATGCTGAAGGTTCACATACCTTGTCATGCAGCAGTGTCACTATTGGGTATATAGCTAGAGAACTTCACGTATATGTGCACCAGATACAAACCCAAGAATGTGCACAGCACAATTATGCATATAATAGACCCAAACGATTGGATTGTAAACAATCCAGTGTCCATCAGAAATAAAATAACAGAATTGCTGTGCATTCATAAGGGAAGACCAGACGGCTGAGAAAATGAATAACTCAAAGCTACCCGCGATATGGATACAGCTCACAAACATAATGTTGAAGGCAAGAGGCAAGACACATAGGAATATCACAATCAAAAATGGCCCCAAACAGGCCAAGCTGAACTATATGGGAGAGGGATGACTGCTGTAGGAAAAAGTGAAAAGTACATGGAAAGTCAGTGAAGGATTTTCACAAAAGTCAGGATGGTAGTTACCCTGGGTTTCTACAGAGCCGGGATCTTGCTGGGGTTCACTGGGGTTCCACGTGCCGGCAGTGTTCTTTTGACCTGGGTAGTGATGGCATGGACCTTTGTTTTATAATTATTCAATACACCTTACATATATTTTATGTGCCTTTCTGTGTTTATATTTTTAAATTAATGTTTCCCTGTATTGCCTGTAAAATGGTTGTTAGATCAAGAGGCCTGATTAGTTTCACTTTTTCTTTTCTTTTCAAAGATTTTATTTATTTATTAGAGAGAGAGAGAGACGGATTTTGACAGAGAGCACAAGTGGGGAGGAGAGGAAGAAGCAGGCTCCCCACTGAACATGGAGCCTGATGCAGTTCTTTTCGCTTTTTTATTTTAAAAAATATTTTAATTAATTTATTTATTTAAGAGAGAGACAGAGAGTGCACAAGTAGGGTGTTGGGGGGGTGCAGGGAGGAGCAGAGGAGGAGGAAGAGGAAGGGGAAAGAATCTCAAGCAGACTTGCTTGAGACTCAGACTCCGCACTGAGCCCAATACGGGGCTCATCTCACAACCCTGAGATCATGACCCAAGCCAAAATCAAAAGTCAGACGCTTAACTGACGGAGCCATCTAGGTGTCCCAGTTCCACTCTTTTTCAAGGCTGCTTTATAAATTGTATTGGGTACTTCCGTCATGGGGCATGCAATTTACTTGATCTCTCATCTTGTGATATTAGCAGCCAGGGATGATCATTGAATAGATCTATTAATTTGTTAGGGGTTGCAAAATGGTATTTTAGTTCTCTCGTTCATCTTCCTTTTTAGCTGAATTACTTCAGGTTAGCTGTCTCCTCAGCCGCTTGGTTGCCTGAAGTTTCTTTGGATTCCTCAGAAAAGAATCTCAGAGGTAACGGCTTCCCAAGTTCTTGCGTGTTCATGACAGTGTGCCTGCTGTTTGTCTCTTCAAATATCAATTCAAAGTTGGGTTTAAAATTCTTGGCTCACACTTTCTTTAAGTATCCTAAATAAATTACTCCATTCATTTCTGTCATGAAGCATTGATGTTGATAGTCTAATGACAATCTGATTTTCTTCCTCTTATAAAATGCCTGCTTTCGTCTGGTTGCACAAAGGATTTTTTTTTTCTTTCTTTTTCTCTAAAATCTAGTAGTTTCAGAGTGGAGATGTTGAGGGCTGATTTTTTCCAATATATATGGTATGTCTGTTCGATATGTAGTTTTAAGGGTTCTTTTTTTAATTTCAAGAAAGTTTTTTTTATTTTAGTTTTTAGTAATTTGTTTTATATTATTCTTTGGTTTTCTTCTTTGGGGACTCATCATATATGTATTGGATATTCTTTACCTATTTTCTATATTTATCACTTTCCCTCAAACCCTTTTTTAGGTCTCCTTTCCTTTTTGGTTTTAAAAACTTTTCCTATTTTGGGGGCACCTGGGTGCCTCAGTCAGTTAAGCGTCCAACTCTTGATTCCGCTTCAGGTCATGATCTCAGGGTTGTGAGATCAAGCCCCAGGTCAGATCCCACACCCCATGTGGAACCTGCTCAGGAGTCAATCTCTCCCTCTGTCCCACCCCCCAAACAAACAAACAAACAAAACTTCTCCTAATTTCCATTTTCTATTTCTCTCAGGGTATTTTTTCATTTGTTTTGTTCTTTCTTGTATTCCTTCTAGTTTGGCCTTCATTTCCAAAGCAATTCTTCTTTTATTTCCAATTCTGTTTTGAATTTTTCATTTCTCTTTTCAAATCTTCCTGAATCATTCCATCTTTGGCTTTTTCTCATTCTGATTTATTGTTTTTTATCGTTTCGATTTTCTTTTTTAGTTTATTTTGAAATATTATATTTTCCATTTAGTTACATTTCATTTATTACATTTCTGTTCTGTAGCATGTTTTTTTCGTATTCTTTCATTGTCTGTAGTGATATTATTCTGCTTCTTATTCTTTCTTTCATATAATAGCATTGTTGGTATTTGACTACAATCTTTTCCTGTGACTCCTTTTTCAATGAAATGAGTCTTCCTTTACTTTCTGGAGGAAACAATGACAACAGAGAACTTTTCTAGTTCCACAGTCCTGAGCTTCCCTTCTGTTGATTTCGTGAAGTAATTTTAAAAATATGACATCGTACATTCTGAGTTCTTCTTCCTGCTCCACTCCCCACCTTTGATTTGACTTCACCTTTTCTTTGTCCTTGTTGTTACATCTTGTTGTACATCTTGTTCAGTTTGGATTCTACTTCCAGCATTTTCTCCTCAGAATAGGGCTTTGTCCTGGAAGAGTGCTTTGGTTTTGCAGGGTTTTGTTTTTGTTTTTGTTTTTTTAAGATTTATTTATTTATTTTAGAGAGAGAGCATATTTAGGGGGGGTGTGAGGGGCAGAGGGAGAGGGAGAATCTTAAGTGGATTAAAGTGGATTTGCACTGAGTGTGGAGCCCCACACGGGGCTCAATCCCATGACCCTGAGATGGCGACCTGAGTGGAGACCAATAGTCGGACTTAACTGACTGTGCCACCGAGGCACCCCTGGTTTTGCAGGTTTAAGAGTTCAAAGGGCCCAGACTCCTGGACTCCCCCACATGGTCAGATCTCCCTTAGTCTCCTTGCACTCACTTGTGCACCAGAACCTTCTCCCTGCACCCCAGCCTTGCCACTCTTCTCCAAATGAACCCATGGAAATTTCCAGTAAGTTCCTCAGGTGATTTGGGGATCTACCTTCCTTCCTCTTCCTTTTGCAGTTTCTGATACCATGGGAGTCATGCAATTATTGGTAGCATGACCCTGCTCACTCAAACTTTGGAGTTCAAGGAAACACTGGTTACCAGGTTTTTGCTGTGAATGTGTTATTACCGGGATGCAAGGAGATTCAGAAATTGCTCCACCACCTAGTGGCAGGACTTGGTACATTTACTAAAGATCCTTGAATTGTACACCGAAAATGGGTGAACTTTATGATACATAAATTACATATAAATTTCTATATAAATCGATAAGGTTAAAAAAAACCCCACAACCCTACAAACAACTCTGCACCATTAGCACTGACATCTTGCTAGAATTCCCCATGTCCCTAATCATGTGGACATGTAGGGGTCACCAGACATGAAAGACAAGCCTCCATGAAGGAGGTCACCAGGACCCCCATGCCCTGTTCTCCTTTCCTGCAGGGGCACAGGGAGAGATTACCTTCCCCGGCCCTTGGGACTAGCTCTAGCCACTGGAACTTGATCAGAAGTGGCGTGTGCTGTTTCTGGGGTGAGGCATTTTTTAAAAAAAAGATTTTATTTATTTGTCAGAGAGAGAGAGCACAAGCAGGGGAAGCTTCAGGCAGAAGGAGAAGCAAGCTCCCCACTGAGCAAGGAGCCCCATGCAGGACTCGATCCCAGGACCCCGGGATCATGACCTGAGCCGAAGGTAGACGATTATCCAACTGAACCACCCAGGAGTCCCTGGGCTGATGTGCTATCTCAACGCTCTTCCTCTATATGGCAACCCTGTAAGTTTAAGCGCAGCAGCCTAGCCTGTCCTAGCCTAACCAGCTCAACGTCTGCTCTCTACCAGGAAAGACCATGATCCAGGCGAGCAAAGAGGAAAGGCAGCTCGGAGGAAACAGAAGTGATTCAGAGAGAAGAAAAACAGAACTGTCACAATCTCTTCCACACATTCCCATTCTTTCTGACCTATTTGTTTCACCTTGCAGCTCAGGATACCCACACCTGCATTTGATGTAAACCCAAATAGATAACTTTTCCGTTTTTAAGACTGTTATGCCCCCAGCTGGGTGTGAAAGTCACCTGCAGAAACAGCTCCACCAAGCGGCCGCTTTCACAGCCATCGTAACACTGGTCGCCGCTGGTCACCCTGCTGATAATTCCTAGGAGAGCAAGTAGATCCAGAGACACCGCTTCTGAGATTCTTCATGACCAAGGCTTTTCCTTTTCTAATACTGGGTGGATGGTAGGAAACCACACACATTCTTTTTTGGTAAAACAGAGAGCCTGGATGTGAAGAACAGCAAGTGGAAAATAGGGCAAAGTGGGTAAGAGGACCTGGAAATAAATGACAGCGATGTTAACTGTGGTCAGATCAGCAGGGAGGTGACATCCTGGACTGATGGTGGAGGGACAGGGCAGCCTACCGGTGAAGCATCGGGAACTGGAGTGAGACAGGTTTGATGGGAATCCTCTATTTTTTTTTAGTTGTGTGGCATTAGGCAAGTTCCTCACGCTCTCTGAGCCTCATTTTCCTTGTCTTCTAAAGGACTTAGTGTAGCGTGAGCCACGAGCAAGCACTGAGTGCACGGCTGGGTCTCCAAGGTGGTGGGTTCACCTCTGAGAGCTCCTTGTGGAGACAGAAAACCATCAATCCCTGCAACTTGACCTCCATTGGTGAGGTCAGGGACTTGGGTAGGACGCTTGCTTTAGGCACTTTTTAGCTTTACAAGACTTGGAAAAACCCGCATGGAGTTGGTGCAAAATAGAATTATAGGGAAATGTCTGCAGAGAGCAGAATTGCAGTGGAGAAATAGCTTCATCGTTAGCTGTGTGTTCAACATAATCATGTAGCTATTTTCACTGGAATGACTTTTCAGTAAAAAGAAAACCAGCACACTGTGACCAAACGTCCCATAGAAACCATTGCTGACAGGGTGGATATGGTCATTCTGTGCTGTGGATTCGCACCTTTTGTCTCTTGCCCAGGGAGCCTGGTGTGGGGGTGAGGCCAGGCTGAGCTGTGGGCTTGCAAAGCAAACCGGAAGGGCAGGGAGAGCTGCCTGAGGGCTGGCAGTGGGCTGCGTGTGTGTGTGAAAGTTGCTGTCTTTGCAGGTTGTTCTGATCTTCCAGGCACAGAACGTTCGTGCGCTCTTTGCAAAACCCTTTTTCAGGACTCATACTGATGATGAAACGCCATTCCGCAGAGGCAGTGAACAAAAAGAACTTGGCCAGACATCTGGATGGGACATCCCCAGGCCCCTCCGCCCCCATGTGTCCTTAACTACACTCATCCCCTGCCTCCCAAACCTGGTGCTCCTCCTTCATTCTCCACTTCAGGGAATATTAACTACTAAGTCACCATTACTTAGTCACCATGCCGAACATCGGGGCGTCCTCCAGCCTTGCCCCACCCTCCCCACCGGCCTCCTTCTGTCGCCATGACATTCATAAAATCTGGTTGACTCTGCCCCAGAAACACCCCTCAGGCTCCCCGCTTCTCTCCGCCGCCAGCAGAATGCTCAGTATTTCTTTCATCATGACCTTGGCAATGGCCCTTGCCATGTGCACCCCACACTTCTCTACAGTTCTCCAGAGCCTTCAGGCACACACCCCACTAAACCTTTGGTGCCGTCATTACTGGGAAAGAAAGGGAGCATAGGCACTAGGAAACAGCAGTCTTCCTCACAGGCACAAGAGCCAGGCTTTCGTGCTAAACGATTTAGATGAACCTCTCCCTTACTCGTCACGCTTTCCTGCAACACTACCCGAAGAGCCCCACTTCAATGCCATTCCCTCTCCTCCCTGGGAAGCCTTTCTTCAAGTACAACTTCCTCCTTGAGGCAGCAGCCAGAGATCTTTGCTCAATGGCTGGTGAAGCTCCCTTATGGAAAACATTGTCATTGTTTCCTATTTAACAAATAAAAACGAGAGACGCTCAGAGAGGTTAAGTCACTTGCTGAATGTCACACAGCAATGAAGCCTTAACGTTATCTCAGGTACTCTGACTCCCCAGGCCACATGTTTAGCCACTTATGCCACACCAAGAATGCGTAACAAGGTCCTTGCCCCTCAGGAACAGCTGGGCTTGCAGAAGAGCTAGATATAAACAAGTAACTCCGAGAAAATGTGATACCTACACGAATTAAGTCTGGCATTTTCTGGAGCCCCGAGGGAGTAGTGAACCAGTTGTTTCCCTTAGCCTCTCTCCACACCTCACAGTCTGGTTTGTGCACCATATCAGCATAGTCTTCTCAATCTTTAAGTTGAAATATTTCCTTACAAATATTAGGAAATACTGTACAATTGGAGAATGGACCCAGCAGAATGACTATGCTCCTGTGTCCTCAAATCGCACCCCTGATCTGTGTAGGGCCTTTTAATCCTGCGGCTGGAATCATGAACAGATGCTGAAGGGATCTGTCCTTAGGCCATTGGTGAAGTTGCGAAGGGTTCTCCCTTGGTGAGGTTACAGCAGGTGGTCTGACAGCTCGCAGAAGCCAACCCCGGAGATACATCCGTCAGCTCTTCTCTCAGTTACAGAAATGTAACTGGTTACTCAATGCGCCCTGGTCTTCATCTCCACCAGGGCATGTCTCTGAAACTGGCGTCTCTCTTCCCTCTCTTATTTCTCTTTTCCTTCCTCCTTGAACATCTGTTAAGCACCTATTTCTGCCAGCTACAGTGCTGGGAGCTCAGATGCAGGGATGAATAAGACATAGACCTACAGAGACAGCATTTCCAGAACAGTGGAAAGAATATGCACTTCAGAGCCTGAGGGTCACAGTTATAGTCCTAGCTACACTACTTCCTAGCTGTGTGACCCGGACAAGTTACTCAGCCTTTCTGGATCTTAGTTTCCCCATCCGTAAAATGGCATAACATAGGTATCTACCTTAGAGGGTTGTTGTGTGAGTTAGAATGAGAGGATTACTTATAATGCACTTAGAACAGTGCCTGGCACATGAAAATACTATGTAAGCATTTCTTGTTGTGGTCTGCATACAGTAGAGTACAGTTCTGAAAGCTGTGATTTGGTCACTTTCATTCCCCTAAGATAAGGGTTCTATGGCACAGAGTAACCTCCCAGTGAACAAGGTTAGCAGGCATCATGATTGTCCTTGGTGTGGTTTGAATGGGAAAATCTGGATTATTTCAGGTAAGTTGTCATTTCATTCCTCGTTGCTGAAGTATGAGGAACATGAAACTGATTTATTAAGGGAATTTTCTGAGCATGACATCTGTTGTGTCTAGAGACAAAACAATGGCAAAAACCTAGTTGTGAGGAGAAGCTGCAAGACTTAGCTGTAGAAGGAAAATTGACATCTTTGTTGGCCTGGAGTGAATTCTCTCCTCAGGGACACAAAAAGTGGTGGTAAGTCATGGAGTTAAACTGAAAAGCCTGAACTGTTGGCCTGCTGAGTGTAACTGGGGACTGGTAGGGTGCAGTAGCGCTCAGCACCACACCACCTGGTAGAGACGAAAGGAAACAAATGCCAGCCAAGCCTCACTGTCCACAGGATGCACAGTGTGTGGGGTGTGTGTGTGTATGTGTGTTTGCATGTGGTGTGTGACATGTGTGTGGAGATTGTGTGTTTGCGTGTGGTGTGTGACGTGTGTGTGGAGATTGTGTGTGTGGTGTGATGTGTGTGTGGTGTGTGTGT